>NC_053489.1:4533028-4879520 GCF_905171775.1 Rana temporaria | reverse complement strand
GAAGATTTTCTGTATCCAGGAGGACATCGGTCATTACATCGGGACATCGGCATCTGGTACATCACAATCACAATCAGGTGTACAGTCACATATAGAGAAAAGCCTATCAGACATTCCTGGGCTATTACTAAAGTTCTAACATATAGCTGGATTCAGGTAGATGGGCGCATCTTTCAGGCGGTGTAGCGTATCGTATTTACGCTACGCCGCCTTAAGTCAGAGAGGCAAGTGCTGTATTCACAAAGCACTTGCCTCGTAAGTTACGGCGGCAAAGCATAAATGGGGCCGGCGTAAGCGCGCCTAATTCAAATGAGGATGAGGGGGGCGTGTTTTATTTGCATATTCTACGAACTCAACAAAAGCGCCACCTAGCGGCCAGCGTAAATGTGCACCCTAAGATACGACGGCGTAGGAGACTTACGCCGCTCGTATCTTAGCCTAATTTAAGCGTATCTGGTTTCCAGAATACGCCTAAATTTACGACGGCATAGATTCAGAGTTACGATTGATCATTTTAATACAGACAACGTTGGAGCGTGGAGCCGGGACCGAGTAGATTACCACCGCTGGATTTATTTTTCTTTTTTTTATTAATAAAGGACTTTTTTCTACGGTGTTCGTGTGTGTTTTTTACAACTTTTTACACTTCCTTTGTGAAATGGTAGGGGTACAATGTACCCCATTACCAATTCACATAGGGGGGGGGGCAGGATCTGGGGGTCCCCTTTGTTAAAGGGGTCTTCCAGATTCTGATAATCCCCCCCGCCCGCAGACCACCACAACCACCGGGCAAGGGTTGTGGGGATGAGGCCCTTGTCCCCATCAACATGGGGACATCCTCCCCATGTTGAGGTCATGTGGCCTGGTACGGTTCAGGAGAGGGGGGGGCCGCACTCTGTCCCCCCCTCTTTTCTGCGACCGGCCAGGTTAACATGCTCGGATAAGGGGTCTGGTGTGGATTTTTGGGGGAACTCCGCCATTTTTTTAAAAAAGAATTGGGGTGGAGTTCCCCTTAAAATCCACACCAGACCTGAAGGGTCTGGAATGGATATTTGGGGGGAACCCCACGTCATTTTTTTTTAAATTGACCGCGGGGTTCCCCTTAATATCCATACCAGACCTGAAGGGCCTGGTAATTGAATTTGGGGGGACCCCCACGCAATTTTTTTTTTTTTATGAATGAATCATCTCTGAATTGCCAAAGCCGACAATTCGTTATAGCCGCGAGTCCGGTTTTAAATGTTTTTCAGAAATTACACTTTGTGCAGGGACAGTTCTAAGTACGGGAAACATGCGCTATTTCACAGGCATACTTTACACCCCCCTAGGTACGAAATTTAAAGGAATATTTCACTTTTAGCATTATTAAAATCACTGCTCCCGAAAAAAACTTTTTTTTGCATTGATACATGTCCCCTGGGACAGGACCCGGGTCCCCAAACACTTTTTAGGACAATAACTTGCATATTAGCCTTTAAAATTAGCACTTTAGATTTCTCCCATAGACTTTAACAGGGTGTTCCGCGGCTTTTCGAATTTGCCGTAAACACCTCAAATTGTTCGTTGTTCGCCGAACAGGCAAACAGGCAATGTTCGAGCCGAACTCGAAGCTCATCCCTAACGCTCATCATCAATAAACCCTCTACCTGTCAGTGCCATAGGACTTTATTCTGAGCAGACGTCATGACGGGGCCCCGTAAGGTGTTTAATTTTTTTTCATAACCAGGTGAATGTACACAATTGTGAAAATAAATATTTTACATTTTTTTTTTAACACTGCACCATTTTCGTTTGCGCAAAAGTTATAGGGGCAGATTCTGGTAGATCGCCGCGTCCCTGCGGCGGCGTAACGTATCTCATTTACGTTACGCCGCCGCAAGTTTTACGGGCAAGTGCTTGATTCACAAAGCACTTGCCTGTAAAGTTGCGGTGGCGTAGCGTAAATCCCCCGGCGCAAGCCCGCCTAATTCAAATCATCCGTGTAAGAGGCGTGGATCATTTAAATTAGGCGCGTTCCCGCGCCGAACGTACTGCGCATGTGCCGTCCCTAAAATTTCCCGACGTGCATCGCGCTAAATGACGTCGCAAGGACGTCATTGGTTTCGACGTGAACGTAAATGGCGTCCAGCCCCATTCACGGACGACTTACGCAAACAACGTAAATTTTTAGATTTTGACGCGGGAACGACGGCCATACTTAACATTGGTTGCCCCTCATACAGCAGGGGCAACTTTACGCGTCGCAAATCTAACGTAAACGTCGTAACTTCAAGGCGTCGACCGCGCGTACGTTCGGGAATTCGCGTATTTTGCTAATTTGCATACTCGATCGGGAAAACGACGGAGGCGACACCTAGCGACAAAAAAAAAATTGCATTTAAGATCCGACAGCGTAAGAGCCTTACGCCTGTCGGATCTAATGGTTATCTATGCGTAACTGATTCTAAGAATCAGGCGCATAGATCCGACGGCCCAGATTAGGACTTACGACGGCGCACATGGCGTTGCGCCGTCGTAAGCCCTTTCAGAATCTGGGCCATAGCGTCTACAAAATAGGGGGTAGTTTTATGGCATTTTTATTAATATATATTTTATTTCTAGTAATGGCGGCGATCTGCGATTTTTATCATGACTGCGATATTGCGGCGGACACATCGGACACCTTTGACGCTATTTTGGGACCGTTGTCATTTATACAGCGATCAGTGCTATAAAAATGCACTGATTACTGTGTAAATGACACTGGCAGGGAAGGGGGTTAACTACTAGGGGACGAGGAAGGGGGTCAAGTGTGTCCTAGGGAGTGATTCTAACTGTGAGGGGGCTGGGCTACAAGTGACATGACACTGATCGCTGCTCCCGATGACAGGGAGCAGTAGATCAGTGTTCTGTTACTAGGCAGAACAGGGAAATTCCTTGTTTACACTGGCATCCCCCCGTTCTGCAGCTCCGTGACACGATCGCGGGACATTGAGTCCACGGGTCCTGAGGGGCACGGTCGCGGAGCTGGCGTCAGGGGCGCGCGTGTGCCCACACGGCGACAAATTTAAAGGGACGTATATATATACGCAGGGCTTTTTTTCTCAGAGAATAGGAGCAGGAACTCCCTCCTTCTGAGTCACCCGTTGTGTCCACCCCCTACCCACCTCCAAGCACCATTCACTGGTTTCACCCCCTACCCACCTCCGAGCACCATTCTTTGGTTCCACCCGACCCCAACCTCCAAGCACCATTCCTTTTCGCCACCCCTTACCCACCTCCGAGCACCGTTCCTTGGTTCCACCCCCTAACCACCTCCAAACACTATTCCTTGGTTCCACCTATGAGCACTATTCCTTGGTTCCACCCCCTACCCACCTCCAAGCAGCATTCATTGGTTTCATCCCCTACCCACCTCTGAGCACCATTTTTTGGTTCCACTCCCTACCCACCTCCAAACACCATTCCTTGTGCCACCCCCTATCCACCGCCAAGCACCATTTCTTGTGCCACCCCCTATCTACCTCCGACCACCTTTACTTTTCTCCCTACCCTACCCACCTCCGAGCACCATTCATTGGTTCCACCCCCTACCCACCTCCGAGCACCATTCATTGGTTCCACCCCTTACCCACCTCCAAGCAGCATTCATTGGTTTTATCCCCTACCCACCTCTGAGCACCATTTTTTGGTTCCACTCCCTACCCACCTCCAAACACCATTCCTTGTGCCACCCCCTATCCACCGCCAAGCACCATTTCTTGTGCCACCCCCTATCTACCTCCGACCACCTTTACTTTTCTCCCTACCCTACCCACCTCCGAGCACCATTCCTTGGTTCCACCCCCTACCCACCTCCGAGCACCATTCCTTGGTTCCACCCCCTACCCACCTCTGAGCACCATTCATTGGTTCCACCCCCTACCCACCTCCGAGCACCATTCCTTGGTTCCACCCCCTACCCACCTCCGAGCACCATTCCTTGGTTCCACCCCCTACCCACCTCCGAGCACCATTCCTTGGTTCCACCCCCTACCCACCTCCGAGCACCATTACATAGATTCAGAGCTGCTGAAAAAAAGCCCTGTATATACGCCCATTTGCCTGTCCATGCCATTCTGCCGACGTAAATGTTGGTGCGGCAGTTGGCAAGTGGATAAAACTGTACTTGTTTTTCTGCGCACACAAAACACAAATCTTGTCATTTCTTACTGTGCCTCCCTTCCAGGCGACGTCTTCTGGGTTGATGTTGAATATTCCATCTATGGCTTTACCGTCATCAAAGCTGGCCAGCGGTTGGAAAGCAGATTCGTAACCTTCTCCGTTTTTACGAATGATCCAGTTGGCTAAAATCAGCCCGGATTGGACCTCCCCGTCGTTGTTAAAGAAGATTTCTTCTCCGGTTGGGTCGGTGTAATGAATGTTTCTCACAAAGTGGTGCAGCTTTCCAAGAAGGACGGAAACACATATAAACAGTTGTAGATGTAGCAATATGGACTACAATTGCAACAAACAGATATTTCCTGCCCTATCTGTACATCATCTTATCCCTCTAGTGCCCCGGGGGTTACTAAACATACATCATATTTGTGAGCCCGACCAAAGGGATTGTGGGATTGGTAGTTCCACCAGATGGCTGTTTTCCTGCATGACTTTACACCCGGACTACATATCCCAGGGATCTTTGCTACCAGAGGCGGCTCTCTAATTAGGCAAATTAGGCGTTCGCCTTTGACCTCGCACACACAGGGGCCTTTCGGCCGCCTAGTTTACCTTATTACAGAGTCGCCTCTTCTAGCAGCAGGAGCCTGATCCATCCAACCATCCAACCAGTCTCTCCTGCCTCCAAGTGAGTACACTGATGTTAGGGCACCCTTCCTTCCCTTCTTCCTTTCTCTTTTTCCCTTCATCCTTCTTTCTTTCTTTTTTTCTCCCTCATGGGCGTGAGTGGGGCCTAGCATGACCACATTTCCAAACTACCATTCAGGGACACCCCCCTTCCCAAAAATCAGCTTGTGCTGTAACGAATCACAGCACCTATCACTGCCCATCCATGCCACCTATCAGTGCCACCCATAAGTACCCATTAGTGCCACCCATAAGTACCCATCAGTGCTGCCTATGGGTGCCCATCAGTGCCGCAAATCAGTGACACCTATCAGTGCCCATCAGTGCCGCCTATCAGTGCCCATCAGTGCAGCCATATCAGTACCCATCATTGAAGAAGAAAACGTACTTACAGTATTTACTCTTTTTTTTTAACCACTTGACCACTGGGCACATAAACCCCCTTAACCACTTCTCTACTTTGGGTGTTTTTCAGATTTGGTGTTTACAAGACTAAAACATTTTTTTTTGCTAGAAAATTACTTAAAACCCACAAACATTATATATTTATTTTTTTCTAATACCCTAGAGAATAAAATGGCGATCATTGCAATACTTTTTGTCACACCATATTTGCGCAGCGGTCCTACACGCGCACTTTTTTTGGAAAAAAAAACACTTTTTTGAATTAAAAAATAAGACAGCAATAAATTTGGCCCAATTTTTTTATATATTGTGAAAGATAATGTTACGCCGAGTAAAATGGTACCCAACATGTCACGCTTACAAATTGCGCCCACTCGTGGCATGGCGTCAAACTTTTACCCTTAAAAATCTCGATAGGCGACGTTTAAAAAATTCTATAGGTTGCATTTTTTGAGTTACAGAGTAGGTCTAGGACTATAATTATTTCTCTCGCTCGAACGATCGCGGCGATACCTCACTTGTGTCGTTTGAACACCGTTTTCATATGTGGGCGCTACTCGCGTATGCGTTCGCTTCTGCGCACGAGCTCGTCGGGACGGGGCACTTTAAAAAAAAAAAAAAAAAAATTCTTATTTATTTTTATTTATTTTATTATTTTTTACACTGGAAAAAAAATTAAAAATAAAATGATCACTTTTATTCCTATTACAAGGAATGTAAACATCCCTTGTAATAGAAAAAAGCATGACAGGTCCTCTTAAATATGAGATCTGGGGTCAAAAAGACCTCAGATCTCATATTTAGGCTTAAATGCAAAAAAAAAAAAAAAATTGAAAATGTCATTTTTTCAAATGACAAAAAAAAAAATGTTTCTTTAAGAGGCTGGGCGGGACTGGCGTTTTGACGTCACTTCCGCCCAGCAGAGCTATGGGGACGGGCGAAGGAGATTTTTCCTTCACTCGCAACCCCGCACAGCTGCCGAACGGTCGTGATCTCCTCCGCCGCTACCGACGGCTCCGGTAAGCGGCGGAGGGCGCGGGAGGGGGGGGCCCCTCTCCCGCCGCCGATATAGGCGATCTCACGGCGAATCCGCCGCGGAGACCGCCGTTATCGTGTACCGGACCGCTGACACTAAAGATAGATACCTCAGTTGTGGCAGCAGCTGCTGCCGTTACCGAGATATCTATCTTTAAAGTTAGGCCGTATAAAGACGTACAGCGGTCTGGAAGTGGTTAATAACCAGACCAATTTTCAGCTTTCGGTGCTCTCACAATTTGAATGACAATTACTCAGGCATACAACACTGTACCCAAATGAAATTTTCGTCCTTTTTTTCACACAAATAGAGCTTTCTTTTGGTGGTATTTAATCACCGTTGGGTTTTTAATTTTTTTGCGCTATAAGAGAAAAAAGACTGAAAATTCTGTAAAAGAAATGAATTTTTCTTTGTTTCTGTTATAACATTTAGCAAATTTAGTACTTTTTCTTCATTCTTTTGCATAAATGTGAAAGATGAAGTTACGCCGAGTAAATAGATACCCAACATGTCACCCTTCAAAATTGCACACGCTCGTGGAATGGCGGCAAACTTTGCTACTTAAAAATCCCCATAGGCGACATTGCAGGGTATTGTGGGGTATTGCAGAGTATTGTGGGGTATTGCAGAGTAGTGTGGGGTATTGCAGAGTAGTGTGGGGTATTGCAGAGTAGTGTGGGGTATTGCAGAGTATTGTGGGGTATTGCAGAGTATTGTGGGGTTTTGCAGAGTATTGTGGGGTATTGCAGAGTAGTGTGGGGTATTGCAGAGTATTGTGGGGTATTGCAGAGTATTGTGGGGTATTGCAGAGTAGTGTGGGGTATTGCAGAGTATTGTGGGGTATTGCAGAGTAGTGTGGGGTATTGCAGAGTAGTGTGGGGTATTGCAGAGTATTGTGGGGTTTTGCAGAGTATTGTGGGGTATTGCAGAGTAGTGTGGGGTATTGCAGAGTAGTGTGGGGTTTTGCAGAGTAGTGTGGGGTATTGCAGAGTATTGTGGGGTATTGCAGAGTAGTGTGGGGTATTGCAGAGTAGTGTGGGGTATTGCAGAGTATTGTGGGGTATTGCAGAGTAGTGTGGGGTATTGCAGAGTATTGTGGGGTTTTGCAGAGTATTGTGGGGTATTGCAGAGTGGTGTGGGGTATTGCAGAGTAGTGTGGGGTATTGCAGAGTATTGCACAGTATGGGTATTGTGTATTTCACAGTATGGGGCAGGGATGGCTGAGCAGGGATGGATGGATGGCTGGATCTGTGACTGCATGTGTCACAGATCCAGCCCACAGCACTCGTGCTGCATCCGCTCTCTCCCCCCCTCTCCTCTCACAGTGTACCGTTCGGTACAGAGAGGGGAGGGAGGAATTGGCGTCATCACATGACGCCGGTATGTTTACAAGTGATCGCTCCGTCATTGGATGGAGCGATCACGTGGTAAACCGCCGCTATCAGCGGCGATTTACCGCGATCCGTGATGCGCGGGGTCCTCCAGGCCGGGCGGTCACGGACATTCCCGTGTGCGCGCCCCAGAGCGGGAGCGCGATTCTGGGAGGACGTCCATGGACGTCCTCCCGGAGTTAAGCAACCGCCTTGTAGATGTATATCGTCTATAGGGCGGTTGTTAACTGGTTAACAGAAAGAAAGAAAAACGAAAAAAATAAATAAAAAAAACGGGGAGGTGATCAAATACCACCAAAAGAAAGCTCTATGAGTCCTTTCACACTGGAGCGTTTTTTTGCGGCGTTTTTGCCGTGTTTTCACAGTAAAAATAGCGCTATTAAAAACGCTCATAAAACCCTCCCATGCATGTCAATGGACCATTTCACACTGAGGCGTTACGCAGACGGGGCGTTGAAAAAAAGTCCTGCCAGCAGCATCTTTGGAGCAGTTTTTGGGCCCTGAAAAAAGTGCTTCAAAAACGCCCCTCTCCATTAAAATGATTTGAAAACGCTATAAAAACGCCCGAAAAACACCCTGAGCTGTAGAAAGGTCACATGATCTCACAAAAAATTAAACATGCAAGCAGAAAAGAGAAGATCTACAACAGGAATAAAATTGTGAGAAGATCAAAATGCCCCAAAAAAAAAAAAAGAATCGATCCCATAAAAATTAAGTTTTGAAGTAAAACAAACACACTACTGGATTTACTTTACAATACATTGCTTGTTTTACATGATCACACACAGAGCTTTTTTTCCTCAGAAAATAGGTGCAGGAGTACAGAGTTCAGGGGGGGTTACACACAGAGTGTAGAGTTCAGGGGGGTTACACAAAGAGTTCAGGGGGGTTACACACAGAGTGAAGAGTTCAGGGGGTTACACACAGAGTGCAGAGTTCGGGGGGGTTACACACAGAGTGAAGAGTTCGGGGGGGTTACACACAGAGTGAAGAGTTCGGGGGGGTTACACACAGAGTTCAGGGGGGTTACACACAGAGTGAAGAGTTCAGGGGGGTTACACACAGAGTGAAGAGTTCGGGGGGGTTACACACAGAGTGAAGAGTTCGGGGGGTTACACACAGAGTTCAGGGGGGTTACACACAGAGTGAAGAGTTCAGGGGGGTTACACACAGAGTGCAGAATTCAGGGGGGTTACACACAGAGTGCAGAGTTCAGGGGGGTTACACACAGAGTTCAGGGGGGTTACACACAGAGTGAAGAGTTCAGGGGGGTTACACACAGAGTGAAGAGTTCGGGGGGGTTACACACAGAGTGAAGAGTTCGGGGGGGTTACACACAGAGTTCAGGGGGGTTACACACAGAGTGAAGAGTTCAGGGGGGTTACACACAGAGTGCAGAATTCAGGGGGGTTACACACAGAGTGCAGAGTTCAGGGGGGTTACACACAGAGTGCAGAGTTCAGGGGGGTTACACACAGAGTGCAGAGTTCAGGGGGGTTACACACAGAGTGCAGAGTTCAAGGGGGTTACACACAGAGTGCAGAGTTCAGGGGGGTTACACACAGAGTGAAGAGTTCGGGGGGGTTACACACAGAGTGAAGAGTTCGGGGGGGTTACACACAGAGTTCAGGGGGGTTACACACAGAGTGAAGAGTTCAGGGGGGTTACACACAGAGTGCAGAATTCAGGGGGGTTACACACAGAGTGCAGAGTTCAGGGGGGTTACACACAGAGTGCAGAGTTCAGGGGGGTTACACACAGAGTGCAGAGTTCAGGGGGGTTACACACAGAGTGCAGAGTTCAAGGGGGTTACACACAGAGTGCAGAGTTCAGGGGGGTTACACACAGAGTGCAGAGTTCAGGGGGGTTACACACAGAGTGCAGAGTTCAGGTGGGTTACACACAGAGTGCAGAGTTCAGGGGGGTTACACACAGAGTGTAGAGTTCAGGGGGGTTACACACAGAGTGCAGAGTTCAGGGGGGTTACAAAGCTGTCACTTGTAAACACAGAAACCAGACTTCTGTGTTTACAAGTGATTGTGGTGAGCAGGCACCAAAGGGTCTGAGCCAGAGGTGGTGGAACCGAGTTCCCCCTGGTCACACAAAGGATAAAGATGCGAGCAGTAACCTAGCTGCAGAACAGTTGTGGGATGGTCACATGATCGCACTGAAGTGTAGGATGCTGGGTGATCAGGAAATCCTGTTTGTAGCAGAGTATAGGAGCAAGATGGAGCTTGTCAGAGACCAGCAAGCAGAAGAAATGGCAGAAAATTTGCTCAGAAGGAGACAATATGAACCCGAGGAGTTCATCATCATCACCATGAGGGGTTTCTCTGGACTATCAACTCAAAAACAATCAATTTGCAAATAGAATGAAGAAAAGAAAAAGCTGGAACATTGTGGCACAAAGGCACATACCCGACTGGGAAAAGCTAAGCAATAAACAAAAAAAACAACAAACGTGAGTACCAGAACTGCAGAACATCCCACTTCCACTAGTCCCAAATCCATAAACCTAACACCACTCCAAATAGTCCCAAATCCCTAACCCATATCCATCTTCCACTAGTCCCAAATCCCTAACCCTAATCCTGCTCCCAATAGTTCCAAATCCCTAACCCTAACCCCACTCCCAATAGTTCCAAATCCCTAACCCTAATCCTGCTCCCAATAGTTCCAAATCCCTAACCCTAACCCCACTCCCAATAGTTCCAAATCCCTAACCCTAATCCTGCTCCCAATAGTTCCAAATCCCTAACCCTGCTCCCAATAGTCCCTAATCCATCTTCCACTAGTCCCAAATCCCTAATCCTAACCCCACTCCCACTTGTCCCAAATCCCTAACCCTAACCCCACTTCCACTAATCCCAAATCCCTAACCCTAATCCATCTTCCACTAATCCCAAATCCATAACCCTAACCCCACTTCCACTTGTCCCAAATCCCTAACCCTAATCCCACTTGTCCCAAATCCCTAACCCTAACCCCACTCCCAATAGTTCCAAATCCCTAACCCTAACCCCACTTCCACTAATCCCAAATCCCTAACCCTAATCCATCTTCCACTAATCCCAAATCCATAACCCTAACCCCACTCCCACTTGTCCCAAATCCCTAACCAAACTCCCAATAGTTCCAAATCCCTAACCCTAATCCATCTTCCACTAGTCCCAAATCCCTAAACCTAACCCCACTTCCACTAGTCCCAAATCCCTAACCCTAATCCATCTTCCACTAGTGTCAAATCCCTAAACCTAACCCCACTTCCACTAGTCCCAAATCCCTAACCCTAATCCATCTTCCACTAATCCCAAATCCATAACCCTAACCCTAATCCCACTTGTCCCAAATCCCTAACCCTAATCCCACTCCCAATAGTCCCAAATCCCTAACCCCACTCCCAAAAGTCCCAAATCCCTAACCCCACTCCCAATAGTCCCAAATCCCTAACCCCACTTCCAGTAGTCCCAAACCCCTAACCACGTTTCCACTAGTCCCAAATCCCTAACCCTAATCCCACTCCCAATAGTCTGAAATCCCTAACCCCACATCCACTAGTCCCAAATCCCTAACCCCCGCTTCCACTAGTCCCAAATTCCTAACCCTAATCCCATTTCCACTAGTCCCAAATCCCTAATCCCACTTCCACTAGTGCCAAATCCCTAACCCCACTTCCACTAGTCCCAAATCCCTAACCCTAATCCCGCTTCCACTAGTCCCAAATCCCTAACCCTAATCCCACTCCCAATAGTCTCAAATCCCTAACCCTAATCCCACATCCACTAGTCCCAAATCCCTAACCCATTTTCCACTATTCCCAAATCCCTAACCCCGCTTCCACTAGTCCCAAATCCCTAACCCTAATCCCATTTCCACTAGTCCCAAATCCCTAACCCTAATCCCATTTCCACTAGTCCCAAATTCCTAACCCTAATCCCACTAGTGCCAAATCCCTAACCCCACTTCCACTAGTCCCAAATCCCTAACCCTAATCCCGCTTCCACTAGTCCCGAAACCCTAACCCTAATCCCACTTCCACTAGTTCCAAATCCCTAACCCTAATCCCACTTCCACTAGTTCCAAATCCCTAAACCTAACCCTAATCCCACTAGTCCCAAATCCCTAACCCTAATCCTGCTTCCACTAGTCCCAAATCCCTAACCCTAATCCTGCTTCCACTAGTCCCAAATCCCTAACCCTAATCCTGCTTCCACTAGTCCAAAATCCCTAACCCTAATCCTGCTTCCACTAGTCCCAAATCCCTAATCCCACTTCCACTAGTGCCAAATCCCTAACCCCACTTCCACTAGTCCCAAATCCCTAACCCTAATCCCGCTTCCACTAGTCCCAAATCCCTAACCCTAATCCCACTCCCAATAGTCTCAAATCCCTAACCCTAATCCCACATCCACTAGTCCCAAATCCCTAACCCATTTTCCACTATTCCCAAATCCCTAACCCCGCTTCCACTAGTCCCAAATCCCTAACCCTAATCCCATTTCCACTAGTCCCAAATCCCTAACCCTAATCCCATTTCCACTAGTCCCAAATTCCTAACCCTAATCCCACTAGTGCCAAATCCCTAACCCCACTTCCACTAGTCCCAAATGCCTAACCCTAATCCCGCTTCCACTAGTCCCGAAACCCTAACCCTAATCCCACTTCCACTAGTTCCAAATCCCTAACCCTAATCCCACTTCCACTAGTTCCAAATCCCTAAACCTAACCCTAATCCCACTAGTCCCAAATCCCTAACCCTAATCCTGCTTCCACTAGTCCCAAATCCCTAACCCTAATCCTGCTTCCACTAGTCCCAAATCCCTAACCCTAATCCTGCTTCCACTAGTCCAAAATCCCTAACCCTAATCCTGCTTCCACTAGTCCCAAATCCCTAACCCCACTTCCACTAGTTCCAAATCCCTAAACCTAACCCTAATCCCACTTCCACTAGTTCCAAATCCCTAAACCTAACCATAATCCCACTTCCATTAGTTCCAAATCCCTAAACCTAACCTCACTTCCACTAGTTCCAAATCCCTAAACCTAACCATAATCCCACTTCCACTAGTCCCAAATCCCTAACCCCACTTCCACTAGTCCCAAATCCCTAACCCCGCTTCCACTAGTCCCAAATCACTAACCCCACTTCCACTAGTCTCAAATCCCTAACCCCGCTAGTCCCAGGATTAAGATTTGGGAATATTGGGAGTGGGATTAGGGTTAGGGATTTGAGACTAGTGGAAGCGGGATTAGGGTTAGGGATTTGGAACTAGTGGAAGCGGGATTAGGGTTAGGGATTTGGAACTAGTGGAAGCGGGATTAGCTTTAGGGATTTGGAACTAGTGGAAGCGGGATTAGCTTTAGGGATTTGGAACTAGTGGAAGTGGGATTAGCTTTAGGGATTTGGAAATAGTTGAAGCGGGATTAGGGTTAGGGATTTGGAAATAGTTGAAGCGGGATTAGGGTTAGGGATTTGGAAATAGTTGAAGTGGGATTAGGGTTAGGGATTTGGAACTAGTGGAAGCGGGATTAGGGTTAGGGATTTGGAACTAGTGGAAGCGGGATTAGCTTTAGGGATTTGGAACTAGTGGATGCGGGATTAGGGTTAGCGATAGGCATTTGGAACTAGTGGAATCGGGATTAGGGTTAGGGATTTGGGACTAGTGGATGCGGGATTAGGGTTAGCGTTAGGCATTTGGGACTATTGGGAGCGGGATTAGGATATAGATGCTTACGTTGCAATGCTCATCTTGTCTGGGCGCACTCTCAAGTCCTCATATAGCAACACAAATTGTCCACTTGAGGTGTGTGCTTGGAGGATGGGATGAACCCAATAGCGACGTTGCTGCATCTGGATATCCTCCCAATAGAGGAGCACAAACAACAAAAAAAGCTCCATAAACTCCATCTTCTTTCTGTACCTTCTTCTCACCTCCATGAGATACCAGGAAGTAAACGGGAGGTGATGTAGAGAGGTGGGGTTGTCCTTTGACACCCATGCTTCAATAACGCTTGTAAAACGCTGTTAAAACGCCCACAGCGGTAAAAACACAGTAAAATCGCAGTGTTTTACCACTATTTTAACGCTCCGCTATAGGCGTTACCAGTATGAAAGGGCTCTATTTGTGGGGGAAAATTTTTTTTTTGGGTACAGTGTAGCATGACCGCACAATTGTCATTCAAATTGCGACAGCGCTGAAAGCTGAAAATTGGCCTGGGCACAGTGGGCAGTAAGGGGGTGTAAGTGCCCGGTATTGGTTAATAATTTTATTAATTTACTGTATACACTCGAGTATAAACCGAGCCGAATATGAGCCAAGGCACCTAATTTTACCACACAAAAAAACAGGAAAATGTATTGACTCGAGTATAAGCCTAGGGTGTCCATCTGCATGCCTCACTGTGCCCATGCCTCACTGTGCCCATGCCTCACTGTGCCCATGCCTCACTGTGCCCATGCCTCACCGTGCCCATGCCTCACTGTGCCCATGCCTCACTACAAAATATCCAGCGCTGTGTGACTAGACTGACGTTTAACATGGGAGTCTATGGAAGGGGTGCCCAGATTTGAAAAATCGGTGCTTCCCGGCCGTAGGTCCCTCGGACAACAAACTTGGCACACTTGTAGATGAAGAGTGAGGCTACATGTGTGGCAAGTTTGGGGTCCAGGTCCATTAATGGGTCCCCAAAATCACTAGAGAAATTACCATCTAACATGGGAGTCTATGGAAGGGGTGCCCGGCTTTGAAAAATCGGTGCTTCCCGGCCGTAGGTCCCCCGGTCAACAAACTTTGCACACTTATAGAGGAAGAGTGGGGCTACACGTGGGCCAAGTTTGGGGTACAGGGGACCTATGGATGGCTGCGATCAGGAGCAAAAATTTGAAGATGGACACAGACTTGAGTATAAGCCAAGGGGGGCATTTTCAGCATAAAAAAAAATGAGCTGAAAAACTCGGCTTATACTCGAGTATATACTGTAATAAAAATGTAATAAAATTAAATAAAATTTCACACAACACCAATCGTATGTTCATGTTTTGCTCTTTGGTTCTTCAAGCATGAGCCTACTGTGTTTTTATGTAGTAGATGGCCTTTCTCTAAGTGTACACACGGGCGGGAATCCTGTCTGGAAAAAAAAACGTTGGTTTTCCTGACGGGATTCCCGGAAAGCTTGCCTTGCCAAGCCCTGTGTACACAAGGCCATTCAAAAGAATGGCAAGAACGCGGTGATGTCATCGATTACAACGAACCTGTGCTGGTCATATTCATCGCTGCCATCTTGCTACACCCTACACTACCCTTGTACGGTACCACGCATGCGTCAAATCTTTTTGAGCATGCACAGGTTTACCTGGAGGCAGGTAAGCATACTCCGGAACGGTTTTCTCAGCAGGAAACACTCTGCCCGAGAATCCCGACGAGAAAATAGAGAGCAGGTTCCCAACGAGAAACCATACACATGAACGGTTTTCTCGGCAAAAAGCTCTCCCAGCAGCTTTCTTGCCGAGAAAACCGTGCGTGTGTACGAGGCTTGAGGCTGCAAAATTCTGTAGCCACATATTTCAATGCCGAGCCTCATCCCCAGGACGAAATCCTCCACTTTCTACAAATGTTCTCTTTTCATCCTCCACATCTTACGCCGGTCGGAATTTCCGATGAAAAAAGGCAGACGGAATATTTTTATTGGATATTCCGACCGTGTGTGTGCCCCATCAGACTTTTTCCGTTGGAAATTCCGACGGACTTAAAAAGAGAACATGAAAAAAATTCTATCAGAAATTCCATTTGCCTGTATGGAATTCCGTCAGAGAAAAAAAACACGCATGCTCGGAAGCATTGAACTTTATTTTTCTAGGCTCGTCGTAGTGTTGTACGTCACCACGTTTTGGATGGTTGGAATTTAGTGTGACCGTGTGTGTGCAAGACAGCTCGAATGGAATTCCGTCCGAAAAACCCATCTGAGTTTATTCTGATGGAAAAAACGGTTGTGTGTACGCGGCATAACTGTCGCATCTACCCTGCCCCCGGATGGCCCTCAACACTTGGCAGATCAGTGCCTTCATCTTTCACCACTTCCCGCCCGGTCAATGGACAATTGACGTTCGGGAAGTGGTTGTGAAATCCTGACTGGACGTCTGCCGTGGGGGCGCGCAGCGTGGCGATCGGTGATGCAGGGTGTTAGTCTGACACCCTGCATCTCCGATCTCGGTAAAGAGTCTCCTGCGGAGGCTCTTTACCACGTGATCAGCCGTGTCCAATCACGGCTGATCACGATGTAAACAGGAAGAGCCGTTGATGGCTCTTCCTCACTCGCGTCTGACAGGCACGAGTAGACGAGAGCCAATCGGCGGCTCTCCGGACAGGGGGGGTTCGTGCTGATTGTTTATCAGCGCAGGCCCCCCCTCGGATGCCCACACTGGACCACCAGGAAAGCCCACACTGGACCACCAGGGAAGGGCAGTAAAAAAAAAAGAAGAGAATAGATGCCAATCAGTGCCCATGGGGCACTGACTGGCAACATGGGACTGGCACTGGGATAAACAAGCAATGCCATCAGTGCCACCCCTCAGTGTCCATCAGTGCCACCCATCAGTGCCACCTATGAGTGCCCATCAGTGCCGCCTATGAGTGCCCATCAGTGCCGCCTACCAGCGCCGCCTATCAGTGCTGCCTGTCAGTGTCCGACAGAAAAAAATAAAAACATATTTTTTTTTAAATGTTATGTCTTATTTTTTTAGTTGTTGCGCAAAAAATAAAAATCGCAGAGATGATCAAATACCACCAAAAGAAAGCTCTATTTGTTGGAATAAAATGAAAAAAAAAACATAGGGCCAGATTCACAGAATAAGTACGCCGGAGTATCTGCTGATACTCCGGCGCACTTTCAAATTTGCCGTGTCGTATCTTTATTTGTAATTCACAAACAAAGATACGACGGCATTTGGCTAAGATCCGACAGGAGTACGGCTTCGTACGCCTTCGGATCTTAGGATGCAATACTTCGGCCGCCGCTGGGTGGAGATCGCATCGTTTTCCGCGTCGGGTATGCTAATTATTGGCTGTTTACGGCGAACCACGAAGGTACGCGCGTTCGTTACGTCGTCGCTAGTCGGCTTTTCGCGTCGCAAAGTTACGGCTGCTATTGAGGTGGTGTAACAATAGACAGCCCTTGTTAAATTAGGACCGTCGTTCCCGCGTCGAATTTCACATTTTTTTTTTTTTGCGTAAGTCGTCCGGGAATATGAAAGTACGTTACGCACTTTGCCATTCAAAACATTATGTCGGGGCGACATCATTTCGCGCAAAGCACGGCGGGAAATTTCAAAACGGAGCATGCGCAGTACGTTCGGCGCGGGAACGCGCCTAATTTAAATGGTCCCCACCCCATTTGAATTAGGCGGGCTTGTGCCGGACGGCTTTACGTTACTCCGCCGCAAGTTTACACGCAAGTGCTTTGTGAATCTGGCCCATAGTTTGGGTACAGTATACTGTAGCACGACCTCGCAATTGTCATTCAAAGTGCGACAGCGCTGAAAGCTGAAAATTGGCTTGGGCAGGAAGGTGCGTAAGTGCCCGGTATGGAAGTGGTTAATGATAAAAATCCAACTTGCTACCTGACTTGTTCCCAATCTCCGGGATCTCATTTCCATCGAGCTATGCAATGCGGTAACCAGAACATACACCGCCGTGTACGCCAAGGAAGGTTCTCTGTCCACTTTTTCAAAAAAGGCCGACCAAATACTGAGTTCTTCCGTACAATTCACTGCGGTAATATTTTGGATGCTCTGAAAAAGCACATTTTTGTCGGGGTTTCTCATTAGACAGTTAAATATGTAAAACAAGAACTCTTCTTGTATCGGGTCGGTTGGACGGGTAAATGAAGTGACTCCATTAATGAAAGTATTCAGTCCGGGGAATGAGGATTTCCGGGGCCAAAGGAAAACCAAGCTGCAGTTTACTGCCGAAAAGTGACGCTCTCCTCCATGTCTTATGTTATCCCAGGACTCGTGGAGAACTAAAGTAATGTTTTCCTTCATAATTTGCAGGTTATGAAATAAAAAGAGAAAATTTGATAAAAGGCCAAATATGATGACAACCTTAGCTGTTGATTTCTCAATCATTTTCATTTTCTTTATCATATTATGATGGTACTCAGTGAATCTGATCATATATTCAATGCAGATTCCATGGCGGCTCATCATCTTACTCAGTTCTTCTATCTCCTTATCACCGCTGCCATCCCCCGGTGCCACCAACCCAACCCAGTTCCAGCCCAAATGTTGCAAACTTTTTATGATGGCGGCATAAAAAACCTGATTGTTTGATGTCATCCGGTATAAAGTTGGATACAATTTTCTGTCACTCAGGAGAGGGTCAGTGACTTGATAATTAATCTGTAAAGTAAAATGAGTTGTCAACTCATCCCGTATAGTTACAAATATCCCAGCACACACATAGCACCTCCTTATGCGCCACATTTCAGGAATCCATATTTAAAATTAGGGTTGTCCCGATACCAGTATCGGTATCGGGACCGATACCGAGTATTTGCGGGAGTACTTGTACTCCCGCAAATACCCCCGATACCTAAATAGAATACTTGCCTCGTCCCACCGACCCCGCCCGCCGCCGCAACGAATGCCGCCGCTGACCCCGTCGCATACCGCAATAATGCTGCCGCCGCATGGGTTAAACAGCGTGCGGGGAATATCACAGCTTTCATTTGAATAGCTGTAGTATTTCCCGCCGCGTATAGACACTCCCCCTTGCTCCAGATCTGTCCAATCCCGAGCAAGGGGGAGTGTCTATACGCGGCGCAGCGGGAATACTACAGCTATTCAAATGAAAGCTGTGATGTTCCCCGCACGCTGTTTAACCCATGCGGCGGCGGCATCTAGGTATGGGGGGACATGGCTGCATATAGGGGGGACATGGCTGCATATAGGGGGGACATGGCTGCATATAGGGGGGACATGGCTGGATATATGGGGGACATGGCTGCATATAGGGGGGACATGGCATAGGGGGACATGGCTGCATATAGGGGGGACATGGCTGGATATAGGGGGGACATGGCTGGATATAGGGGGGACATGGCTGTATATGTGGGGGCAGGGATGGACTGGCCATTGGGACTACAGGGAGTTTCCCGGTGGGCCGATGGCTCAGTGGGCCGGATTCAGTGACAGCGGACTGCCGCCCCCCTCCGCTCCTCTGTCTCTCCCTCCCCACAGCGCTCACCTGGGGGGGAACAAAGAAGCAGGGGGAGGACCAGAGGAGCAGGGGGGATGACAGAGGAGCATGGGGGAGGGGACAGACAGCTGACTCAACAGCTATGGCCTGGGAGTTTCTCACTGCCTAATCTTGTCCCATAAGGGGGGGCAATGAACTGATTCTTTGCCCCGGGTGAAATAATGTCTAGCTTCCCCACTGGTTCTGCCTATAGGAGTATCAGTACCAGCCATTCTACTCTAATAAAGTAGAACGGCTAGTGGCTAGTGAAGGGGGAGAGAGGGCTTGGGTGGCCGGGGGGGGGGGTGCGGGAGTTGTCTGGCCGCCATGGGAGAGATCTGTCAAAGTGGGCCAGTCTGGATGAAGTCCAGGGCCAAATTTCTGTCCCAGTCCAACCCTGTGTGGGGGACATGGCTGCATATGTGGGGGGACATGGCTGCATATGTGGGGGGACATGGCTGCATATAGGGGGGACATGGCTGCATATAGGGGGGACATGGCTGCATATAGGGGGGACATGGCTGGATATAGGGGGGACATGGCTGGATATATGGGGGACATGGCTGGATTTATGGGGGACATGGCTGGATTTATGGGGGACATGGCTGGATTTATGGGGGACATGGCTGCATATAGGGGGGACATGGCATAGGGGGGACATGGCTGGATATAGGGGGGACATGGCTGGATATAGGGGGGACATGGCTGCATATGTGGGGGGACATTGCTGCATATGTGGGGGGACATGGCTGCATATGTGGGGGGACATGGCTGCATATGTGGGGGGACATGGCTGCATTTGGGGACACATTTAAAAAAAAGTATCGGTACTTGTACTCGGTCCTAAAAAAGTGGTACCGGGACAACCCTATTTAAAATCCTGACAAGATCCTGACAAGATGGGATCGACACCCCAATAATAAGCTCCACTGAATGTCTCCATTTACAGGTGAAACTCGAAAAATTAGAATATGGTGCAAAAGTTTAATTTATTTCACTAATGCAACTTAAAAGGTGAAACTAATATACGAGAGAGACTCGTTACAGGCAAAGCAAGATAGTTCAAGACGTGATTTGTCATCATTGTGATTAGGGTTGTCCCGATACCGATGCTAGTATCGGTATTGGGACCGATACCAAGCATTTGCCCGAGTACTTGTACTGTCGGCGGTGAACAGTGCGTGGGGAAGTTACAAGCACCGATCACCACTGTATAGATATTAACCACTTAAGGACCGGACCAATATGCTGCTAAATGACCCAAGGGGTTTTTACAATTCAGCACTGCGTCGCTTTAACAGACAATTGTGCGGTCGTGCGACGTGGCTCCCAAACAAAATTGGCGTCCTTTTTTCCCCACAAATAGAGCTTTCTTTTGGTGGTATTTGATCACATCTGCGGTTTTTATTTTTTGCGCTATAAACAAAAATAGAGCGACAATTTTGAAAAAAATGCAATATTTTTTACTTTTTGCTATAATAAATATCCCCCAAAAACATATATAAAAACATTTTTTCCCTCAGTTTAGGCCGATACGTATTCTTCTTCCTATTTTTGGTAAAAAAAATCGCAATAAGCGTTTATCGATTGGACCCCCCACCCGCTAGAAGGCAAGGACGTATATATACGCCCTTCTGCCTGAACGTGCCATTTTGCGGACGTAAATAGTCGTGTGGCTGGCGTTAAGTGGTTAACCTCTTGACCACCGCCCCATGTCAAAAAGACGTCCTCTTTTTAAAGATGGATATCTCGGTAACGGCAGCAGCTGCTGCCACAATCGTGATATCCATCTCTTCAGTGGGCGGTCCTGTACACGATTACGGCGGTCTCTGCAGCGGATTCGCCACGAGATCGCCGTTAACGGTGGCGGGAGAGGGGCCCCCTCCCGCGCCCTCCGCCACTTACCGGAGCTGTCGGTAGCGGCGGAGGCGATCGGGTCCATTCGGCAGCTGACTGGGGATGCGAGTGAGGGAAAAATCGCCCCCACCCTTCCCCATAGCTCTGCTGGGCGGAAGTGACGTCAAAACATCAGTCCCGCCCAGCGTCTTAAAGAAAAATTTATTTTTTTTGTCATTTGAAAAAATTACAGTTTCAATTGTTTTTTTCTTTTTTTGCATTATAGTGTAAATATGAGATGTGACGTCTTTTTGACCCCTCAGATCTCATATTTAAGAGGACCTGTCATGCTTTTTTCTATTACAAGGGATATTTACATTCCTTGTAATAGGAATAAAAGTGAGATATTTTTTTTTTATTTCAGTGTAAAAACTTATAAACGAAATAAAAAAAAAATAAGAAAACAACCAATTTTTTTTTAAAGCGCCCCGTTCTGACGAGCTTGCGCACAGAAGCGAACGCATATGCGAGTAGCACCCGCATATGAAAACTGCATATGAAAAAATTAAAATGTTTTTTTAAAGATACAAAAATAAAAAAAAACTACTGACACATGTGCCGCTGTCACATGAGGTAAGAAAAAAAAAATCTGTATTCGGTATCGGCGAGTACTTGAAAAAAAGTATCGGTACTTGTACTCGGTCTTAAAAAAGTGGTATCGGGACAACCCTAGTGTGATGATTATGGCTTACAGCTCATGAAAACCCCAAATCCACAATCTCAGAAAATTCGAATATTCCATTCAATCAATAAAACAAGGATTGTACATAGAACAATATCGGACCTCTGAAAAGTAGAAGCATGCATGTGTACTCAGTACTTGGTTTGGGCCCCTCAATACTTGGTTTGGGCCCCTCAGTACTTGGTTTGGGCCCCTCAGTACTTGGTTTAAGCCCCTAAATGCGGCGTGGCATGGAAGCTCTCAGCCTGTGGCACTGCTGAGGTGTTATGGAAGACCAGGATGCTTCAATAGCAGCCTTCAGCTCTTCTGCATTGGTGGGTCTCTCATCTTTCTCTTGGCAATGCCCCATAGATTCTCTATGGGTTTCAGGTCAAACAAGTTTGCTGGCCAATCAAGCACAGTGATCCCACGGTCATTGAACCAGGTTTTGGTGCTTTTGTCAGTGTGGGGGAGGTGCCAAGTCCTGCTGGAAAATGAAGTCGGCAACCCCATAGAGCTCGTCTGCGGAAGGAAGCATGAAGTGCTCCAAAATCTCCTGGTAGACGGCTGCGGTGACCCCAGACTTAATGAAGCACAGAGGACCCACACCAGCAGATGACACGGCTCCCCAAATCATCACAGACTGTGGAAACTTCACACTGGACTTCAAACATCTTGCAGTGTGTGCCTCTCCATTCTTCCTCCTTTCTCCGGCTCCTTGGTTTCCTCCATTCTTCCTACATACTCCGGCTCCTTGGTTTCCTCCATTCTTCCTCCATACTCCGGCTCCTTGGTTTCCTCCATTCTTCCTCCATACTCCGACTCCTTGGTTTCCTCCATTCTTCTTCCATACTCCGGCTCCTTGGTTTCCAAATGAGATGAAAAATTTGCTCCCATCAGAAAAGAGGACTCTGGACCCCTGAGCACCAGACCAGGTGTGTTTTTCTTTAGCCCAGGTAAGACGCTTCTGACGTTGTTTGTTGTTCAGGAGACTTGACAAGAGGAATACGACATTTGAAGCCCATGTCCAGGATCCGTCTGTGTCTGGTGCTCTTGATGCTCTGACTCCAGCCTCAGTCCACTCCTTGTGAAAGTCCCCAACACTTTTTTGAATGGCCTTTTCCTGACAATCCTCCCCAGGCTGCGCTCATCCCTGTTGCTTGTGCATCTTTTTCTTCCACACTTTTCCCTTCCACATAACTTTCTATTAATGTGCTTTGATACAGCACTTTGGGAACATCCAACTTCTTTTGCAATTACCTTTTGAGGCTTTCTCTCCTTATGGAGGGTGTCAATGATGGTTTTCTGCACAACTGTCAGGTCAGCAGTCTTTACCATGATTGTGATTCCTACTGAGAGACCATTTAAAGGTTCAGGAACCCTTTGCAGGTGTTATGGCTTTATTAGCTGATTAGAGTGGGACGCTTTGAGTCGAGAATATTCCACCTTTTCACAATATTCAAATTTTCTGAGATTGTGGATTTGGGGTTTTCATGAGCTGTAAGCCATAATCATCACAATGATGACAAATTACAACTTGAACTATCTTGCTTTGCATGTAACGAGTCTCTCTAATATATTTAGTTTCACTTTTTAAGTTGCATTAGTGAAATAAATGAACTTTGGTACGATATTCAAATTCTTTGAGTTTCCCCTGTAGTTTCTGTAAAAAAATAAATTCTGTAAAAAACTAAGGGCCAGATTCACAAAAGAGATATGATGGCGTATCTCCTGATACGCTGTCGTATGTCTGAGATACGATTGTCGTATCTATGCGGCTGATTCATAGAATCAGGTTACGCATAGATAGCCCTAAGATCCGACAGGTGTAACTGTGTTACACCATGGATCTTAGGCTGCAATTCTAGGCCGGCCGCTAAGTGGCGATTCCATTGCGGTCGGCGTAGAATATGCAAATGACTAGTTACGGCGATTCACGAACGTCTGCTTTGCCCGTCGATCTAAATTTACGTTGTTTCTGTAGAGATGTGTCGCGTAAAACTAAGCATGCCCTCTAGGTCAGTGGTTCTCAACCTTGCTAGTGCCGTGACCCCTTGATAAAATCTCCCAAGTTGTGGGGACCCCCAACAGTAAAATTTTCATAGCGTGAGTTATCAGCACCCAAGGCAAGACAAGTAATTAGTGCCCCTATCCCGCAGACATTTATCGCTCCCTGAGTCCCTTCCACTCATACAGTATTAAGACCACTTATGGTACATTTTAGGATGTACCACTTTCTCTTTTTTTTCTCCTTTCTTTCCCTTCTATATCTCTCTATCGGCTGCGAAAAGGCTGGGAAAGCAGTGTAGGCTTCAGGAATAGCCCAGGATTCGGTGACCCCTGGCAAATTGTCATTCGACCCCCAGGTTGAGAACCACTGCTCTAGGTGGTCTAACCAATGTTAAGTATGGCCAACGTTCCCGTGTCGAATTTTTAAATTTCACGTCGTTTGCGTAAGTCGTCCGTGAATGGCGCTGGACACCATTTACGTTAATGTCGAAACCAATGACGTCCTTGCGACGTCATTTAGCGCAATGCACGTCGGGTAATTTTAGGGACGGAGCATGCGCAGTACGTTCGGTGCGGGAATGCGCCTAATTTTAATGGTCCCCGCCCCATTTGAATTAGGCGGGCTTGCGCCGGGCGGATTTACGTTACTCCGACGCAAGTTTACAGGTAAGTGCTTTGTGAATCAAGCACTTACGCTGTAAACTTGCGGCGGTGTAACGTAAATGGGATACGTTACGCCGCCGCAGCATAGCGCAAATGTCTGTGAATCTGGCCCTAAATTCACAGCTTTAGCATATTCTTAGTGTTTTATAAATGACACCAGCATTTCACCTATATCTATTACTTTTTAGACTCTACCCATAATTGTGGTTCCAATAAAACTTTTTTTTGTGCCTGGTTGGAGTGATATCGTGGAAAAGTAATGAAGTGCTGTGAGCACCTACCTGCAATATATAGTGAACTGACCACTTACCTGTGTGTACCGATACAGACTAAGTAACTGGGCCATGGCTTGACTGGTATGCAAATTGGAGTCACCGATAAAACCGGCCACTTCCCCGTCTCTCCTACAGGAATAATTAGGAGCCTCCATCTTTTTTCCAGACAATATCTGCAGGACATATCCCAAGGTTCTCTTTGGATATCCACAAGTATCAAAGATATGATAACCCAGAGTAACGTTGGGTAGAAGATCGGGGTCCTTGTTAATTTCATCAACAGCAAAGATCGTTGCCAGGATACTTTTATACTCTCCAATGTCAGGCCTATTGGGAATGAAGAACTATTACGTATGACAAGGGAATGGTTTCAGCACCACGGAGAGCACCGATTTGTCCCTTTTCAAAGCATTTTCATTGTTGTATCAATTTAGGCTCTGTTTTGCGATTTTGCCGGGCTTTTTTGCCGCGACTTAAAGCAATGCCTGTGTATTCTTGAGGTCTTTGGACCTCAAGTCGCATCAAAGTGGGACCAAAGTAGTGCAGGGACTACATTGAAGTCGATGTGACTTGAAGTCGCACAGATATGAGCGGTACTCATTGGAATGCATGGGGTACGAGTTGTCAAGAGACTTTTCAGTCCCAAGTCGCATGACAAGTCGCACAAGTGGAAACCGAGCCTTAAGGTACTGTGAGGGGTTAGCTCGGTAGCGGGGTGTGTGACCCCCTTGGATGGGTTCACCACACACTGAATTTCTACAGACTGGCAGTCGAAGACGGTTGAAATCAAAGTTTCTGGTTTATTTTTCCATCTTGCTGGAAAACAATTGCAAGCATCCAAACAGCATAAACAAAATCAAACATAAAATAAATCCTAGCCACTCTGGGCATCTACCTTCCACACAGGAACCTATCTATGAAGTCTAACACAGCTTACTGCTGGGTAGACAGTGCTGGTCATACAGCACAAAACAATAGTATTTTGATATTGATAACACAGGAAAAAAGTCAATGGTCTCCTCACCTCATCAGGAGACTTTCTGGCACTGCTCTCCTACTCACACAGCCTTAGGAGTGATGCAGCCAATTAGTGGTTATCCTCTGGGCTACTTTATAGAGGCCTTTAATTGCCTCACTCTGAACAGCTGGAGTCTTCCAACGGCCCTTAGCCTTCCTGGCTATTTCTGGCAGCCGACGCCTAATAATGATTGGTGTATTGTCTAACAAGGCAGAAATGTATGTCCCGACTGTGACAACACCCACAGATTTACCTGACTTCCTGTCACAGTACACAGGTATTGGAAGTTTAGCTGTCAGGCTTGAAAATGTATGTGCAAACTGCCGGAGATGCAAATGGTGGTAATGTGTGTGTCTTATCAAAGTGCCTTATGCAGATACATCAGCAACACAGAGCAAGTGAGATGAAAAATAAATAAATAGGAAATGTATTTTATATATTTCAGGTACTTGTATAGCACCGTCAATTTACACAGCGCTTTACATATACATTGTACATTTACATCAGTCCCTACCCTCAAGGAGCTCAGGACCTAAGGTCCCCAACACACAGTCATACACATACTAGGGCCAATTTAGACAGGATCCAATGAACCTACCACCATGTTTTTAGAGTGTGGGAGGAAATCGGAGTACCCCTAGGAATCCCACACAGGTGCAGGGAGAACATGCAAACTCCAGGCAGATGGTGTCACGTTAATTAAAAAGATACATAATATTTAACAGCAGCTATACACACTAAACTGTCTGAAGATTAAGAGCTCAGCAGTGAGACCTCTGGTGAGTGTTGTGTTGGATGACCACAGTCTTAAACATTTAAAGAACAACAGAATGTCAGGGTGAGGACTCTAAACAAAAAAACAAAAAAAAAAGGATGAGCCAAACAAACAAACTACTTGCCGGCGGCTGGTCGGCAAGTAGTTAAAATCACTGCTCCCGAACAAACTTCAGTTTTTAAAACTTTTGTTTGCATTGAAACATGTCCCCCAGGGCAGGACCCGGGTCCCCAAACACTTTTTATGACATAAATTTTTTAGCACTTTTGATTTTTCATTTTGATCTCCCTTAGGCCCCGTACTCACGACCAAACATGTCTGCTGAAACTGGTCCGCGGACCAGTTTCAGCAGACATGTTTGGCCGTGTGTAGTCCCGAGCGGACCATTTTCGGGCGGATCGGACAGGTTTCCAGCGGACAACTGTTTCCTGGACTTGCTTTAAAACAGTCCGCTGGAAACCTGTCCGCCCGGACATGTACGGTCGTCTGTACAGAGCTACCGTACATGTCCTGCCGCCCGCCATCGTTCGCATGCGTCGAATGACTTTGACGCATGCGTGGAAGCATTTTAAAGGCAGGCTGCCCACGTCGCTGCATCATTGTCGCGGCGACACCGCGGACACGCCCCGCGTATTGTTTACGCGCGGACCTCTGTTTGATGGTGTGTACAGCCATCGAACAGAAGTCCCGGGGCAGTCCTCGGGCAGACATGTCCGATGAAAACGGTCCGCGGACCGGTTTCATCGGACATGTCTGCTCGTGAGTACTCGGCCTTAGACTTTTAAACAGTGTTCCACCGTTTTCTAATTTGCCGCAAAGACCGCAAATTGTTCGCTATTTGGCGAACACCCGATGTTCGAGTGGAACTTACATTTGACTGGAACATCGGGCTCATCCCTACTCTAAACCTGATGAGAGAGATATTGATTGTGTTCATATGAGACTATAATAATACTATATGGCAGTGGTTCTCAACCTTTTAGTGCCGTGACCCCTTGATACAATTTCCCAAGTTGTGGGGACCCCTAACAGTAAAATTTTCGTAGCGTGCGTTGTCAGCTTCCGAAGCAAGAAAAGTAATTTGCACCCCTGACCCAAGGAAATTTTGCGCTCCCTGAGTCCCCTCCACTCGTACAGTATTAAAACCCCTTATGGTACATTTTAGGATGTACTACTCTTTCTCTTTGTTCAGCTTTCTTTACCTTTTATCTCTCGCTATCCTAATTTCTTGATTTTTTCCCCCGTCCCTCTCTCTAGCCGTCTTTCTTGTTTTTTCTCTTATTCTTTTTCTCCCTTTCTTCTTTCCTCCTCTCCCTCTTTTCCTCTCCCTTCCATGTATTCTCTATTTGTATTCCTTCTCTTACTCCTTGGTGGGGGGGGGGGGGATGGAATGAGAGGTTGTGCTGGGGGGGGGGGAGTTCTGATCAGCCAACTTAGGTGCTCTTGATTAAGGTCATCTGCTGATCTGAGAACTGTAGTGAGGACTTTTAATGGCAACTATAATCACTTTGTGGTGTCTCGTAGCAGTGACCCCTATGCTGAAATCAGGAGATAGGGTCTCCTCCAGTCCCACCCACCTGACAATCCTCACCAGTCAGCAGACCTCTAGTCATTGCCCCCCAGCCATGCCGTGAACTGAATGGGTGGCTGTGAAGAGGCTGAGTGGGCGGCTGTGGGCTCCAGGAACAGCCCAGCTGGGTGGCCACAGGCTCCAGAGACAGCCCTGCTGGGCAGCTGCATAAAGGCTGGGAGAGTGGTGCGGGCTTCAGGAACAGCCCAGGATTTGGTGACCCCTGGCAAATCATCATTTGACCCCCAGGTTGAGAACCACTGCTATATGGCATTGGCTTCTAGTACATGTAGTTTTCTTCACCTCATGGCTCTGAGCCCCTCATACAGCAGACTGGAGATTTGTATGAGATTTGTATGAGATCTCCTGCTGCTAAACTTTTGAAAACGTTATAACACACGTTTTTTTTACTTACCTGCTCTATTATTTCCCAGTGGATAATTCCATATCGGTGAGCGAAGCTCCAGAAATGTCCGAACACCGCGGCTCTGCTTCCAGAAGTGGGACAATTAAGCCTCCAGCCCTGGAGGAGATCCTGAGCTCTGCCCGGTATGAAGGACCCCTTGACACATCCCCTCTAATTCAGAAATATATGTAGAAAGCAAAAACAAATAACAAAGACTTACTCATGACAGAATAAAGATACTGAATTATCATCATATAATCTGGTTACAGAGTGAGCAGAGATTAATCCTCCGACAATGACGTCTCCCTCTTGGTAATACTCATACTCAAACTTCAATTTTGAGGCATTGAGTCTACAGAGAGAGGCTGAGCTCCGGGATATCATCACCCCATAATATGTGACAGAAAGGGGGACAATCAGAAGGTAACAGGCGGAGTGGAGAGATGACCAGTACATGGCAGACCCCAGAAAGTGTGATCACCGATGGCTCCGCACATCCTCGGTACAGGAGGAGAGACGGAGTCACCAGCACTTTATATACATGAAGTGACACTGATTTAAATCTACAGACTCAGCTGCAGAACAAAGAACTGATTCCATATTGGTAACATCAATCTAAAAAAAATAACATCTCTATTAGACAGCGTGACTAATAAAATTGAATTATTCTTACACTTTACGTCTGGTTCAGTCATTGTAAATGCTCAAGGTTTTTTTTACCTTCATGATCAGCCTTTATGCATGAAGGTAAAAAAAACTGTGTGCAGCAGCTCCCTCAGTTCCCCCAATACTTATGTAGTGCCCCCCTACTTTCAGTACGGGCACTACACTAAAGTTAGTGGAGAATGGGAGAGTTACCTTGCTCCCATTCACTAATTGTTTAAAATTTTGGGACTCTGTCATTCCAGAAATGTCCACTGAGTCAGTCTGTGGTCCAGGGATGCAATATCATCTCTGGCCAGCAGTTGGCGCCAGGGGGATTCTGGCAGAGCAAGTTTTCCCCAGCAGCCAATTAGAGAAGTTTCTTCCTCGCAAGGCATGCTGGGGAAGAGTATATCTGTAACAGGTGTCATGTGTTCTAAAATCTTTGCCCCACCTGGCCAAAGTTGCAGTCTACGAAAACCCTCATCCGGAGGTACGAGGGGACCCCAGTGACTTGCTGGGTTCTCGGTTCTACTGAAAGGATCCCAGGCTGGGTGCCGTACAATTGGGGAGTCAGTTTGAGGAGGACCCGGATGCAGGTCGTCCAACAGAGCCTGAACGAACCAATTGGGGATCCGGTGACCAGAGTACTGACAGGTATCTTGCTGTCATCTGGTGACCAATGCAGAAATCTACTGGAAGGATTCGCTCCACTTATCTACCTAGCTCAGTTACTGTACTTGGCTCGTGAGACAGGCACGCATCCTCCCAGAAATCCTAAGTGACACCTTGGCTGAAAGACTTGTGAAAAAGGAGTCTGTCCAGGGGCACTTTACCCACTCAGATGGAGTGGCGACATGTTACAAATTGGTACTATACAGAGCAGTACTGACTGCTCCATTTAAAATCCAGGCCTGATACTGCAAAGTTCTCCCCACTCTTTCTCTTCATCAACCTTGAACTTCCCAATTGATGTTGATGTTGGCCATGTTTGGCCTGGAAAATAAAGCATTGGAAAAACCTTTATTCACTGTCTGGACCTTCGCTCACTACCTCTGTTCTCACAACTACACCCCTAGACAACGCCAGGGTAACTTAGTAGGCCGATCCCAAAATCAACCAGCGGCTCCTTCGGGGGTGAGCGCTACACTTACCTCCAGGGGTGGCCCATCCATTAGGGCCGCCCCCTCTCTCCTCGCCACCCCTTATATGCAATGGATAGATTCATGCATAGCATCGTATGAATCTATCCATGGCCACTTTCAGGTCACTGAGCACATGAATTACAGTTTTTTTTAAGCACCATATTAGAGCTATAGGCTCCTCCCCTATCCCTCTCTCCCCTCTCTTTCTCTCTACCTCCACCCCTCTCCCTCCCCTTCTCTTGCTCTCTTCCTCTCCCCCTCTCTTTCCCCCTCCCCCCTCTCTCTCCCCCCCATCTCTCTCTCTCTTCCTCTCTTTCTCCCTCTACCCCCTGGCTATCCCTCCCCCTCTCCCCCCTTTCTCTCTCCCTTCCTCTTTCTCCCCCATCCTTCACTTCTCTTGCTCTCTTCCCCTTCACCCCTCCCTCTTTCCCCTCTCCCCCTCTCACTCACTCTCCCTCCCCTTCTCTTTTTCTCTTCCCTTTCACTCCCTTCTCTCCCCTATCCCCCATCTCCTTCCACTCCCTCTCCCTCCCTCCCTCTTCACCTCTCCCCCCTCTCACTCACTCACTATCCCTCCCCTTCTCTTTCTTTCTCTCTTCCCTTTCACCCCTTTCTCTCCCCTCCTCTCTCTCCCCCTGCCCCCTCTCTCTCTCTCTCTCTCTCTCTCTTCCTTCCCCTTTCTCTCTCCCTCTCCTTCCCCTTTCTCTCTCTTCCTCTCTTTCTCCCTCCATCCCCTGACTATCCCTTCCCCTCTCCCCATTTCTCTCTCCCTTCCTCTCTCTCCCCCATCTCTCTCCCTCTCCCCCCCCTCTCTCTCTCCCCCCCCTCTCTCTCTCTCTCCCCCATCTCTCTCTCTCTCTCTCTCTTCCTTCCCCTTTCTCTCTCCCTCTCCTTCCCCTTTCTCTCTCCCTCTCTCTCTTCCTCCCTCCACCCCCTGACTATCCCTTCCCCTCTCCCCATTTCTCTCTCCCTTCCTCTCTCTCCCCCATCTCTCTCTCTCTCCCCCTCTCTCTCTATGGTTCAGGCTCTCAGTTGATTGCTGAGAGGCTGAGTCAGGCGCCAATTCCGGTTTCTGGGTGGAAACCGACCATATGGTCAGGATCTTTTCAGAGCCTGGACCAGCTCTGTGACATCATAGGAGATAAATGTCCAGAAAAGCTTTGGCAATACTTCTTCTTTAAGAAATGCAAGATGACTAGCAGGATCACCAGTAGGGATGAATGAATCTGCCTGTGTCTAGACAAACAGACTTAGCAAATACCGTCTGGAGAAGAGTGCTGCCCACTTTGTTTTTCAACTTGTTCTGTCCCCCCCACTATTGTGAGCTTTGGCTGAGCTTTGTCCCCCCCCCACCCCACTCCCAGCCACTGTACAGAGGACCGGAGCCACTGCGCTGAGACAGGAAAGATGAGCAGCTGTGGGCTCGCTCACCCTCCTTTCCTCCTGTCAGTAATGGAGAAAATAAGTATGGAGGATAGAGAAGAGCCATGCCTTCTCTCCTCGCCTTGTTGATGCAGCTGTGTTCCAGGACACTGGTACATGTAGTCTCTTCAGAAGCACTGCTCCATTTTATTTGTGGGCTGTGAACTACAATACCCACAAAACTTGCAAAAAAGAGGAGGTGATTTAGAGAGAACTTATCCAGGAAAATTCTACAGGAAAGCAGCAGTGTAGTGTGGGGAGAGCTATCAAGAGGGCCATGCGGGAAAATCCCACATGTGTGGGAAAATCAGAGAGTACAGAGCGTGATCCGAGTGTGGGATGGCGCCACTACCAGGATACAGACCGGCTTTGCTGTTTAACAGATTTGTCAAGAGCAACCCAGGGTGAGCACTCACCAGATCAGAGGGACTACTGTTGCTGTGTCACTGGGTCTGGTGAGAGGGCCTTGCGGCCACTCTTTGCTGCCACTGCTACATAGCTCCCAACTGTCCCTAATTTGAAGGGACTGTCTCTGATTTGGAGCAATGTCCCTCTGTCCCTCTTCCTCCTCATTTCTCCCTCATTTTGGTCTGATCTGTATAGTTGTATATAACTTGAACTTTTTATCTTTCAAAAAGTGTTTCCTTGTGCTAAACCTTTCATCCAATTTCTAAATTGCTGCATTTGTAAACTTTAAAAGCCAATATAAAGGAGTAGGTGTGGTAATCTTAATCTTTTTTTGGTTAATTCTCCTTTAAGGGTGTGTGACAGGGGGCGTGTCCTATGCCTACATACATTTGCTAGTAGGTGTCCCTCATTCCTATCTCAAAATGTTGGGAGGTGTGCTGCTAGAGACTAAGCCATGTGTGGTTTGAATACCGTTTTCATATGCGGGTGCTGCTTCTGCGCATGAGCTTGTTGGGACGGGGAGCGTTTATTTTTTTTTCTTATTTATTTTACCTTTTATTTTTATTTTGACACTGTTCTTAAAAAAAAAAAATGTGTCACTTTTATTCCTATTACAAGGAATGTAACATCCCTTGTAATAGAAAAAAGCATGACCTCAGATCTCATATTAGGACTAAAATGCAATAAAAAATAAATAAACAAAATGTCTTTAAAAAAAAAAAAAAATGGCGCTTTAAGAGCATTGGGCGAAAGTGATGTTCTGCCCTGCTATGGTATGGAGACTGGTGGGGGCCATCTTCCCCTCACTCATATCCATACCAAGCAGGAGAGAGGACACACAGCTCCGGTAAGCAGTGCAGGGTGCGGGAGAGCGGTGGGAGGAGGGGGCCCTCTCCCACTGCCAATAACGTGATCTCGCGGTGAATCCGCTGCAGAGACCACCATTATCAGAAACCGGACAGCACGCTGAAGAGATGGATACCTGGGTTATGGCAGCTAGCTGCTGCCAGAACAGAGATATCCCTCTTTAAAGCGCCAATGTGTATATATACAGTGGGTGGTCCAGAAGTGGTTAAAGGAACACTAAAGACAGAAATGTTTTTTTAAATAACAAACATGTTATACTTACCTCCACTGTGCAGCTCGTTTTGCACAGAGTGTCCCTGAATCCGGTCTTCTGTGGTCCCTCGGCGGCTGTCTCGGCTCCTCCTCGCTAAAAAAAGCTTTCCAACTTCACGTGAGGTCGCATGGTGGAAAGCTTTTGCGAGCGCGCTCCCGTGATACAGCGGCGGGCATAGCCGCCGACTGTATCACTCGGCCCCGCCCCCGGCGTGCCGCGTCATCCGCTGTGATTGACAGCAGTGCCAGCCAATGGCTGCGCTGCTATCAATCCGTTCAGCCTGGGAACTGAAGAGGATCACGTGGACGCGCCCGGGACTTTCGAGGGGTCAGGTAAGTAAAACAGGGGTTCCGGGCGGGGGGGGCTGGTACCGTCGGATGTTTTTTCACCTTAATGCATAGGATGCATTAAGGTGAAAAAACATTTACCTTTACAACCCCTTTAAGAGACGCTGCAGCAAACCCCAGCCAATCCAATAGGGTGCACTCTAAACCAGTGAGGTTCCAGTTTCATTCATAATGCAGTTAACATTTATTTACATTGCTTATTACTGATTTTCTAATTCATGTATTGGTCTCAGTTAGCGATATAGAACCTGATGTTAGACACATTGGTGTAGTTATTACTCAGTCTAGCAGACTATGTTCGTATTTACCCACTGTGTGCTCATTTATGTTCTACTGCCAGTTATTCTAAATCGCCCGGGATGTACGTATCTGATCTCCCAGAAGTCACTAAGAATTTTATGACAAACATCCCTCCTGCAGAAATTGTAAGAACTAGAAATATGGTGGTTCCAAGCTGACCTTCACCCCTCTGTGGCTGGGCAACCAGAGGCATTTGATACATTAGCAGTTGTGTGCCCTCACCTACCAGGAGCCAACAAAAGTTCCCTAATAGCAGGGACAAACACTGACCTTGTCAGGAGACTACTCACTCCTCTTAACTCCTCTTAAAGCCTGACACCCCAACCAAGCATACACCCCATCCCACGACAAGTATATTGGCTCCTGATTCAAGAACAGAAAGCCCCAGCAGAAGGGATGGGGATGTTTAGGTGATTAGACAGAAGTGAGGCGTTATTACAGCCAGAGGAAGTGGCATGTCTATGGGCCTCGGTCAAGTTCAACTGGGACCAACCAGGGCCCTTTGTTGCCCTTGAAGCAAATTCTTGGGGAGAAAACACATGGGTGGAGCTAGTCTCAGAAGTAGTGTCAACTAGGGCCCTACAAAAAAGTCATGGGAAAATTTCAATCAGCATCCGCAACATCACTGACTCACCAGTAATATTTTGAGCCCAATGATGCTAGGACAATTGAATCCAGGTACCCCAGTCTTGCCTTCTGGTTTGATGGGGAAAGCAAAAAATGTGATTCACCTAGAGAAGTTCTACACACAGAACACCCTGCTCACACCTGGTTGAAAATAAAGGGTCAAAGAACAGCTTCTGAGATTTTGGGGAAATGTTTTCAAAGAGTGAATTCAATGTGGGGTGTGCAAAGTGTGCCCAACATGGGATTAGCCTCCAGAAGGACAAGCCATTCTGAGAAAGAGATTGACAGATCACACTGGGTGATCTGGAAGATTTTTGTAAGCAACTAACAGAGCTAAAGAGATTGGGCATCATCTGAGAGTCACAGATTCCTTATGCTTCCCCCATAGTGGTGGTGCGGAAGAAGAATGATTCTTTGTGCATTGACTAGAGGCCACTCAGCAGGAGGACTATTGCAGACCAGTACTCTACTCCAAGAAAATATACTGCCTTACAGAGCCTACTGGGGGGCAAACTAGTTCAGTGTACTGGATTTCAAAAGTGGGTATTATTAAATCCCCATGCACCCCGAAAATGGAGAGAAGACAGCTTTTTATCACTCCATTAGGGTTCTTTGAGTTTAACAGAATGCCCCAAGATCTGTCGTTAGCTCCCGCAACCTTCCAGAGATGGACAGAGAAGACAGAAGAGGACATGAACCTGATCGAAGTACTGGTGTACCTGGACAATATGATTGTTTTCGTCAGAACCCTTGAAGAACATGAAGTTTGGAGAAAGTCCTGAAAAGACGTGAGTTTGAAGTTGTCCTTAGAGAAGTGTCAGTTCTACCAAGCTTCTATTACTTTGAGCATGTTGTCTCAGCTGAGGGATTGGCTACTGACCCCCAGAAACTGGAAGCTGTTACATCCTGGCCAAGACCTACTAATGTGACCAAGGTTATGTCAGTTAGTAAGGTTTCTCTATGTTTCTCTGGTAGAAACAGCTGCCATTTGTCTTCAGGGTTGTCAGAAGGGCCCCTTTAGTAGACCACCCCATGTATTGCTCAGGCATTCCCAACCAAAACACAGCATATTGCAATCAAAGCGACCTGGTTACCTAGACAAGTCCTGGACACAAGTAGACCCTCAAAAGACTGGCACTCTTCAAAGGGAGATCCCTTCTTCTTCATAGCCAATCTTAAGTGGTGAAAAGGTAGCCCAATATATAACAAATTAGTCACATCCCATGATAAAAGCTTATGTAGCCATATGTTATGTAATGGGCTATCTATGCAACAATTAAGATTGGCTCTGAGGAAGAGGGGATCTCCCCTTGAAACGCATCAGCCTTTTGAGGGTCTTTTCCTGTCCGATACTTGTCTAGGTGACCAGGTTGCTTTGAGTGCAATATGATATGCCTTATTACTGGTGTTGTTTATGAGTATATTGATTTTTTTAATACATAAAGTTCATCATAAAGATAATGTTGTGCCCTCTCTTCCATGTTTTTCAGTAATTCCACTGTGTCTCCCCAGCCCGTAGGGGGCAGCAAAGCCTGTGCCAGTTTATGAACAGCCAGTTTTTGTACATTCCTTTAGTCTTTATTTTAAATACTGCTGTGTGTCTTCTGTGTTTAGTCCCCAAGGTATAAACCAAGAGAAGAAACATATTTAAACAGAAAGTAAAATAAAATATTTTAAGTCCTAAATCAGTCCTGTTTTTGTTAGTGCTATGTTGTAAAAAAAAATCTCATTTATAATTTGTATCATTCGTAACGTAATGAAAAAAAGGAATGCTATGCAGTAATACATGAAGGGTTAATGATGTTGCTATGCTGTTTCTATTCTGTATATTTCCATCTCATATCTATTATCTAAGTTTGGTTGGAATGTGTTTACTTGCTAGACATGTTTAGGCTATTAGATTGGTGTGGCTGGTTTATTGTGAGAACATTATACAGTACCTGTCACCGAGAATGTGTTTCCAGCACGACGGCATCGCGCTGATTCTCGGTGACATGGTGCCGACATCTCACACTCGCTGGAATAGGAAAAGCACATTCCAGCGAGCGCGTCATAGAAGCGACGGGGATCAAAAGCTAACGGTGTAGCAATTATGGTGTCTAACCAAGTGCCATGGAAAGAATCTAAGATAGTCCAGGATGAATCAGGGCGTCTTCTTATTATAAATGGAGTCTTGTACGAACAAAAGGTCACACTGGTTAATATGTACTTACCAAATGAGGATCAAATAACTGCTCTAGAAACATATCTGGACTTGGTCCACCAAAATAAAGAGGGAATTGTCATACTGGGGGGGGATCTGAATATAGCACTGGACCCCACATTATATGCTTCAAAGGGAGTGTCTCACCTGTCCTATTCCAAACTTCGGAGGGCGAAAAAACTATTGCAAGATCTACAGATGATAGATACCTGGAGAACGCTAAATATTCATGAGAGAGATTATACTTTTTTTTCAGCAAATCATAAAACGTATACTAGAATCGACTATATTTTTACATCTCAGAATGCATTAGTGGAAGCCTCAATAGGCCCATTTACATTGTCGGATCATGCCCCAATGAGTTGTATTATGGAATTGGGCGAGGTAAGCCAGAAGGAATGGAATTAGAGGATGAATGAGACACTCCTAAAGGAACCCGAGTATGAACACAAAATTAAGCAGGAACTAGAGGCTTTTTTTTACTATCAATGAGTCAGAAGAAATACCACCATTATGTAGTTGGGAAGCACACAAGTGCTATATCAGAGGTATTCTGATATCACTAGGGGCCCATAGGAAACGTGTTTTAGGGGCTAAAATGGAGACATTGTTGAAAGAGATCAGGGTATTAGAATTGGCACATAAGAAATCACAAACCCAACAAGTAGAAGAAAAACTTTTGGGGTTACGAGAGGAATTAAATGGGTTATTGATGGATAGAGCTAAAGCAAAATTAACACGATGTAGACGGGCGTATTATGAATATGGAAATAAACCTAGTAGAATGTTGGCAAACGCCTTAAGAGAAACTCGGGCTAGGAATTATATTGAACAGATAAAAACGCAGGGGGACACTTTGGTGAAATCTACCAAGGATATAGCAGAAGTATTCAGAGAGTACTATACCAAATTGTATAAAATAGAAGGGCAACAAGAAACAGTAAGGTTGTTTAACCAAGAACAGCAGGCAAAAGAGTATGTAGTGGCCTCAGGGTTGCCCGGGTTATCGGAAGAGGAAGCAGGAGGTATTGATGGGCCAATTACTATGGAGGAATTTTCAGAAGCCCTAAAAGTAATGAAGCCAGGTAAAGCGCCTGGTCCCGACGGGTATACACTGCTTTATTACAAGATTTTTTCTGAGAAACTGGCATCAAAATTTTTGACGGCCTTCAATTCAATAAGGGAAGGTCAGGAGATGCGAGAAGAGACATTGATGGCTCATATTACATTACTCCCTAAGGAGGGCAAAGATCCAACTAATTGTGCCAGTTATCGGCCAATCTCACTATTGAACGTTGACCTTAAGATCCTGACAAAAATCTTGGCCAACAGATTACTAGGATATATTCCAGCAATTATACACCCAGATCAGGTGGGGTTTACTCCTGGAAGAGAGGGGAGGGAGAACACCCAAAGGGTAATAGGAGCTACTCATACAGCGCATGTTCAAAAGAAGCCGTTAGTGATTATATGTGCAGATGCTGAAAAGGCATTTGATAGGGTAGACTTGACATTCCTGAGAGTGGTATTGCAACATATAGGTTTGAGAGAGGGGATGTTAAATTGGATTAAGAGTTTATATACATGCCCTAGGGCAAGAGTCAAAGTGAATGATCTGATGTCTAAACCTTTCTCAATTAGTAATGGGACACGGCAGGGATGTCCACTCTCCCCTATCATATTTGTTCTTACGGTAGAACCATTGTTAAGGACAATTCGGGCTAATTCAGATGTTAGGGGTTTGGTAACAAAAGGAAGAGAACATAAAGTAGCGGCCTATGCGGACGACTTGCTATTTTTTATAACCTCGCCAGGAGTATCTCTACTGGTATTACTACAAGAACTACGTAAATACGGAGAGTTATCTAATTTTAAAGTAAATTATAGTCCGAAGCAATGGGTGTGGAACTGAGCGAGAAATTGAAACAACAATTAGTGGGGAATTTTGGATTTAGGTGGACGGATGCATATATAAGTTATTTAGGGACCAAAATACCAAACAAGTTGAGCCAAGTTTTCGAACTTAATTTTGCACCCTTAATCCGGCAAATAAAATTGGACTTTGTAAGGTGGGACAAGGAGGTATTCACGTGGTTTGGAATAAATATCATTAAAATGAACGTGATGCCCAGATTGTTATACCTATTTCAGACTCTCCCCATTAAGTTACCGGCCGGATTTTTGAGAGATATCAGTTCCAGGTTTGTGAGATTTATTTGGGCAGGGAAAATCCCGAGAGTACGTAGAACGGTGCTGACTTTACCTAAAGAAAGAGGAGGGGTGGGACTTCCGGACCCGGAAAGCTATTATGTAGCAGCGCATTTAATGAGAGTGGTAGAATGGTGTATAGCGGATAAGGAAAAACCATGGATACAGATGGAGCAAAATATAACTGACATACCCTTGGAGGGAATAGTGTGGATTGAGGAGGGGGTGATACCAATAGAGGTGAAGGGACATCCCACGTTAGGAGCTACAATCCAGGTTAGTAAAAAAGTATTTAAGAAAACAAAGTTGTCAGTACACCCAAGTCCTATGACCCCAATTTTGGGGACACCAAGTTTTGAGCCAGGATTGGTAGACCAACGGTTTAAAGAGTTAAGACAGCAGGGAATTAGTGGGATGGTACATTTCTCAAGGAATAACTATGTAATGACCCGTGAGGAGATCGAAAATGAGTTCTCCGAGAACTTGGATAGCTTCAGGTTAATCCAACTCAAAGCATATATACGGGTAGCTACGCAACACATGGCAGAATTACGAATGTTATCTGACTTTGAAAAGATATGTTTAAAGGCAGAGCCTCTGAGACACTTACTTTCTGTTATGTACGCGATGGTGGTAGAACTAGGAGCTCCACAAGAACTGGCTTTTCTAAAAGCATGGGAGAGGGACCTAGGAATGACTTTTTCGGAGCTACAGAAAAAAAAAATACTGCTATTTACCCATAAAGCCTCGATGGCAACTAAATATCAGGAGAGAGGGTACACGATTTTAACCAGATGGTATAGAACTCCGGCAGTATTGAATAGGATGTTCCCACAGGTGTCCAATCAATGCTGGCGGTGTCAAAATGCAGAAGGTACTATATTACATATTTTTTGGGAGTGTCCTGGAGTGCGAGATTTTTGGAAGATGGTGGCTGAAACAGTAAAAAAAATTACAGATGTGGCTCTTGTAGAAAAACCGTCAGTGTTCCTTTTGCATGACATTCCGTTATCCAATGAAAAATACAAAAATTCTTTGGTGAGACATCTACTTACGGCAGCAAAAGCATGCATTCCAAGTCTTTGGAAAAGTACAGTAGCTCCAACAAAAAGGCAATGGATAGGGAGAATAACGGAGATTCAACAAATGGAAAACTTGACTATGATATTAAAAGAACAGGAAGGGAAATATCAGGAAGTATGGTTACCATATGAGGAGTATAAGAAACAGAATCCATAAGGGGGTGCAAGGGGGGGGGGACCGGACCTCGGGGGGAGGGTTTTTTTTCTTCTTTCTCTATTATTTTTTCTTCTCTGTTTTTTCTGTTTTTTGTTTATATATTTATATTTAAACAGCATAGGACAAGAAGGGTGTGGCTGAGAACGGGGGGGCTCGGTCGGTCCTGAGGAAAAAAGGTTTTGTGTTAAGAATATAGGGCCAAATCCTCAGCCAGGCGGCGTAACTTAACTTTCAGCAGTTAAGTTACACTGACTTAAAGTTTTTACCTAAGTGCCTGATCCTCAAAGCACTTACGTAAAAATTTCAAGCAGTGTAAGTTAAGTGCCGCCGTCGTAAGGCGTTCCTCCTCTCCGGGGGGCGTTTACAATTTAAATGAGGCGCGCTCCCGCGCCGGCCGTACTGCGCATGCGTGTGACGTCATTTTCCCGACGTGCATCGCGCGAACGTAATTGACGCCGGGCGGCTTTGTGGATTGCGACGGGACACTAAAGTTACGACGGGTGAAAAAAAGACGCGCCGGGAAAACAAATAATTATAAAAAAAAATGACAGCGTCGCTCGGCATGCATTCCTGAGGGAGAACTCCATGCCAATTTTCAATGAAAAAAACGGCATGGGTTCCCCCTCAGGAGCATACCAGGCCCTTAGGTCTGTTATGGGTTGTAAGGAGACCCCCCTCCGCCGCAAAATTGACGTAGGGGGTCCCCCTACAATCCATACCAGACCCGTATCCAAAGCACGCTACCCGGCCAGCCAGGAAGGGAGTGGGGACGAGCGAGCGCCCCCCCCCCTCCTGAGCCGTGCCAGGCCGCATGCCCTCAACATGGGGGGGTTGGGTGCTCTGGGGCAGGGGGGCGCACTGCGGGCCCCCCCACCCCAGAGCACCCTGTCCCCATGTTGATGAGGACAGGACCTCTTCCCGACAACCCTTGCCATTGGTTGTCGGGGTCTGCGGGCGGAGGCTTATCGGAATCTGGGAGTCCCCTTTAATAAGGGGGCCCCCAGATACCGGCCCCCCACCCTAAGTGAATGGATATGGGGTACATCGTACCCCTATCCATTCACCTGTAGGCAAAAAGTAAAAGTTAATAAACACACAACACAAGGCTTTTTAAAATATTTTATTATTCTGCTCCGGACGCCCCCCCTGTCTTCGTTATTAGCTCAATTACCAGGGGGGGCTTCTTCTTCCGCTCTCCGGGGGTCTTCTCCGCTCTCCGGGGGTGTTCCGCTCTCCGGGGGGGGCTTCTCCGGACTCCGGGGGGCTTCTTCCATCTTCTCCCCTCTTCCGCTCTTGACTCGGCGAACCCCGGTTCTTCTGCAGCTCTCCGGTGCCTTCTTCTTCAGCGCTGGCTGCCTGCTATGTTTGTGTGTTAGCTCGATTTCAAACAGGCAGCCGGCGCGGTCTTCTGTGGCGTCAGGGTCTTCTGGTCTTCTCCCCTCTTCCGATGTTGCCTCGTCGCCTGTTGTCGCTGTAATGATGGAAGCGCGCCTTGCATCACATTTATATAGGCATCACCGTCCCATCATGCTCCGGTAGGTACCCACGTGGTGGGTGCACGTGGGTAGGCACCCACCACGTGGGTACCTGCCGGAGCATGATGGGACGGCGATGCCTATATAAATGTGATGCAAGGCGCGCTTCCATCATTACAGCGACAAGAGGCGACGAGGCAACATAGGAAGAACAGAAGACCAGAAGACCCTGACGTCACAGAAGACCGCGCCGGCTGCCTGTTTGAAATCGAGCTAACACACAAACATAGCAGGCAGCCAGCGCTGAAGAAGAAGGCACCGGACAGCTGCAGAAGAACCGGGGTTCGCCGAGTCAAGAGCGGAAGAGGGGAGAAGATGGAAGAAGCCCCCCGGAGTCCGGAGAAGCCCCCCCCGGAGAGCGGAACACCCCCGGAGAGCGGAGAAGACCCCCGGAGAGTGGAAGAAGAAGCCCCCCCTGGTATTAGAGCTAATAAAGAAGACAGGGGGGGCGTCCGGAGCAGAATAATAAAATATTTTAAAAAGCCTTGTGTTGTGTGTTTATTAACTTTTACTTTTTGCCTACAGGTGAATGGATAGGGGTACGATGTACCCCATATCCATTCACTTAGGGTGGGGGGCCGGTATCTGTATCTGGGGGCCCCCTTATTAAAGGGGACTCCCAGATTCCGATAAGCCCCCTCCCGCAGACCCCGACAACCAATGGCAAGGGTTGTCGGGAAGAGGTCCTGTCCTCATCAACATGGGGACAGGGTGCTCTGGGGTGGGGGGGCCCGCAGTGCGCCCCCCTGCCCCAGAGCACCCAACCCCCCCATGTTGAGGGCATGCGGCCTGGCACGGCTCAGGAGGGGGGGGGCGCTCGCTCGTCCCCACTCCCTTCCTGGCTGGCCGGGTAGCGTGCTTTGGATACGGGTCTGGTATGGATTGTAGGGGGACCCCCTACGTCAATTTTGCGGCGGAGGGGGGTCTCCTTACAACCCATAACAGACCTAAGGGCCTGGTATGCTCCTGAGGGGGAACCCATGCCGTTTTTTTCATTGAAAATTGGCATGGAGTTCTCCCTCGGGAATGCATACCAAATGCCGTCGCTTGAATGGGCCTTTACAAGGTGTGACTAACTTTACACCTTGTAAAAGCAGCCCTAGTTTTACACCAGGCAAACTAACACTTACGGCGAAAAAACTAGGTACAAAAGCTTTGAGGATCGCCCTAAGTGCTAATTTGCATACTAACAGAGGCATTTCGACTCGAAATGCCCCCAGTGGCGGATGCGGTACTGCATCCTAAGATCCGGCAGTGTAAGTCCCTTACAGATGTCGGATCTTCTGCCTAACTTAGGAAAACTGCTTCTGAGGATCAGTTCCAAAGTTAGAACCAGAGATACGACGGCTTACGCCGGAGTATCTCTTTTGTGGATTTGCCCCATAGAGTGATAGTTGAGCCATTCAGAATTAAGGGATAACCAGTGGTAAAGAAGATAGGTGTAATGTAAAGAATGTAATAACCAGAGAAGTTGATGAAAACTGTAAATTGAAATACTGATATGTGACTGTATATTAATGCATAATGTTGTCACGATTGTTGTTAACAAAATAAAGAATTTATAAAAAAAAAAAGAAGCGACGGGGATCCGACTTGGATTCCTAGCCACGGCGTTTGGTATGAATCATGAGGGAGAACTCCACGCCAAATTTTAAATAAAAAACCGGCATGGGTTCCCCCCCAGGGGTATACCAGGCCCTTAGGTCTGGTATGGATTTTAAGGAGAACCCCCTACGCCGAAATTGTGGGTCCCCCCACAATCCATACCAGACCCGTATCCAAGCACGCCGCCCGGCGGATCAGGAAAGGAGTGGGGACGAGCGAGCGCCCCCCCCCTCCTGAGCCGTACCAGGCCGCATGCCCTAAACATGGAGAAGACCCCCGGAGCTGACTAATAAATTATTTGAAAACCCTGTGTTGTGTGTTTATTATATTGACATTTTTCTTCCAGGTGAATGGGTAGGGGTACGATGTACCCCATATTCATTCACCTAGGGTGGGGGGCCGGTATCTGGGGGGCCCCCTTATTAAAGGGGGCTCCCAGATTCCGATAAGCCCCCCGCCCGCAGACCCCGACAACCAACGGCCAGGGTTGTCGGGAAGAGGCCCTGTCCTTATCAACATGGGGACAGGGTGCTTTGGGGTGGGGGGGGGGCCGCAGGGCGTCCCCCTGCCCCAGAGCAACTAACCCCCCCATGTTGAGGGCATGCGGCCTGGTACGGCTCAGGAGGGGGCGCTCGCTCATCCCCACTCCTTTCCTGACCGGCCGGGCGGTGTGCTTGGATACGGGTCTGGTATGGATTGTGGGGGGGACCCCCACGCCGTTTTTTCGGCATAGGGGGGTTCTCCTTACAATCCATACCAGACCTAAGGGCCTGGTATGCCCCTGGGGGGAACCCATGCCGTTTTTTTATTTAAAATTTGGCGTGGAGTTCCCCCTCATGATTCATACCAAATGCCGCGGCTAGAATTGGCGGGAATCCAAGTCGGCTCGTAGGTGGTCAATCTCGCCGAGAAAGGGAGCGAGATTAACACAATATCGCGGTCACCTACTGTAGCTTGTACCTTTTTACCGAAAATATTATGAGACTGCACAGTATATTCTTTTCTTAGAATTGCCATCTTTTTTCTCTGTAACCAACCCCTAATGTATTGAAATCTATCCTCCCTTTATTTTGTATAAAACCAAGGGTTATCCTTATTAAATTAACATATTTTGATCTCATCTTGCGTGCGCTTCATTCCGTGTTCCCGGAATTTCCGAGTGGTGGCTAGCCAGCTGTCTGGTTCAAGTCCCAGGCAATACACAGTATCCAATGAATCTACTTTGTTTGGTTAAAACATGTAGGAAGGTGGGACACAGGCCCGCCTGAACTTGTAGGAGGAGTCTAGCCTTTAAAAGGACAGCCCCTGGTCCTACCTGGCTGTCTGCTTTCATCTCGTGTTATCCCACCCACCTATTCCATTTATTTCACATTTTTTATCACTTCTTGGGTATGCCCCCTTTTAGGCATACTGACCTCCTGGCCACGGCACACCCCAGGTCACTTTCCAGCTTTTCTTCTATTTCCTTCCCCTAATTCTTGGGGTGGTGTACCCAGTAGGTGGTTGGGGGAGCATAAATAGTCTGGGGCAGCCCTATGATTGTCCTTCTGGAGAAGTTCCCAGCCTCAGGAGAATCTGCAGTTTCAGCTAGGGATCTTGTCTGGAGAACTAATTTGGGAGTGCTTGGTGGAGGCTGAAAGGTGTGTAGCTGCCCTCGGACATTGTGACCTGAACTCAGGATCATAGTGACTGTGTGCTGTTCTACTTTTGGGGTGCCAGATGTAACTTCCTCTGAGACAGCTTGTGGGCAAGTGCCCACAAAGGAGGTTCTGTATTAGCAAGTTTAGTTAGCCTGCCTAGGCTGGGAAGGGGTTAAATATAGTAGAAACCACCTGTAGTAATTCCCTGAAGTGGTGAGCGATTGATGCACTGGCTTGTAGTGTCCTACTAGCACCTGAACAAACATGTAGATAGAAGAAATCCGGCAGTTTGATCTTCCACAATGAATACATTTATTAATCCAGGATTAAGGCTATATGCCGAAATGCGCAAGCCCTGTATTATTTTGCACCACACCTGTATTAATAAATGTATTCATTATCCGCTTAAGGACCGCCTCCTGCACATATACGTCGGCAGAATGGCACGGCTGGGCACAAGTACATACAGGTACGTCACCTTTAAGTGCCCAGCTGTGGGTCCGAAGCTCCGTGACCGCGGGACTGGCAGGCCCGATTGCCGCTGGAGTCCCGCGACTGGCCCCGGAGCTGAAGAACAGGGAGAGCTGTGTGTAAACACAGCTTCCCCGTTCTTCACTGTGGCGCCGTCATCGATCGTGTGTTCCCTTTTATAGGGAAACACAATCAATGACGTCACACCTACAGCCCCACCCCCCTACAGTAAGAAACACAAATGAGGTCACACTTAACCCCTACAGCGCCCCCTAGTGGTTAACTCCTAAACTGTAATTGTCATTTTTACAGTAAACAGTGCATTTTTAATGCATTTTTTGCCGTGAAAATTACAATGGTCCCAAAAATGTGTCAAAATTGTCCGAAGTGTCCGCCATAATGTCGCAGTCACGAAAAAAATCACTGATCACCGCCATTAGTAGTAAAAAAAAATAATTAATAAAAATGCAATAAAACTATCCCCTATTTTGTAAACGCTACCAAAAATATGTAGAAGAATACGTATCGGCCGAAACCGAGGAAAACATTTTTTTTTATATATGTTTTTGGGGGATATTTATTACAGCAAAAAGTAAAAAATATTGAATTTTTTCAAAATTGTCGCTCTTTTTTGTTTAACAGCGCAAAAAATAAAAACCGCAGATGTGATCAAATACCACCAAAAGAAGCTCTATTTGTGGGAAAAAAAGGACGCCAATTTTGTTTGGGAGCCACGTTGCACGACCGCGCAATTGTCAGTTAAAGCAACGCAGTGCCGAATCGTGAAAACTGGCCAGGTCCTTTAGCTGCCTAAAGGTCCGGGTCTTAAGTGGTTATGGAAGATCGATGTCCTTTTTTTCCCCACAAACAGAGCTTTCTTTTGGTGGTATTTGATCACCTCTGGTGGTATTTGATCAATATTGCTATAATATCACCCAAAAATATATATATATATATGTTAAAAAAATGTCTTCATCGGTTTAGGCAGATACGTATTCTTCTGCATATTTTTGTTAAAAAAACCCCGCAATAAGCGTTTATTGATTGGTTTGCGCAAAAGTTATAGCATCTACTAAATAGGGGATAGATTTATGGCATTTTATTATTATTGTTTTTTTTTTTTTACTAGTAATGGGGGGCTATCTGCAATTTTTATTGGGACTGCGACATTGTGGCGGACAGGTCGGACACTTTTCACACCATTTTGGTACCATTGACATTTATACATCGATCAGAGCTATAAATAGCCATTGATTACTGTATAAATCTCACTGGCAGGGAAGGGGTTAACACTAGGGGGCGTTAAGGGGTTAAATGTGTGTCCTAGGAAGTGATTTTAACTGTGGGGGATAGGATTACCTGGGGGAGGAGACAATCATTGTTCCTAAGCAGTAGGAACAACAGATCGCTCTCCTCACACCTGTCAGAACGGAGATCTGTCTGTTTACATTGACAGATCTCTGTTCTCTCCTTCTTAGGAGCAATCGCAGGTAGCCAACGTCCATCGGGGCCGCCAGCCACATGCACTGGCTTTTACGTCACTTGGTCAGGCGTGCGTGCGCACACCTATACTCCTTAAAGCGCCTGCCATACAGCTGCAGGGATTCGCGCAGGAGTGCCATTCTGCCACAGTCAATTGACGGCGGGCGGTCGACAAGCGGTTAAGTAACCACCTACTCATTGTCCATTAAACAGCTGTCCATCACTTTTCTCAGTCACCCTATGCCCTTAAACGAAACAGGGTGACTTAGACATAGGTGCATATGGAGCTGAAACAAAGGTTTACCAACCTCTCCAAGGGATTCCTGGGTTCCATGGGCGTCACATCTCGCCCTTTTGGCAGCAGACTAACACAGGAGGAGACCCCAGACGGGTTGACTCCAAAGTTAGTCCGTAGTTCCAGTCCCCCAATGCCTGCGCCCACACAGTACCCCAAACAAATTGTTCCAAACAGAGCATTACTCACCCAGCCAACCTCTGCCTCTCTCATATAACATTCACTCTGCTGGGGGGAAGTTCAGACTGGTCCTTCCCCCTGGAGTGCCTTCAACCGCTGGAGAGAAGACAGGGAGGCTGGGCTCACTCCGTCATGCTTTTGGGGATCTGGGCCGACTGCCCAGCATCCCTGGGGTATACAAGTGGAGACTGAAGTCCCATCCACTTTCACAGGAAATGTACCTTTGTTTGCTGAGAGCAGAGGCCAGCAGAACTCTGCCCTGTTGCAGCACTTCTGCTGGGAGTTCGCTAGGTGGTTCCACTTTTACAGAAAAGTCGATTAAATCACTAGTCTCTGGAATTGCTGAAAATCCAGGGCACGGGTTGGTGACACTTGTGCCCAGTGCCAGCATTTGAGTAGGTGACACATAATCTATAACATCCTCCGATGAAAAGTCCACTATATCCATACATTCTGTAATCTGTGGCTGAGAGATGAGCCGACTGCTCCATCTCCGTGATTCCTGCTGAATAGACGTATTCCCCCATCCAAGATCATCCCATGCAGAAACAGAATCGTCAAGGTTAGTCAGCACTTGCTGCATCTGCCATAAGACCTCCGCATCCATAGCTGAGGGTGCAGGTGGGCAAAGCACACTGTTACTATGCCACATTGCCGACTCTTCAGCCAGCATTTCAGAGCTGTCGGCTGGTACTTCTGGATAGTCCCAGGCAAAGGGAGCCCAGCCCTGGCCTGAGCAGAGTCTAGCAGCTGCCTGTAGGCGATCTCCAGCTCCCATTCCTGAACGGCCAGAAACTCTATATCTTCCAGTGTCCAGTGCACTTCCGCGAGGTTCAGTATCTCTTCTCTGAAATCCATGATTTCGTCCAACCGCCACTCCAAATCGCTCCAAAAGTTAGGATCCCCTGACAGCTTTACATACAAAAATCTCAGGCCACCATAGCCAAAGCCTTCCATTGGGCTGTCATCTGCTATCCAAGGGAAACCTTGGGATACATGCCACTGGAGGGCTCTATAGCTCTTATCCAGCCACATCTCTGCCAAGACCAGCCTGCTTAACTCTGTCTGCTCCTTGTGCACTTTTTCTCCCAAAAACAGCACCCACAATCCATACTGCGGCCAGTACCTTTCCTGGATGAAGGGGTTCATTTTTACCTGTTGGCGCTGCTCATGGGCTAATGTTTCCTTCCAGAGTTCACAGTGGATAGAATCAAACCACCCCAGCAGAACCAGCTCTGTTACTGGTCCTCTGTGCTGTATCTGCATCTCTCGCAACCTCCTTTTGAATTCTTCTTCCATGGTAGCTGGTATCTGTACCTTCCCTATTCTGCTATCCGGACCTTGGATCCCCGGTGGAGGTTTGGATGTCCTAGACTGCAGGAAGCATCCCACTGCTGCCACCAATGTGATGGATCCCGTCCCACATTCTGCTTGAGTGCTTCCGTCAGTACACTGCTTCTTCCAATCTGGACCTTCAGATATAAGATTTTACAGCCAAATATTGTAACCAAGAACCAGGCAGGACTAGCTCAGTTTACAAAGCTGGAACATGGACGATTTATTGGACAGGAAAACAGCATTTTATACATTTAAGAAGTATGTCAGTCCCCACATACACAATAATCCAAATATTTACCCAAAAACATCACACAATGGTTTAGCTAACGAGGTACAGTTGACTCATGGCTAATTCCATCATATTACTTAATCACATGGATGACTCGGATGTCACATTGCAGACCAGCCTTTTCCGAATTCAAGCTAACTGCAGACAATACACATTATCACAAGCATAAACACATCAAACCTTCAAACAATAGCAGAAGACCTAATTCCAATTAACAATACAAACCATGATCTCCCCCCTCCTCAGCCTAGTAGGCAACAGACTATAGCAGGAGTGGACGCTCCCGGCTCCTACACAGTTCTTGAGGCCTGTGAATCAACTCTTTCAATTAACATGTCAAGTTCAGAATCAAACAAACCAAGAATAGTCTTTGTAACGGAACGTCCCACACTCCGCTTGAGTGTTTCCATCATATACCGCTTCCTATCAGTCTGGATATAGATATCAGATATTCCAGCTGCTCTCAACACACAACAAGACGAGACTTGTTTTGTGGTGCTAACATGGAGGGCCCGGATTCACAAAGCACTTACGCCGACGTATCTCGAGATACGCCGCGTAAGTGTAAATGTGCGCCGTCATCACTATGCGCCGTGCCCATAAACTGAGATACGCCTGAAAATAGGCTTCCTACGATCAACGTAACTTGCCTACGCCGTCGTATCTTGGGCGCATATTTACGCTGGGCGCATTTTGCAGCTCCCATTGATTTTCTATGCACATATGCAAATGAGGGAGATAGGCCGATTCACGAACGTACTTGGCGCCCGGCGCATAATAACGCTGGTTTGCGTAGGTCATACGTCCGGCATAAAGTTATTCCCTCATATAGGAGGCGCAACTCATGCAAAGGTATGGACCAGGGAACACAGCCGTCGTATTTTACGTCGTTTAGGTAGTAACGTGAATAGGGCTGGGCGTAGGTTACGTTCACGTCGCAGGCAGTGATCCGTCGTATCTTAGGGAGTATTTCTGATGTGATTCTGAGCATGCGCACTGGATGCGTCTACGGACGGCGCATGCGCCGTACGTTATTCGTACCTTATGACGCTCAGTCCATCATTACATGGGGGTCACGCCTCATTAGCATGGCTGATGCCCACATCCACCTACGCTGGCTTACGCCGAGGAAACCCAGCCGTAACTTTAACAGCGAGTGGGAGCAAGTGCTTTGTGAATTCTGTGCTTGCATCTGTGCGCTGCTCCGGCGTAGCGTAAAAGAGATACGCTACGGCGGCATAAATATGCGCCGATATATGTGAATCCGGGCCGGAGTGTTTATTAGAACCAATAATGCAACCTTATATACAGTTTAAAGAGGAGGTAACCAGAACATAAATTAACATGAGCTAATTAACTAATCATTTACCCAGACTAGGCGACTCAGATATGACATTTCAGAGTAGACGTCCCGTCTCCGCTCACCTGCTATACAATACACATTATCCTAAGTGTAAACACAGGACATCTTCACACAATAGCAGGGTCAATTAGCACAGAGAACAGTTAGCTGGAGGTGATGGCATTAGCATCTAACAGTATGTGTCCCAACATGATGAATGAGTCACTCTTACAAATAACCCGTTAAGTTCAGAATCAACAAACAGTAAATAGTTCTTTACAGATATCCTGGAATATATTGTGGATATTAATTGCATAATAATCCAATCTCAGGTAGTCCAATATATCATTCCTCAGTCATCCTATGCCCCTAGTGGACATAGGATGATTTTAGACATAAGATGGTTCGGGGATGTCTCGGGTGAGTCGGTCACAGTCTTTATATATATATCCTGTTGAGATATTGTGGATAAATATTACTGTTCCATTTTAAGTAACCACCTTCTCATTGTCCGTTAAACAGCTGTCCATTATTCTTCTCAGTCACCCTATGCCCTTATTAGATACAGGGTGACTTAGACATAGGAGGTGCATGGAGAACTGAAACAAAGGTTTCCTAACCTCTCCAGGTATCTGGGTTTCATGGGCTCCCCGCCCAGCTTGTCTTGAATCTTTCTTGAAGAAGCTGGGGGCACAGATCCACGCGGTCTATACCTTCATCTATTTGGCTTGATGATGCTTTTGCTTACATCTAGACTAAGTTATAGAAGATTGGCATGTTTGGTCTTCTCTGGATGGTCTTTCAGAGTCTTTCAGGGATGAAGAGTGAGTGGACCCTTTGCTATACTCTCACCAGTAGGGTTGTCGATACCGATACTAGTATCGGGGACCGATACGAGCATTTGCACGAGTACTTGTACCTGTGCAATGCTCCGGATGTGCTTCACACGATACTGGGATGAAGAGAGAGGCGGCGTACAACAGGAGTCAGCGGGCGGGGACAAATCCCTCACTGTACAGAGATGGCTGTGGTGTGTGCAGTGGAATGAGCTCCCCCCGACCAATGCCTTTTAGTGCCGGCCCCCGCCGTGACATCAATCAGCGGTTTCAGGAGGCGGGATAGGCGCTTCTATGACATGCTCGCTGGAATGTGCTTTGTCTATTCCAGCGAGTGCCACTTAATGACCGCCGCATGTAAATATACGTCGGCAGAATGGCACGTACAGGTAGATGGACGTACCTGTATGTCCCTGCCTAGACGTGGGTCGGGGGTCCGATCGGGACCCCCCCCCGGTACATGCGGCGCTCGGTAATCGTCTGGGAGCGATCCGAGACGAGGGCGCGGCTATTCGTTTGTAGCCGCCCCCCCGCGATCGCTCCCCGGAGCTGAAGAACGGGGAGAGCCGTGTGTAAACACGGCTTCCCCGTGCTTCACTGTGGCGGCGCATCGATCGAGTGATCCCTTTTATAGGGAGACTCGATCGATGACGTCACACCTACAGCCACACCCCCCTACAGTTGTAAACACACACTAGGTGAACCCTAACTCCTACAGCGCCCCCTGTGGTTAACTCCCAAACTGCAACTGTCATTTTCACAATAAACAATGCAATTTAAATGCATTTTTTGCTGTGAAAATGACAATTGTCCCAAAAATGTGTCAAAATTGTCCGAAGTGTGCGCCATAATGTCGCAGTCACGAAAAAAAATCGCTGATCGCCGCCATTAGTAGTAAAAGAAAATAAAAAAATAAAAATGCAATAAAACTATCCCCTATTTTGTAAACGCTATAAATTTTGCGCAAACCAACCGATAAACGCTTATTGCGATTTTTTTTTACCAAAAATATGTAGAAGAATACGTATCGGCCTAAAATGAGGAAACATTTTTTTTTTATATATATATTTTTGGGGGATATTTATTATAGCAAAAAGTAAAAAATATAGAATTTTTTTTCAAAATTGTCGCTCTATTTTTGTTTATAGCGCAAAAAATTAATTTCAATCAATTGTCAGTTAAAGCGACGCAGTGCCGAATCGCAAAACATGGCCTGGTCCTTTACCTGCATAATGGTCCGGGGCTTAAGTGGTTAATTACATTAAAAAATTTAATTTTTTCACGTCATGAAAAACGGTCATGTGTACGCGGCATTAGATTACTTTACCGATCGATTGGCGATCTATATGTATATTTAATTTCATGTTTAGTGCTATGTAATTTCAATTGCCAAAAAATTAATAAAAAATTCTGACCGGAACCCCGCTTTAAGCTAACAAGATTATTGATGATTTGGGAAAATGGATCTGGAGCTGAACTGGTTAACCACTTGTCCACGGGAGGACGTCATATGACGTCCTGGGCTTTGTGCGGTGATATCTGAATGATGGCGGCAGCTACAGGCATCATTCAGATATCACCGTCTTCAGCCGCCGATTCTGCGCACAATAAGAATGATCAAAGCGGCCGTTCCACCGCTTGATCGTGAGTGGGGGGGAAGTCCCCTCCCGCCGCCATCTGGTGCTTCTCCGGGCTCTCCCGTGCCATCAGGGGCCCGGAGAGCGAATCAGTCAGCACCGGATGGGAAGCATAGAGATGACTGATGACCAGATAGTCACCAGTCATCTCTATGACCGTCGGAGGCCCGGGCGCGACGTTATGACTTCACGCCCGGGAAGTAAACAAATCCGCAATCGCGGCTGTCGGCATGTGATCAGTGATTTTTTTTCACAATTTCATGCTTGTAAGCCTGGAGGAGAGATGTGGGGGGAGGGGAAGGTCTTATTGACCCCGCCTCTCTCCATAAAGAGGACCTGTCACACACTATTGCTATTAAATGGGATGTTTACATTTCTTGTAATAGGAATAAAAGTGATCAAAAAAAAAAAAAGTGTAAAAATAAAAAAAATTAAGTAAAATAAAAATAAAATTATTTTTATTTTATTTTTTAAAAACACCCCTGTCCCCGTTATCTCGCACGCAGAAGCGAACACGCATGCAAGTCCCGCCCACATATGTAAACGCCGTTCAAACCCCACATGTGAGGTATCGCCGCGTGCGTTAGAGCTTGTGCCACAATTCTAGCACTAGACCTCCTCTGTAACTCGAAAATAGTAACCTGTAAAAAATATTAAAGCGTCGCCTATGGCGATTTTTAAGTACCGAAGTTTGGCGCCATTCCATGAGTGTGCGCAAGTTTAAAGCGTCACATGTTAGGTACCGTATTTATTGGGGTATAGCGCGCTCCAAAGGAGGGATCGGGGGTCTTTTAGACCCCCGATCCCTCCATAAAGAGTACCTGTCACCACCTATTGCTGTCACAAGGGATGTTTACATTCCTTCTGACAGCAATAAAAGTGATCAAAATGTAAAAAAATAAAAAAACACAATTTAATATTATAAAAAAAATAAAAATAAATAAGAAAACAAAAAAAAAATGTTTTAAAGGGTGAACCTCCTTAATCGCGCGATTAATCGTGAGTTAACTATGACATTAATGCGATTAATCACGATTAGAAATTTTAATCGCCTGACAGCACTAATATATATATATAATGTTTGGGGGGTTCTGAGTAATTTTCTAGCAAAAAAATTGTGATTTTTACATGAAGGAGAAAAGTGCCAAAATAGGCGCAGTGGACAAGTGGTTAATTATAATAATAATAATAATAATAATAATAATAATAATAATAATAATAATAATAATAATGATAATAATAATATCAGTTTGATTAGAAATGTCACTTTCTGTGAACTTTGAGATGTAAAAATCACTCAGGGATGTCTAATGCCACGTGTATAATCATACATTGTATGAGCAGCTGGCAGACTGCGCTCCCCCTCCCCCCCTCCATCCTCACCGGGATCCTCTATCAGTACACAGTCGTTGTTGTATCCATACACAGAGGACGGTGTCACCTGGATACATAATTACAGAGGGGTCACCTTCATAGAAAGACAGATCACAGCCCCCCCTCCCCCTCCCTGCCGGGACTCTCCTGGGGCCCCGCCCACATAACTGATCATTATTGATTACAATGAATGGCAATGGTTTTCATAGCAGAATACAAGGATTTTATCGTAACTTTATCTGTACTTTCCCGGGGGGGACAATGACACTGAACAGACTCCCAGCGCAGCGAGGAGCACATGAGGGACCCCCGGGGGAGCGCACCTTCAATCAGAGAAACGTTACACACAAGTTAAAGTCATTTTATTTTTTAATAGATTGATTGATGTGACAAAATGTAATCCTAACAAAAGAAAAAAGAAGAATCACCTGTGCCATGACCAATGAACATTAAAGCGGAGCTCCAGGGCCGCCATCAGGAATTATGGGGCCCCTTACACAGCTTCAGGCATGGGCCCCCTGGAGCAGAGAACCGGGGGGGGGGGGGGGGGCCGCCTGAAATTGAGAAGAGGGGGGGGCTGCTGCTAATTGAGAAGAGGAGCGGGGGGGCCCCTTTACAAAGAAAAGAATAGATAAAAAAAATATATATAAAAAAGGGGGGTAGCCATCCGGGGCCCTGGGGACCTCTGAGCCCTTTAATAAACAAATAAAAAAAATAGATAAACAAAATAAAAAAATAAACATTTATTAAAAAAGGAAAAGGGGGTTTTCCACATGGGGCCCTGGGGAAGAAGAAGAAGAAGAAGAAGAAGAAGAAGAAGAAGAAGAAGAAGAAGAAGAAGAAGAAGAAGAAGAAGAAGAAGAAGAAGAAAAAAAAAATATATATATATATATATATATAAAAAGAAATAAAAAGAAATAAAATAATATAAAAAAATATATTTAAAAAGGGGGGTTGCCATCCAGGGCCCTGGGGACCTCTGGGCCCTTTAATAATAATAATTATATATATATATATATATATATATATATATATATATATATATATATATATATATATATATATATATATATATATATATATATATATATATATACAAATAAAAAATAAAAAAAATATATAAAAAAAGTTTTTTTTTATATAAAAAAAGGGGGGGGGGGTTGCCATCCAGGGCCCTGGGGACCTCTGGGCCCTTTAATAATAATAATAACAATAATAATAATAATAATAATAATTATATATATATATATATATATATATATATATATATATATATATATATATATATATATATATATATAAAAATAAAAAATAAAATAAAAAAATATATAAAAACAGTTTTTTTTTATATAAAAAAGGAGGGGTTGCCATCCGGGGCCCTGGGGACCTCTGGGCCCTTTAATAATAGTAATAATTATATATATTAATTTTTAAAAATAAAAAAAAATTGGCCCTTTAATAAAAAATGTAATGAAAATATATAAAAAAATATATATATATTTTTTAATAAAAAATAAATGAAAAAAAGGGGGATTGCCATCTGGGCCCCTTACAGGTGTACGGGGCCCCTGATGGCGGCCCTGCGGAGCTCCACCCTAAAGTGGAACTTTTCCCTCATTGGATTCCTCCACCCCCTCCGGTGCCACAATTGACACCTCTTTGACAGGTATCCTTTCCCACTTCCAGGAGTCCGGCCGTGGCACGGCAGTGACGTCACCACGGGGCTCCCTCCTCCTCCCCTGGCTGCCAGGCTAATAGGAGAGGGGAGCGAGGCCTCTCGCATGCGCAGTAGGGTTCCCGACGTGAAGCCGAAAGGCTTTTGGCTTCACGCCGGGAACCTTACTGCCGACAAAGCTTTAAAAAATGTTTTCCCTGGACCTCCTCTTTAACCACTTTAGCCCTGCAAGTCTTTCTGAGATTTGGTATTTACAAGTTAAAAACATCTTTTGTTTGCTAGAAAATTACTTAGAACCCCCAAACATTATATATTTTTTCCCCAACACCCTAGAGAATAAAATGGCGGTGGTTGCAATACTTTATGTCACACTGTATTTGTGCAGATGTCTTAGGCCCCGTACATACGACCGAACATGTCTGCTGAGACTGGTCCGCGGACCAGTTTCAGCAGACAATTTCGGTCGTGTGTACGGCCGAGCGGACAGGATTCCAGCGTACATTTGCCCGCCAGACCATTTTCGAGCGGGCAAATGTTTCTAAACTTGCTTAGAAACATGCCCGCTGGAATCCTGCCCGTCGGACATGTTCGGTCGTCTGTACAGACTTACCGTACATGTCCGAGCGGCCGCCATCCCTCGCATGCGTCGAATGACTGCGACGCATGCGTGGAAGCATTGAACTTCCAGGGCCGCGCACGTCGCCACGTCATCATCGCAGCAACGGCGCGGCCTCGTTACCGCGTATCGTGTACGCGCAAATTTCTGTATGATGGTGTGTACAACCATCATACAGAAATCTCCGGGCGGGCATGTCTGCTGAAAACGGTCCGGCGGACCGTTTTCATCGTACATGTTTGCCCGTGTGTACGAGGCATTACAAGCGCACTTTTTGGGGAAAAAATACACTTTTTTGAATAACATCAGCCCATTTTTTTTTATATTGTGAAAGACGATGTTACGCTGAGTAAATTGATACCCAACATGTAGGATTGCTGTCTCCTATGGCAACAGTCTTTAACAGTTCCTAACTCAAACGTAACAGTTCCTTCAGCTTCACTGCAACTACCTCTTGTAGTTCTTCAACACTGAGCTCCCGGTCTCTCACTGGATCCTCTGATTCACTGACTCTGAATCGCTTGAGCTCCTCCAATCTTCACGTTGGTATCTCCCTTAAGTGTCACCCACCCTTCCCTGCTGGGTTCCTAGCTTGGCACTCTAGATACCTCTCAGGCGTCACCCACCCTTCCCTGCTGGGTTCCTAGCTTGGCACTCTAGATACCTTTCAAGTGTCACCCACCCTTACCTGCTGGGTTCCTAGCTTGGCACTCTAGATACCTCTCAAGCGTCACCCACCCTTCCCTGCTGAGTCCTTAGCTTGGCACTGTAGATACCTCTCAAGCGTCACCCACCCTTCCATGCTGGGTTCCTAGCTTGGCACTCTAGATACCTCTCAAGCGTCACCCACCCTTCCCTGCTGAGTCCTTAGCTTGGCACTGTAGATACCTCTCAAGCGTCACCCACCCTTCCATGCTGGGTTCCTAGCTTGGCACTCTAGATACCTCTCAAGTGTCACTCACCCTTCCCTGCTGGGTTCCTAGATTGGCACTCTAGATACCTCTCAAGCGTCACCCACCCTTTCCTGCTGGGTCCATAGCTTGGCAATCTATATACCTCTCAAGCGTCACCCACCCTTCCCTGCTGGGTTCTTAGCTTGGCACTGTAGATACCTCTCAAGCGTCACCCACCCTTCCATGCTGGGTTCCTAGCTTGGCACTCTAGATACCTCTCAATCGTCACCCACCCTTCCCTGCTGGGTTCCTAGATTGGCACTCTAGATACCTCTCAAGCATCACCCACCCTTCCCTGCTGGGTTTCTAGCTTTGGCACTCTAGATACCTCTCAAGCATCACCCACCCTTCCCTGCTGGGTCCCTAGCTTGGCACTCTAGATACCACTCAAGCATCACCCATTCTTTACTGCTGGGTTCCTAGCTTGGCACTCTAGATACCTCTCAAGCGTCACCCACCCTTCCCTGCTGGGTTCCTAGCTTGGCACTCTAGATATCTCTCAAGCATCACCCACCCTTCCCTGCTGGGTTCCTAGCTTGGCACTCTAGATACCTCTCAAGCGTCACCCACCCTTCCCTGCTGGGTTCCTAGCTTGGCACTCTAGATATCTCTCAAGCATCACCCACCCTTCCCTGCTGGGTTCCTAGCTGGGCACTCTAGATATCTCTCAAGCATCACCCACCCTTCCCTGCTGGGTTCCTAGCTGGGCACTCTAGATGCTTTTCAAGAGTCACCCACCCTTCCCTGCTGGGTTCCTAGCTTGGCACTCTAGATATCTCTCAAGCGTCACCCACACTTCCCTGCTGGGTTCCTAGCTTGGCACTCTAGATATCTCTCAAGCATCACCCACCCTTCCCTGCTGGGTTCCTAGCTGGGCACTCTAGATGCTTTTCAAGAGTCACCCACCCTTCCCTGCTGGGTTCCTAGCTTGGCACTCTAGATATCTCTCAAGCGTCACCCACACTTCCCTGCTGGGTTCCTAGCTTGGCACTCTAGATATCTCTCAAGCGTCCCCCACCCTTCCCTGCTGGCTTCCTAGCTTGGCACTCTAGATACCTCTCAAGTGTCACCCACGCTTCCCTGCTGGGTTCCTACCTGGGTCCCTAGCTTGGCGAGCAGAGCTGAAAATAGGCCTGCAGTACCTCATTTGGCCTGAGATACGAGGGCGCAGAAGCTGAGCAGAGACAAAAATAGGACTGCAGTACCACATTTGGCCTGAGGTACGGGGAGCAGAAGCCGAGCAGAGCTGAAAATAGACCTGCAGTACCTCATTTGGCCTGAGGTACGGAGGCGCAGAAGCTGAGCAGAGACGAAAATAGGACTGCAGTACCTCATTTGGCCTGAGGTATGGGAGCGCAGGAAACAAGCCAAAGTGTCCTCGGGCCTTTTCGGACATTTTTGGCGCTCTCTGGTGCCCCCCACCTCTGGCCGCATTCGGTATTGGATTCCAATGAAGTCAATGCGGAACAAATTATTTTCGTTATGCTCGTAATCTGAGGTTCAACTGTATGTAATTGTTTTGTTATAAAATACCTTTTATCCCAGGTTCACCCTGGGCTGTGGGAGCAACTACGGGAGAAACTACTTTTTAATTGCCAGCAAATGCCGCCGACATGTCAAATCGCATGTCAAACCGCACCAGTGTGGTTTAATCCTTCTCTGGTACCGTTAAAGTCCATAAGCTTCGGCTGTTTGTTTTTTACTGGCTCCCCAAGCCGCTGTTTAAAAAATAAAGAAAGCTTCCAGGAAAAATCTATTTAAATGTTGTTGTTTTTTTCTTTATAAATGTCAATTTTGTTGAAGCAGCTACAGATGCACCACTTTACAGTCAGATTAAGGGACCCCCCCAGGCACTATAGTTAAAGGAAATTTTCATTCTTATTGTTTCACTTTAACCACTTAAGCCCCGGACCATTTGGCTGGCCAAAGACCAGAGCACTTTTTGCGATTCGGCACTGCGTCGCTTTAACTGACAATTGCGCGGTCGTGCGACGTGGCTCCCAAACAAAATTGGCGTCCTTTTTTTCCCAGATATAGAGCTTTCTTTTGGTGGCATTTGATCACCTCTGCGTTTTTTATTTTTTGCGCTATAAACAAAAAAAGAGCGACAATTTTGAAAATAATAAATATATATTTTTTTCCTCAGTTTAGGCCGATACGTATTCTTCTACATATTTTTGGTAAAAAAAAAAAAAATCGCAATAAACATTTATTGATTGTCATTTTTATTAATAATTTTTTTTACTAGTAATGTCGGCGATCAGCGATTTCTATTGTGACTGTGACATTATGGTGGACACTTCGGACACTTTTGACACCATTTTGGGACCATTGTCATTTTTACAGCGATCAGTGCTATAAAAATGACACTGGCAGTGAAGGGGTTAACCATCAGGTGGCGCTGAAGGGGTTAAGTGTGTCCTAGGGAGTGATTCTAACTGTATGGGGAGATGGACCTCTTCAAAGTAGGTGTCATGGTTGGAGGCACATCCTTCCCTCCAGTGACGACACCTGTATCATATACAACTTCCCAATTCACATTCGGGACCTCCGCCCACGGCGTTGTATCCCCATGGGTGAGCATCTCCCTGAACTTTAGGTATATATTTTATATATATATATATATATATATATATATATACAGTACAGACCAAAAGTTTGGACACACCTTCTCATTCAAAGAGTTTTCTTTATTTTCATGACTATGAAAATTGTAGATTCACACTGAAGGCATCAAAACTATGAAGTAACACATGTGGAATTATACATAACAAAAAAGTGTGAAACAACTGAAAATATAACAAAGTAGCCATCTTTTGCTTTGATTACTGCTTGGCACACTCTTGGCATTCTCTTGATGAGCTTCAAGAGGTAGTCACCTGGCGCAGCACCCCATCACTCTCCTTCTTGGTCAAATAGCCCTTACACAGCCTGGAGGTGTGTTTGGGGTCATTGTCCTGTTGAAGAATAAATGATGGTCCAACTAAATGCAAACCGGATGGAATAGCATGCCGCTGCAAGATGCTGTGGAAGCTGGTTCAGTATGCCTTCAATTTTGAATAAATCCCCAACAGTGTCACCAGCAAAGCACCCCCACACCATCACACCTCCTCCTCCATGCTTCACAAGGGGGTTGGAACCAAAGATCTCAAGTTTGGACTCATCAGACCAAAGCACAGATTTCCACTGGTCTAATGTCCATTCCTTGTGTTCTTTAGCCCAAACAAGTCTCTTGTGCTTGTTGCCTTTCTTTAGCAGTGGTTTCCTAGAAGATATTCTACCATGAAGGCCTGATTCACACAGTCTCCTCTTACCAGTTCTAGAGATGTGTCTGCTGCAAAAGGTGGAAGAACTGAGAATATGAAATCTATTTTCAGTTGTTTCACACTTTTTTTTATGTATAATTCCACATGTGTTCATTCATAGTTTTGATGCCTTCAGTGTGAATCTACAATTTTCATAGTCATGAAAATAAAGAATAGTAATAATGTTCTTTTATGTCTTTCAGGTCATCAAGACATCAATTACACTGTTTGTTATTTTCAGTTGCATCACTTCCGTTCTGATGTACATAGTGACATTTACAATGCCAGACGGGGATTGTGCCGCCCAATGGCCATAGATTTGTTATATTAATACTGTTTGTCTCAACCATTTCTATGTACTAAGGCCCGGATTCACAGACAGCAGGCGCACATTACGCCGCCGTAGCGTATCCCCTGTACGCTACGCCGTCGCAGCGCGGAGAGGCAATCACCGCATTCAGCAAGCTCTTGCTTCCAACGCTGCGTCAGCGTGGCATAGGTTTTGAAGGAGCAGGCCAGCGTAGGTGGAAGTGGGTGTGACCCCATGCAAATGATAGTCCGAGCGTGGTGCAGTGTTTTACGCCCGGCGTATCATGAACGGCACATGCGCCGTGACGCGGACGTATGCACAGCACCCCTATGCGCATTCTCACAACCACGCCGGCGCAACTGCCTAAGATACGCCGGCCCACTGGCTTATGCCGAGCACATAAATACGCCCAGCCATACGCCCGTCCAGCGCAAAAGTACACCAGCTTGTCTTCCCCCTGGTGCAGAGTACTTTTGCGGTCTGAGCCATGTCAGATACTGAGGTGGACAGGGAGAGGAGAAAGAAAAATTTCTCTGCAGATGAGAAGGCGATCCTGACCTCAGCCATCTCAAAGTATGGTGCCTACCTCCATGGCGCACAGAGCGCCAGGACCAGCAAGGCCAAGAAGCAGGAGATCCTCCAGAAGATCACCCTGGAGATCAATGCCCTTGGGCATGAATCCAGGACCTGGAGGGATATACAAAAGAAGATAAATGACATGCGTTGGCGGGTCAGGGAGAAGCTGGCCAAGATCAAAAGGCACCTCAGGGGCACGGGAGGCGGACCAGCTACTTCTGTCAAGTTGACAGCTGAGGAGGAGGTGATTGCCAGCTGTCTGGAGCAGGAGCAGGTGGAGGGCCTGGAGGGCTTTGACTCCAGTGAACAGAACTTGAGGACAGGTAAGTGTGTTTTATCCCCCATCCGGTGTGGAGCATGTGAGGGGGTGCAAGGGAACATGTGACAAGTGTGTGGGTCCACCAACATGTGAATGCTTTGTGTCATCCACAGATATGCTGGAGGGAGTTGGGCCATCTTCTGCCTGTGTCCGACCCACGCCATCCCCGGAACATCATCCTCAGTCTCAGCCTGACCCCCTGGGAAGCCAGGAAACATCGGTGGAGGGGAGTGCCCACACCTCTGCTCTAGAGGTAGTTGTGGAGTAGCAAGTGGATATCCACCTGGAGGAATGCCTCTACCTTGAGGAGGCTTCCATCTTCCCTGGACCCTCTGAGACCTTAATGCCAATCAGGGGAACCCCTTCAAGGGCTACCCCGTCCAGGGGAACCCCCTCAAGGGCTACCCCATCCAGGGGAACCCCCTCAAGGGCTACCCCGTCCAGACGGACACAAGCCTCTCCATCTCCAAGGAAGGCTCTGAGGAAGACCAGGGGTGTACCCGGATCCCTCCCAGAAGGGCTGGAGAGGGAGCAGGCACGACAGACACGGCACATGGCCAATATTGCTTGTTACCTCCACCGTGTTGCTGACAGCCTGGCCTCATTTGTTGGGTCCTCGGCCAAGACCCAGGCTGCGTGTATAGTGGCTGTGCAGGGCACCGCAGCCGCTATGCATCAGGGCCTCAGCCAACAGGCTGAGCATACCAGCTCCATCACCAACTGCCTGCAGGAGGTAAATGCAAACTGTGCAGCCATGGCCAGATGCCTATGTGACCAATCCGAGACCCTTGATGCCATGCGTCACAACATGATAGCAGGGGGTCCCTCCACATCTGGGGACCAGGCATGTGATGTGCAGGCGAGCCTGGATCGGAACACCATGGCTATGGGGGAGCTGCAGGCCACAGCAGCAGGCATAAGAGCCTGCTAAGGCAGGTTAAGAGCCTGGGCATGGTCGTGCAGGCCAACACTGCCGCTATCCAAATGGAGGGTTGCCAGAACAGGCGCCGCCAGCGCCAGAACAATGCCCGGCAGTGGCAGTTGCAGGCAGAGACAAATAGCGTCCTGACACGCATTGCAATTGCCTTGGAGGGGATGCAGGCATCATCCGCCACAACCTCCAGGAGCATCAGCCCAGGTGATGCCCCACCCCACCACGCGAGTCGTCAACACGACAGCTGCATAGCCGAACCCTTGGCACGAGGCCTGGCCCGCAAGAGGACAAATGAGGACAAGTGCAGCTCAGAGTTTGAGCTTTTTTTTTTATTTTTGGTGGTGTGCACCTGTAAGGGTATGCCATGGCTGTTAATGGCATGATGCCCTTTTTTTTCTTTCACGGATGTCACAGCACCATGCACACGGTGAGGAGTGCAGAATTAGTGACTGGACACCGTTTTGCAGGGGCAGGGTTTGCCCGGTGAGGTCATTGCGACCGTGTGACTGGTGTGTGTGTGTGTGTGTATGTGTGACTTTTCTGCCAGCAAGGTAGGGGTCACCTTGGTTCGTCGGGGAGAGGTTATCCCCACGAACGTGTGAATGTGGTATGAATGGACAGCAACATCATTGGGGCCTTGGCGTGGCGTTGCTGCTCCCAAGTCCCATGCGGTGGACTTGAGCTAAACCAATGCGAGGTGGATGTGGTGTGTGTGAGCTAGGGACCACAGTGGTGTGCATGCGTGCATTGTCTGTGTGCTATGATGAATGTGTGTGTTTAATGTGCAAAGATACGTTCCACGAGGCAACTCCTGACTGCTGCAGTCCTGTTCCTTCAGCAGACGGGGTAGCCTCGGGCAGGGGAGGACTGTGTGGTTCGGGGGTCAGATCATCACGTATGTCAATCTCCAGGCCCTTTCTCATGGCGTAGTTGTGCAGCACGCAACATGCACCGATGATCTGGCACACAAAGTTTGGGGAATACAACAGGGCCCCCCCGGACTTATCCAGGCATTGGAAACAGGACTTCAGGATGCCAAATGTGCGCTCCACCACTGCACGGGTGCATATGTGTGCAGCATTGTATCTTCTCTCGCCTCTGGTTTGGGGATTCCGGTATGGAGTCAGGAGATGGGACCCAAGTGCATATGCCGAGTCACCTGGAAGGGAAAAGACAGGAGGATGTTAGTCGTGCATGTGCCCCTTGTGATGTCTGCATCATGGGGTCGGACAGTCATGCCTGACTCCCATGTCACTCACCAACCAGCCAGCTGTCCCTGTACACATTCTGTTCGAATTTTGTTGGGATGGTGCTTTGACGGTATATGTAGCTGTCGTGGCTGTCCCCGGGTGTTTGGCACGGACGTGCTATATGAGGCATCGGCTATCACCTGTACGTTGATGGAATGCCAGTGCTTACAATTGCGGTATATGTGCTCTGTGGCACGGGGGGGGGGGGCGTAGTGCCACATGTGTGCAATCAATGGCCCCCACGGTGCGTGGGAATCCAGCAATTCAGTAGAAATCCTGCATTGCCTTCTGCCGCAGATGCTCATGGGTGGGTTTGATGATGTGGTGGGACATGCGTGTGAGGATTGCGGGGACAACCTGGTGCACACATCTGCTCATGGTGGATTGTGACATCCCAGACATGACTCCACTTGTACGTTGAAATGATCCACTGGCGAGGAAATGGAGTGTTGCCAGTACCTTGACCAGTGGCTGCACTGCATGTGAGCGTTGTGTCTGGCTGGTGATGTCATCATGCAGGGCTGTGGCTAATTCCAGGATGGCATCAGGGCTGAATCTGAAGATGCAATACGCCTCTGATTCCCCCATGCCAAAGACGTTCATGCGCGTTCGGTATATACTCTCCCGTGCCCTCCTACGTGCTTGTGGACGCAGTAGTGCTATGACCATGGCTGCCCCTGGCATGTTGGCATACAGATGTGTTGTCCTGCAAGTGTGGTTGCTCAGCTCGTCCGTAACGGTGCTGCTGAAGCTGCTCTCCAGCTGACCTGTGCACGTCTGTTGCTGAGTTACACCTGCTTTATGAGGAATAACTTTACGCCGGACGTACAACGTACGCGCACCGCGCGTAGCCTGTGCCGGACGCACGTACGTTCGTGAATCGCCGTATTTCCCTCATTTGCATATTTGAATGTCTAATCAATGGGAGAAGCTACATGCGTCCAGCCCATATTTGCGCCCACGCTACGCCGGCGTGTGCAAGATACGTTGGCGTAGGATGGCCTGTTTTTAGGCATATGTTGGTTTGTGGGTCTGGCGCACACATACGCCGGGCGCACATTTGCACTACGTCGGCGTAAAGTGATTTACGTCGACGTAAGTGCTTTGTGAATCCGGGCCTATATGTTTTGTTTACATGCTGCCATCTAGTGACCTTTTGTGGTAATGCACAGTTTCTATATTTTCTTTGTCTGATCTATTACACACTTCCTTTCTGTGTAATGCTCCACCCCTTCTTCCTGACTTTCTTCTTCCTCTGTCATGGCTGAAGCACAGGCCTCATGTAACAAGGGCACATGTATTTTGCATTGTAATCTACCGACAGTATCATCTTTTGACTGCACAATACTACAACCTGTTCATCTGCTGTAACCTATCATGTGATGTATTCTGATGTTTGGATTAAAGCAACTTCTGCGAATAGAATCGGTATTGGTGAGTTCAAGCTATCTGATAAGGATTGTCCTCAGTGATTATATCTGCTTATACAGGCCAGGCATAGAGGTCTCACAAGGGATAAGTCGCTTCACAACAATCGGAGTCAGAATAAATAATCGTATTGCTTTTTATTTACACTACAATAAGTGTACTGTATAAAACAGTAAGGTTATATGTAACCTTGTAAATACAAACTGCATTTTTTTACATATTATCAATATTTCAGAGAACAAAGTTCATAAATATATATTTTTTTAACTGTTGCAAAATCAATTTGTTTATAAGGAATCTCAATGCAGAATACATTTTCTGGAGTTAAGATCAGGTTTTATCAGCAGAATATACATTTTTGGAAAAAATATGCAGCTTAATATTCCAGCACTGGAGGTCAGTATGGCGAATATCTCAACAGCCACCATGTATTTCCCTCTGGTGCTCAGATAGGCCGGGATCATGGCAATCCAGACACTGCAGAACACCAGCATGCTGAAGGTGATGTACTTGGCCTCATTAAAACTGTCCGGTAATGTCCTCACCATGAAAGCCAGAAGAAAACTCACAGCTGCCAGAAAGCCCATATAACCCAACATAGAGTAGAAGCCGATAACTGACCCTTCATTACACTGAATGATGATCTTCCCAGGATAGGAGTCCATGTCATACTCCTGGTAAGGAGGAGAGACTGACAGCCAAATAACACAGATCACAACTTGGACAGAAGAACAGATCAGAATTACAATATGAGCTACTTTAAACCCCACCCACTTCCTCCAGTAGCTGCCGGGTTTGGAGGCTTTGAAGGCAATGCAGACAATGGTGGTCTTGGCCAGAACACTAGAAACAACGATGGAGAAGAAGATACCGAATGACATTTGTCTCAGCATGCAGGTTATATCCACAGGACGTCCGAGGAAGAAGAAGACGCAGAGGAAGCTCAGCAAGATGGAGGTCAGGAGGATGAAGCTCACCGTCCGGTTATTGCCTTTCACAATAGGTGTATCCCAGTAAAATATGAAGACTCCAAAAATGAATAATGTTATTACACTAAACAATAGAGATGTGAATAAGAAAACTAAAACCAGCACATCATTTTCGTATGACAGAAACTCAAATGTCTTAGGAATACATATCACTCTTTTGGTGTCTGGCCACTTTATATCAGGACATTTATGGCAATTTTCACTGTCTGCAGAAAAAAAAAAAGTTAATGTGTATTTGGAAAGAAACTTTTACTGAGAGCAGTAGTGTATTTAGGTTTTGTGCTGCCCTAGGCCTTACTAAACTTGTGCAACCCCTAATTTAAATATAATCCACCCCTTCCTATCAATGTAACACCCCTTCCTGTTTAAGACCCGCCCTGACATTTTCCAGTGGGGACATTTGTTCTGAGGGGCGGAGGGATTCCCTTAATCTGCAAAGATTTCCTTTCACTTCCTGTTTGGCTGTTGGGCAGGAAATTAAGACAAATTAAACATCCCTTACTTTATCCAAAAGGGGAAAAAAGCGTTGCCTATAGTTCTACTTTAACCACTTAAGGACCGCCTCCTGTACATGCGTGGGCAGAATGGCACAGCTGGGCACAGGCACGTACAGGTACATGCTGTGCTATTGTCCAGCTGTGGGTCGCGGGTGTGCGCCCGCGGCCGCACCCGCGACCCGGTCCGAAGCTCCGTGACCGGGACCGCGGGACCTGCGGGACCTGTGGACCCGATCGCCGCTGGAGTCCCGCGATCGGTCCCCAGAGCTGAAGAACGGGGACAGCTGTGTGTAAACACAGCTTCCTCGTTCTTCACTGTGGCTCAGTCATCGATCGTGTGATCCCTTTTATAGGGGGACACAATCGATGATGTCACACCTACAGCCACACCCCCCTACAGTTGTAAACACACTTCAGGTCACACATAACCCCTACAGCGCCCCCTGTGGTTAACTCCCAAACTGAAACTGTAATTTTCACAATAAACAATGCAATTTAAATGCATTTTTTTGCTGTGAAAATGACAATGGTCCCAAAAATGTGTCAAAATTGTCCGAAGTGTCCGCCATAATGTCGCAGTCACGAAAAAAAACGCTGATCGCCGCCATTAGTAGTAGAATTTATTTATTTAGTTTTTTATAAAAATGCAATAAAACTATCCCCTATTTTGTAAACGCTATAAATTTTGCACAAACCAACCGATAAATGCTTAGTGCATTTTTTTTTTACCAAAAATAGGTAGAAGAATACGTATCGGAATAAACTGAGGGAAAAAAAAAAACATTTTTATATATTTTTGGGGGATATTTATTATAGCAAAAAGTAAAAAATATTGAATTTTTTTCAAAATTGTCGCTCTATTTTTGTTTATAGCGCAAAAAATAAAAACTGCAGAGGTGATCAAATACCACCAAAAGAAAGCTCTATTTGTGGTAAAAAACTGGGAAAACGCATTGACTCGAGTATAAGCCTAGGGTGTCCATCTGCATGCGTCACTGTGCCTCACTTTGCCTCGCTTTGTCCATGTGCATGCCGCACTGTGCCCATGCTTCACTGTGTCCATGCCTCACTATGCCCATGCCTCACTGTGTCCATGACTAGACTGACGTTTAACATGGGAGTCTATGGAAGGGGTGCCCGGCTTTGAAAAATTGGTGCTCCCCAGCCGTAGGTCCCCAAAACAACAAACTTTGCACACTTGTAGAGGAGAAATGAGGCTATATGTGTGCCAAGTTCCGGATCCAGAAGACCTACGACCGGCCAGTACTGGGTCCCCAAGTTCACCGGAGAAATTACTGTTTAACATGGGAGTCTATGGAAGGAGTGCCCGGATTTGAAAAATCGGTGCTCCCCGGCCGTAGGTCCCCCAGACAACAAATCTTGCACACTTGTAGAGAAAGAGTGGGGCTACGTGTGTGCCAAGATCGCCGGCCGGTACCTGGTCCCCAAAGTCCGGGAGATCAGGTGCAAAAAGGTGACTCGAGTATAAGCCGAGGGGGGCATTTTCAGCACAAAAAAATGTGCTGAAAAACTCTCGGCTTATACTCAAGTATATATGATACTACATCGTGTTCTTGGATTTTGATACACTTTACTATTTATTTATTCTTCATATTGATACAATACAATAAAATAAACACCTGTTGTGTTGGAAATCTCCCCTTCAGGACACGGGACACAATTGTAGCAGCAAAAATGAATTGATTGTTTAAAAGCTTTATAATATCCAGGAGGACACTTTTCATTGCATCGAGAAGAGGGAACCTCAACATATAAAACAATAAAAATATCTGATATTAAGACGAATCTATATTTCATATTATAAATAATGTATATTATTATATACAACAGTAAATACGCCCAAGGTGTATGATCAGGTGACCTCAAGACCAGAAATGTGCAGACCCACTACATCAGTGGTCATCATCCCTGTCCTCAGGGCCACTAACAGGCCAGGTTTGCGAGATAACTGAAATTCATGACAGGTGATCTCATTTGCTGCTTAGTGATTGCCGTATTCTAGTCTCCATCTCCCCCAAGGGAATACATAACCACTTAACCCCCGGACCATATTGCTGATCAAAGACCAGAGCACTTTTTGCGATTCGGCACTGCGTCGCTTTAACTGACAATTGCGCGGTCGTACGACATGGCTCCCAAACAAAATTGGCGTCCTTTTTTCCCCACAAATAGAGATTTATTTTGCTGGTATTTGATCACCTCTGCGGTTTTTAGTTTTTGCGCTATAAACAAAAATAGAGCGTCGATTTTGAAAAAAATTCAATATTTTTTACTTTTTGCTATAATAAATATCCCCCAAAAATATAAAAAAATTAAAAATTCTCCTCAGTTTAGGCCGATACGTATTCTTCTACTTATTTTCGTAAAAAAAAATTGCAATGAGTGTTTATTGATTGGTTTGCGCAAAAGTTATAGCGTTTACAAAATAGGGGGTATTTTTATGGCATTTTTATTAATATTTTTTGTTACTAGTAATGGCGGCGATCAGCGTTTTTTTTTCGGTACTACGACATTATGGCGGACACTTCGGACACTTTTGACACATTTTTGGGACCTTTGGCATTTTTATAGCGATCAGTGCTATAAAAATGCATTGGATTACTATAAAAATGCCACTGGCAGTGAAGGGGTTAACACTAGGGGGCGGGGAAGGGGTAAAGTATGTTTCCTGGGTGTGTTCTAACTATAGGGGGGGTGGCCTCACTAGGGGAAATGACTGATCGCTGTTCATGCATTGTATGAACAGAAGATCAGCATTTCCCCCCCTGACAGGACTGGGAGCTGTGTGTTTACACACACAGCTCCCGGTCCCCGCTCTGTAACAAGCGATCGCGTGTGCCCGGCAGCGATCGTGCCCACCGGGCACGCGCACGGGAGTCGGGGCGAGTGGGGGGCACGTGCGCCTCCGGAGACGCGCACGCGCCCCTAGCGGCCTGCGCGAGAGCCGACGTTATAGTACGTGCTCTCGCGCAGGGGAGCCGACCTGCCGCCGTAAAACGACGGCGGCTGGTCGGCAAGAGGTTAAAATCTGGCCTGTTAGTGGGTCCTGAGGGAGTTGAACACCACTGTACTCAGGGCTGTCTTAATAGCATCATGGGCCCCTGGGCAAAGTAATGCACTGGGGCCCCACCAGCTTGCCCCAATTTACACACCTACTTTCAAGAAATAAAGTATAAATAGTTGATAGAATTAAACATGTATTCATTAGTACGTTCAATAAAATCGATTTTACAAAAGGAAAACATTCCATAAATCAAAGACTTGTCAACACAAAGGGCATGGTACAGGGGGGAATGCAGAAGGGCACAGTACAGGGGGGAATGCAGAAGGGCACAGTACAGGGGGGAATACAGAAGGGCACAGTACAGGGGGGAATGCAGAAGGGCACAGTACAGGGGGGAATGCAGAAGGGCACAGTACAGGGGGAATGCAGAAGGGCACAGTACAGGGGGGAATGCAGGAGGGCACAGTACAGGGGGGAATGCAGAAGGGCACAGTACAGGGGGGAATGCAGAAGGGCACAGTACAGGGGGGAATGCAGAAGGGCAAAGTACAGGGGGGAATGCAGAAGGGTACAGGGGGGAATGCAGAAGGGCACAGTACAAGGGGAATGCAAAAGGGCACAGTACAGGGGGGAATGAAGAAGGGCACAGTACAGGGGGGAATGCAGAAGGGCACAGTACAGGGGGGAATGCAGAAGGGCACAGCACAGGGGGAATGCAGAAGGGCACAGTACAGGGGGGAATGCAGAAAGGCACAGTACAGGGGAATGCAGAAGGGCACAGTACAGGGGGAATGCAGAAGGGCACAGTACAGGGGTGGAGGCAGAAGGGCACAGTACAGGGGGGAATGCAGAAGGGCACAGTACAGGGGGAATGCAGAAGGGCACAGTACAGGGGGGAATGCAGAAGGGCACAGTACAGGGGAGAATGCAGAAGGGCACAGTACAGGGGGGAATGCAGAAGGGCACAGTACAGGGGGGAATGCAGAAGGGCACAGTACAGGGGGGAATGCAGAAGGGCACAGTACTGTACAGGGCGGTCAGAAGGGCACAGTACAGGGCAGTCAGAAGGGCATAGTATAGGTTCTGGGACGCTTCTCGGGACACGTCTGTATCGGGACAGTTTCGTAAAAAGCATGACTGTCCCAGCAAATCCGGGACAGTTGGCAAGTATGATGTAATGCAAGATTATTGTGGGGGCCCCCATGTACCTGGGGCCCCTGGGCAGTTCCCAGGAGTGCCCTTGCATTAAGATGGCCCTGACTGTACTACATCATGATCTCGCTATCAAATGGAAAACATTTCTTGTACATACGAAGACTGGATATGGTATAACTATGATATACAGTGCCTTGAAAAAGTATTCATACCCCTTGAAATTTTCCACGTTTTGTCATGTTACAACAAAAAATGTAAATGTATTTTATTGGGATTTTATGTGATAGACCAACACAAAGTGGCACACAATTGTGAAGTGGAAGGAAAATGATAAATTGTTTTCCATTTTTTTTTTGCAAATGGATAAGTGAAAAGTGTGGGGGGGTACATTTGTATGGCGCCCCCCGGAGTCAATACTTTGTAGAACCCCCCTTTCTCTACAAGTCTTTTTGGGGGTGTCTCTACCAGCTTTGCACATCTAGAGAGGGACATTTCTCCTCCATTCTTCTTTGTAAAATATCTCAAGCTCTGTCAGATTGGATGGAGAGCGTCTGTGATCAGCAATTTTCAAGTCTTGCCACAGATTCTCAATGGGATTTAGGTCTGGACTGTGACTGGGCCATTCTAACACATGGAGATGCTAAACATTCCATTGTAGCTCTGGCTGTATGTTTGGGGTCGTTGTCCTGCTGGAAGGTGAACCTCCCCCCCGGTCTCAAGTTTTGCAGTCACTAATGCCCCGTACGCACGGTAGGATTTTCTGTCAAAAAAAGTTGGATGTGAGCTTTTGGTTGGATATTCCGACCGTGTGTAGGCTCCATCCAACATTTCCTGTCAGAATTTCCGACTGCAAAAGATTGAGAGCTGGTTCTCTATTATTCCGACAGAAAAAGTTCTTGTCGGAAATTCCGCCCGTCTGTGTGCAATTCCAACACGCAAAAAAACACGCATGCTCAGAATCAAGCAGAAGAGCCGAACTGCCTATTGAACTTCATAAAGGGCAGATTTGTGGAGAGACCACTAATAGTTGTCCTGTAGAAAGATTCTCCCCCCTGAGCTGTGGATCTCTGCAGCTCCTCCAGAGTTACCATGGGGCCTCTTGGCTGCTTCTCTGATGAATGTTCTCCTTGCCCGGCCTGGTCAGTTTAGGTGGACGGACATGTCTTGGTAGGTTTGCAGTTGTGCCATACTCTTTCCATTTTCCGATGATGGATTGAACAGAGCTCCGTGACATCTTCAAAGCTTGGGAGATTCTTTATAACTTAACCACTAAAGGACCCCTTCACGCCGATATACGTCGGCAGAATGGCACGGCTGGGCACATCCACGTACATGTACGTGGCTCTTTAAGCCCAGCCGTGGGGTCGCGCGCGCCGCCAGCGCGCTCCCGCGACCCAGTCCAAAGCTCCATGACCACGGCCACGGGACTCGCGGACCCGATCGCCGCTGGAGTCCCGTGATCGGTCCCCGGAGCTGAAGAACGGGGAGAGCTGTATGTAAACACAGCTTCCCCGTTCTTCACTGTGGCGCTGTCATCGATCGTGTGATCCCTTTTATAGGGAAACACAATCGATGACGTCACACCCACAGCCACACCCCCCTACAGTTAGAAACACACATTAGGTCACACATAACCAATTCAGCGCGGTTAACTCCCAAACTGCAATTGACATTTTCACAGTAAACAATGCATTTTACATTTTTTTAATTTTTTGCTGTGAAAATGACAATGGTCCCAAAAATGTGTCAAAATTGTCCGATGTGTCCGCCATAATATCGCGGTCGTGAAAAAAATCGCTGATCGCCGCCATTAGTAGTAAAATAAATTAATAAAAATGCAATAAAATGATCCCCTATTTTGTAAACGCTATACATTTCGCGCAAACCAACTGATAAACGCTTATTGCGATTTTTGTTTACCAAAAATAGGTAGAAGAATACGTATCGGCCTAAACTGAGGAATTTTTATATATATTGTTGAGGGATATTTATTATAGCAAAAAAGTAAAAAAAAAATGTTTCTTTCAAAATTGTCATTCTTTGTTTTTTAGCGCAAAAAATAAAAACCGCAGAGGTGATCAAATACCACCAAAAGAAAGCTTTATTTGTGTGAAAAAAAAGGACGCCAATTTTGTTTGGGAGCCACGCCGCACGACCGCGCAATTGTCTGTTAAAGCGACGCAGTGCCGAATCGCAAAACCTGGCCGGGTCCTTCAGCTGCCTAAAGGTCCGGGTCTAACGTGCTTAATCCTGCTTTATACTTCTCCACAACTTTATCCCTGTTCCTTGGCCTTCATGATGCTGTTTGTTAACTAAGGTTCTCTAACAAACATCTGAGGGCGTCACAGAACAGCTGTATTTATAGTGAGATTAAATTACACACAGGAGGACTCTATTTACTAATTAGGTGACTTCTGAAGGCAATTGGTTCCACTAGATTTTAGGGGTATCAGAGTAAAGGGGGCTGAATACAAATGTACCCCCCACACTTTTCACAGATTTATTGGCAAAATGATGTGCCACTTTGTCACATAAAATCCCAATAAAATACATTTATGTTTTTGGTTGTAACATGGCAGATGTGGAAAACTTCAAGGGGTATGAATACTTTTTCAAGGCACTGTAGTCTGTGTAGAGAAGCAGACGGTGACCAGGAGGAAGAAGATGAGCTGGATGTTGTTGGTGAGTGAGTTTACAATGTAAAGGTAGAAAAATATAGCGCTAACCCGTGTGAAAAGTGAAAAACTACAGATAAATATAATGCAATAGTGCAAAAACAATGGCCTGGATTCAAGAAGCAATTGCACCTGTGTAACCATAGGTTACACAGCGCAATTGCTTACTTGCCCCAGCGTAACGAATGCTCCTGATTCAGGAACCTCGTTACGCCGACTGCAGCCTAAGATATGCGCGGCATAAGGCTCTTATGCCCGCATATCTTAGGCTGCATTCTTGCGATGGCCGCTAGGTGGCGCTCCCGTTGTGGTCAGCGTATAGTATGCAAATTGCATACTAACGCCGATTCACAACGTTACGCGAGCCCTGCGTACGCAGTTTACGTCGTTTCCGTTCGTTGTTTTTTTGCGTTAGGCTGCCCATGCTATTAGCAGGGGCAGCCAATGCTAAGTATACCCGTCGTTCCCGCGTCGCGATTTTAAAAAATTACGTAAGTCAATCGTGAATGGCGCTGGACGCCATTTACGTTCACGTTGAAGCAAATGACGTCCTTGCGACGTCATTTGCCGCAATGCACGTCGGGAAAGTTTCCCGACGGAGCATGCGCACTACGTTCGGCGCGGGAACGCGCCTAATTTAAATGATCCACGCCCCCTACGGGATCATTTAAATTACGCGCGCTTACGCCGGGCAGTTTTCCGGAGCGCACATGCAAATTACGGAGCTACTGCTTCGTGAATGAAGCGTAGCGCCCGTAATTTACGGAGGCGTAGCGTAAAAACGTTAAAATACCTGAATCCACCCCAATGATTATTGAAATGTGCATATACAAATAAGTATAAAGTCCTGCTCCGTATGTATGAAAACAAGTCTAATGATGTAACTAAATCCTTGTAACAAGCGGGTGGGTCCACAACAGACGGGTGATTGTTCACAAGTAGATATTTGATGTTACTGGCAGTTAAACGGAACATCCAACCTGATCTGTCATCCAATCACTGATACTCTTACCGCAGTTGGTGGACTCGAGTATCGGCGACAACGAGTCAATAAGGCATGGAAATCCCAATCGGCAAGTCACCCAAATGAACAGCAAGGCCCAGGAACTCCGGAGGCACCTCGAGGAGAGATCTTGTAAATAACAGCGAGGCCAGAGGACTGATGACCAAAATGGGTTATCCAAAAAGACTTGCATCCGGGAAGGTATGTAGAGAAAAAAGGGCTCCAATAGTGTAGGTCAAAAGGCGGGTTTTTATTAAATAAACAACATACAGGAATAAAATGTAATCACAGGATAAAAGCAATGTGGGGAGCGTTGAACCAATCTTGACGCGTTTCGTCCAGCTAGATCTCCTAGTTGGACGAAACACGTCAGGCTTGGTTCAACGCTCCCCACATTATCCTGTGATCACATTGGCCCGGATTCACAAAGCACTTGCGCCGACGTATCTCCAGATACGCCGCGTAAATGTGCAAATATGCGCCGTCGTATCTGTGCGCCGGGCCCACAAACGCCTAAAAACAGGCTTCATCTGACCGACGTAACTTGCCTACGCCGGCGTAGAGTGGACGCATATTTACGCTGGACGCATTTGGCGCTCCCATTGATTTTCTATTCACATATGCAAATGAGGGACATACACCGATTCACGGACGTACGTGCGCCCGACACAGTGCGCGTAAAGTCATACGTCCGGCGTAAAGTTATGCCCCATAAAGGAGGTGTAACTCAGCAGCATCCATGCAAAGGGCTGCACCAGGGAACACAAGCCGACGTATTTTACGTAGTTTACATAGGACGTGAATATGACTGGGCGTAAGTTACGTTCACGCCGTAGGCAGTTATCCGACGTATCTTAGGGAGTAGTTGCGACGTGATTCTGAGCATGCGCACTGGGATGCGTCCACGGGACGGCGCATGCGCCGTTTGTTATACGTATCTGTCTGGCGCTCGGCCCATCATTTGCATGGGGTCACGCCTCATTTGCATGGCTCACGCCCACTTCCACCTACGCCGGCTTGCGCCTAGGAAACCCAGCGCAGTTTTGGCAGCACTGGCTTTCTGAATTCTGTGCTTGCCTCTCTGCGCTGCTTCGGCGTAGCGTAAAGGAGATAAGCTACGGCGGCATAAATGTGCGCCGCTGTCTGTGAATCTGGGCCATTGTGTTCCTGTATGTTTTTTTTTTTAATAAAAACCCACCTTTTGACCTACACTATTGGAGCCCTTTTTTCTCTACATACCTTCCCGGATGCAAGTCTTTTTGGCTACCCATTTTGGTCATCAGTCCTCTGGCCTTGCTGTTATTTACAAGATCTATTTGAGGTGACTCCAGAGTTCCTGGGCCTTGCTGTTCGTTTGGATAACTTGCCGATTCGGATTTCCCTGCCTTATTGACTCGTTTTCGCTGACACTCGAGTTTGCAATGAGATGTATTTTGAATGGGAGGTGATATTTGGAAATAGTAACATGGCCAGCTATAGATTTCTATTTTTTTTTTCCATTTCCAATGAATATGTTATCCAGAAAATTGCCAACCTAGAAAACGTTCTTCTTTTTGTCAATACCCTTCAGGTCTCTATAGTCATGGCAGTCAGGAGCTCCTTCTTATCCTGTAGAACAGTGGTTCTCAACCTGGGGGTCGGGACCCCCTCGGGGGTCGAATAAGGATTTGCCAGGGGTCACTGAAACCTGGGCTGTTCCTGAAGCCCGCACCGCTCTCCCAGCCTTTTTGCGGCCACCCAGCAGGGCTGTCCCTGGATCCTGGGGCCGCCCACTCAACCTCTTCCCAGAGACACAGTGAGTAACACTACCCATGATTATAGTTGCCATTAAAAGTCCCCACTACAGTTCTCAGATCAGCAAATCACCTTGATCAAGAGCACCTAAGTTGGCTGATCAGGACTCCCCCCAGCACTGCCACCCATCCCATTCCCTCCACCAGAACTGCCACTCATCCCAACTCCCTGCCACTCATCCCATTCCCACCCCCCCACCAAGAGGTAAGAGAAGGAATACAAATAAATAGAGAATACATGGAAGGAAGAGGAAAATATGAGGAGGAACAAAGAAAAAGGGAGGAAAAGTGGAAGGGACTCAGGGAGCACTAAATGTCCGTGGGTTAGGGGGTGCAAATTTCTTGTCTTGCCTTAGGTGCTGACAACCCACGCTACAATTTTTTTTTTACTGTTAGGGGTCCCCACAACTTGTGAAATTTCATGAAGGGGTCACGGCACTAGAAGGTTGAGAACCACTGCTGTAGAAGCTTATTAGAGTAATGCAGATATGTATTGGCCAGGGGGTGGCTATCAAGTCCCTCGGTCTTGCTCTGCTCAGAAAAAAACCCACACTGGTAAAATATGTGATGTGAATCGGCTGAAAATTGGTGGCCATGAGCGAACTCATGACTGCCATCAGAAGGAAACCATATCTGATAATTACTGATTACCAAAGGAGATCAAAACATGCGGATCTCACCACTCCATGTTTCCATTTGATGTCTTCCTGGGAAATATAGTGAAATCCTTCCCCTTCTGTCATATTTCCATAGAAGGCTATAGGTTCTCTATCGATGGATTCCTTACCTAGGTAAAATACCAAATTGTATAGATACAGGCGTGATGAAAGTTCACCTCCCTCATTGAACATAACATTGTCCCCCATATGATCTTCATAATGTAATTTCTTCATATACTTGTGGAGCTTTGAAATAGGAAAGGAGGAGCACATTTAACGGTTACTTGAAAATAACTTATCTGACAAATTATTTGCAACTTTATTTGCCCATTTAGTGAGAAACATTCAGGATGATCTACTAAAGGAGTAGGCGATGTACACTTAGCTTATTGGGTAAGGTGAAGCCGTCACAGATTCTTCATAAATTCAGTATGTCTTATTAGTAACAGCAACAATCACAAAGGTAAATAAGATCTAAAAAGGCCTGTGCCTGTAGCATACCTCCCAACCGTCCCAGATTTTGTGGGAATGTCCCACGATTCGCGGTAACGCGACCAGTGCTATTGTCCTGCAAAATTGCGTCACCCCCCCCTCCGCACGATTACCGCAAATTACGGTAAGTACCGCGGACAAACCCCCCCGTTCAACAATTCCGATCCACGGAATCCCCCCCGCTCAACAACTTTGATCCACGCTCCCCCCCGCTCAACAACTTTGATCCGCGCCCCCCCGCTCAACAATTCCGATCCACAGAATCCCCCCCCCCGCTCAACAACTTTGATTGATCCACGCTCCGCCTGCTCAACAACTATGATCCGCGCCCCCCCCCCGCTCAACAACTCCGATCCATGGAATCCCCCCGCTCAACAACTTTGATCTGCGCCCCCCCCCCCGCTCAACAACTCTGACAACTCTGATCCACGGAATCCCCCCACCCGTTCATCAACTTTGATCCACGCCCCCCCTGCTCAACAACTTTGATAGGTCCCCCCCCGCGCAACAACTTTGATCCGCGAAACCCCCCCCACTCAACAACTCCGATCCACGGAATCCCCCCCCCCCGCTCAACAACTTTGATCTGCGGACCCCCCCCCCGCTCAACAACTGTGATCCATGGAATCCCCCCACCCGCTCAACAACTTTGATCCACGCCCCCCCCGTTCAACAACTTTGATCTGCGGAATCCCCCCGCTCAACACAACTCTGATCCACGGAATTCCTCCCCCGCTCAACAACTTTGATCCGCGCGGACCCCCCCCCGCTCAACAACTCTGATCCTCTGATCTACGGAATTCCCCCCCCCGCTCAACAACGTTTGGGGGTATGCTCATTTGTCCCTCATTCTGAAGTTGAAAAGTTGGGAGCTATGCCTATAGTCATATGTCTAAGGAAGGGTTAGAGTCATCTCCAAAGCAATGCTTCTGTCAGGACCTGGGCTTGAACCCGGGACCTCTTCTATGTCTGGCATTGACTCTACCCACTGAGCTGTCTGGGATGCTGGACAGCTCTCTGCCTGATCTGCTGAACAAACCTATCTGATCTGTTTGACAACCCTGCCTTGCGTCTTGATTGCTGTTGAACCTTGAACTCATTGCTCCTCCCATGAACTTCCTATAAAAGCCTTGTCTCTGCACTTCCTCTTTGCCAGGGTATTGTGCCTTCTCAGCCAGTGACTTGCTATTTGTCTTCCCTGCTGCCATCTGTATTTGCTACCACTCGTGTTTGACCCTTGGCTTGTTCCTTGATCACTCTACTGCCTGATCCCAACCTGCAAGTACTCGTTACCGACCTTTTTGGCTTGCTTACTGACCACGCTGCTGTTTAACCCTTATCTGCTTATCCGCTACTGGAATCCAGCTTGCTCACACCCTGGTGGGGCAGACCCGAGGACCGCGACCTGGTACTAGCTTGCAGCTAAATTTTCACTATCAGGAGCTCTGGTGAACACCAGCTAGTACTTAGACTTCTTCATCCAAGTGGGTATTGTGGAAGAAGCGTCTTCATCCACATGGGTATTGTGGCAGAAGCTTCTCTATCCAAGTGGGTATTCTGGGAGAAGATACTTCATCCAAGTGGGTAACGTGGAAGAAGCTTCTCTATCCAAGTTGTTAATGTGGAAGAAGCGTCTTCATCTAAGTCATTTGAGTCAACTGACTACACTATAAGGTCTCTCCGGGCCTCCCTCTTCCAGGTTGACTTCTCAAGCTAACCCTATTCTTTTCTAACCAAACCTCTCAGACCTCCGTGGACCACCACATCCTAAATCTCCACCACATAGACAGTCAATGTGTTTCATGGGGCTTATCAACCCCCCTTTCACCAAGGCTGAGAAATACAACACTATATGATATAAGGACATCATAAAATGGTTGTAAACCGAGTTACAGCACTTGTACCTACAGATAAACCTATAACAAGACTTACCTATAGGTACTGTAAATATCTTCTAAACCTGCACAGTTTAGGAGATATTTACCATTTACCCTTGCGGTCCTCCGTGCCGTTTCCTCACTGGCAAGTGCAGTGGCTGACGACCCCCCCCCCCCCCAACACAAATGCGCAGGAGGTACGTCACGCGGCTCCGGACAAACACAGAGCCGGAGTCTGTGGCCCTGGAAGTCTGACAGGTCCCGTCGTGTGTACAAGGCCTGAGTGTTTACAAAATGGGGGATAGTTTTATTGCATTTTTATTATTATTATTTTTTTTACTAGTAATAGCGGCGAACTGCGATTTTTACGGCGGACACTTCTGACGCTATTTTGGGACCATTGTCATTTTCACAGCGAACAGTGCTATAAAAATGCACTGATTACTATGTAAATGACACTGGCAGTGAAGGGGTTAACCACTAGGGAGCGCTGAAGGGGGTTAAGTGTGTCCTAGGGAGTGATTCTAACTGTTAGGGGGAGGAGCTACCAGTGACACGTCACTGATCGCTGTTCCCAATCACGGGGGGAACAGTAGATCCCCGACGTGTCACTAGGCAGAACAGGGGAATGTCTTGTTTACAAAGGCATCCCCCTGTTCTGCCTTTGCCGACCGCAATCACGGGCCGCCCCCGGGAACATCGAGTTCCTGGGACCCGCGAGCGCACTCACAAGGCACGCAGGGGGCTGGGCGGCAAATTTAAAGGGATGTATGGGTACGCCCATTTGCCTGCCCGTGCCATTGTGTAGACGTATATGTGTGTGCGGCTATGTGGTTAAAGTGACTGTTGCTATGACCAATAAAGACATAGAGAACATACAAAGAATGCCAGTATAAGAAGCTGAGCAAACAATATCATAGGACAAGGCAACAGTTAAAACAGACATTCACTCAAAAGTGTGCTCATCTCCCCCCCCCGTCCCCCCCCTCTAAGGGCTCATTTACACTTGCTTCGACTTGAACACACATTCAAGGGCATACCACTTTAACATGATTTTTTGTATGTGTTTTTGATGCTTCAGCGATGCTTCCGTGATCCTTTTTTGAAGCTTTAATGAAGCTTAGCAAATGCCCTGAGTGTGTTGATTTTCTATTTATTTTAAAGGGGCCCAATAGAACCTGGCTCTGTAGTACCCCCACTCAGCAGATCCCCAGCTCATTGGTACCCTAATTCCCCAGATCCCCAGCTTAATAGTACTCTCATTCAGCAGATCCCCTGCTCAGAAGTAACCCCCCCGGTTATGCCAATCCTCCACTCAGTAGTAACCCCCAGCTCTGCTGATCCTCAGCTCAGTAGTAACCCCCAGCTCTGCTGATCCTTAGCTCAGTAGTAACCCCCAGCTCTGCTGATCCTCAGCTCAGTAGTAACCCCATGGTCTGCTGATCCTCAACTCAGTAGTAACCCCCTGGTCTGCTGATCCTCAACTCAGTAGTAACCCCCAGGTCTGCTGATCCCCAGCTCAGTAGTAAATCCCAGGTCTGCTGATCTTCCACTCAGTAGTAACCCCCAGGTCTGCTGATCCTCCACTCAGTAGTAACCCCCAGCTCTGCTAATCCCCAGCTCAGTAGTAACCCCCTGGTCTGCTGATCCTCCACTCAGTAATAAATCCCAGATTTACTCCGTAGTAAATCCCAGGTCTTCTGATCCTCCACTCAGTAGTAAATCCCAGGTCTTCTGATCCTCCACTCAGTAGTAAATCCCAGGTCTTCTGATCCTCCACTCAGTAGTAAATCCCAGGTCTTCTGATCCTCCACTCAGTAGTAAATCCCAGGTCTTCTGATCCTCCACTCAGTAGTAACCCCCAGCTCTGCTGATCCTCCACTCAGTAGTAATCCCCAGCTCAGTAGTAAATCCCAGGTCTGCTAATCCTCGACTCAGTAGCAACCCCAGCTCAGTAGTAACCCTCTGGTCTGCTAATCCTCCACTCATTAGTAAATCCCAGGTCTGCTGATCCTCGACTCAGTAGTAACCCCAGCTTTGCTGATCCCCAGCTCAGTAGTAAACCTCTGGTCTGCTGATCCTCCACTCATTAGTAAATCCCAGGTCTGCTGATCCTCCACTCAGTAGTAACCCCCAGCTCTGCTGATCCCCAGCTCAGTAGTAACCCCCTGGTCTGCTGATCCTCCACGCAGTAGTAATCCCCAGCTCTGCTGATCCCCAGCTCAGTAGTAAATCCCAAGTCTGCTGATCCTCCACTCATTAGTAAATCCAAGGTCTGCTGATCTTCCACTCAGTAGTAACCCCCTGGTCTGCTGATTCCCCAGCTCAGTAGTATAGCAGTATATTGCTCCCACACTGTGCACTGTGTGTGACATCTGCTAGTTTCTCCTGCTCCTATCCCCCCGCTCTGCTGATCCTCTGCCACTTAGTCCCCTCTCTCCAGTCCCTGCTCACCTTCTGCTATATTCTTCATCACATGTGCCATCTGCTAGTTGCTCTACTACAATCCAGACCCCACTCACCTTCCTGCTGCTCCACGTTGCACACTAGATGCGAAGTCTGTAGCAGACACTCCCAGAATATACAGAATATACAATATATACAGTACATGAACCCAGTGGTGGCTGGTGCTCAAAATTTTTTGGGGGGCACAAACGAAAAAAAAACAAAAAAACAATTGCAGCCTCACTGTGCTCATCAAATGCAGCCACTGTGCCCATCAAACACAGCCACTGTGCCATCAATTGTCACCACTGTGCCATGCCATCAAACGCAGCCACTGTGCCCATCAATTGTTGCCACTGTGCCATGCCATCAAACGCAGCCACTGTGCCATCAATTGTCACCACTGTGCCATGCCATCAAACGCAGCCACTGTGCCATCAATTGTCACCACTGTGCCATGCCATCAAACGCAGCCACTGTGCCCATTAATTGTCGCCACTGTGCCAATTGTCGCCACTGTGCCCTTTAATTGTCGCCACTGTGCCCTTTAATTGTCGCCACTGTGCCAATTGATACCACTGTGCCCTTTAATTGTCGCCATTGTGCCCATTATTGCCACTGTGCCAATTGATGCCACTGTCACTGTGCCAAATGTCGCCACTGTGCCCATTGTCGCCACTGTGTCATCAATTGTCACCACTGTGCCATGCCATCAATTGTCGCCACTGTGCCATCAATTGTCACCACTGTGCCATGCCATCAAACGCAGCCACTGTGCCTTGCCATCAAACGCAGCCACTGTGCCCATCAATTGTCACCACTGTGCCCTTTAATTGTCACCACTGTGCCCTTTAATTGTCGCCACTGTGCCAATTGATGCCACTGTGCCCTTTAATTGTCGCCACTGTGCCCATTGTCGCCACTGTACCAATTGATGCCACTGTCACTGTGCCAAATGTCGCCACTGTGCCCATTGTCGCCACTGTGACTGTGCCAATTGTCACCGCTGTGCCCTGTAAAATGACCCTCCCCCGCCCGGCACTTACCTTTCTGGGGTCAGCCATCCTCCTTCTACGTCCCTCAACGTCTTCTCCCGCCCTCGATGACGCTTCAGCCAATCAGGTTACCGGTAACCAGAACCGGTGAACCTGATTGGCTGAGACGTCGTACGTCCCTTAGATAAGTATCTGGAAGCCGAAAGCCTATCCGAGCCGTAAATTTGAAAATCTGAAAATGAGAAGGAAAATCCGAAGATTCGAAAGAAGGAAAATCTGGTGCAGACCCCCATTAGTATAGAATTTCCCTCAGTGCAGACCACCCATTAGTATAGAATCCCCCTCAGTGCAGACCCCCCATCAGTATAAAATCCCCTCCTCAGTGCAGACCCCCCATCAGTATAGAATCCCCCCTTTAGTGCAGACCCCCCCTAAGTATAGAATCCCCCTCAGTGCAGACCCCTCATTAGTATAGAATCCCCCCTCAGTGCAGACCCCCCCATTAGTATAGACAATCCCCTGCACATGTCCATTCACATATACATTAGTAAAGTTTACAGACCTCAGAACAGCGCGGACAGATACACACAACAGTATGTGTGTCCCTCGGGCTCCTCCTCCTCTTGTGTGGATGTAAACAGAGAGGAGGGGGAGGCGCCATCAGTTCACTCCATTGAGGAACACAGAGCAAGACCCGAGGCGCAGATCAGGGCAGCGGGCAGTGTTAACGGTGCGTGCCGCTACCCATGGGTGTCACCCCTCTGGCGGGTGTCACCCAGGTGTAGCCCGCATCCCCCTGCCCCCACATAGCAACGCCACTGCTTACTTTTAGTTTTTTTTTTTTACTGAAATTCCTCTTTCTAGATGAAACAATAAACAACTTACTCTGTTATTTAATTGAAATGGAAATTCCATATTTGGATTCATGACGTGTAAAGCATTGGTCAGAGCGTATACTGCAATGTAGACGTAGTAGTGTCCAAGGTAAGTAGTATAGCTAATATTGCAAATCCGGTTGCAATTTTCCAGAATGATGCCATAGATTTGTTGAAAATACATATTTTTGGCGGTGTTATCAGATAGACAGTTACAGTGAATAATGGACACATCTTCCAGAAAGGGATCATTTGGGAGGTTGGATGGATTCTCCATCTCTATAAAAGCCTTCAGACCAGGAATGGGTTTGGTTGGAAGTGAAAAATAGAAACTGCAGTTCATTGATGGAAACATTCCTTTCATTGGTCTTGGAAGAGTCCATGACTTATGGAGAATTAAAGTTGCATTCCTCTTAAAAAGTTCTAAGTGTTGAATGAAATAGATATAATCCTCGCAGAACTCGCCACTTATTATAATGACCGTACTCAGAGTGTTTTTAAGAACCTTTGAAGCCCACCCCATGACATTTGATAAGAAAACGACATATTCGGTACAAATGCCGTGATGGGTCAAAGTCTTCCTCAGATGTTCTGCGTCTCCGGCGGCATCATCTGTTATTATTATTCCAACAAGATTCCAACCAAAATGTAAAATGAATTTGATAAGAGCAGCAAAGTGAATCCGATCATTGGGGACCGTCTGATAAAAATGTGGGTACAATCGTCTGTCGCTCAGGGAATGTTCTGTGAAACTGTAACTGACCTATGTAGGTATAGTAAAATATTTTAAAATTATTTACATTTTAATAGTTTTTATCACAAAATTATATGTTGCTACATTTTTTTTTATATATGCCATGTGATTACTACTATTTGACAAACGCCCCAGACGACGTCATTTGTGTGACGAAACGCGCGGTCGGCTTCCATTTACATGCTGTTTATACATCTTTGTTTGTAAGTTCTTTTATCCTTATTACATTTTTTTATATTCAACGGAACTTCACTATGGTGAGTCCTTTTATTTTTCCGGTACTATATCTTCTTGGGTGACATCCAAACCTGTTTGAGGATCCATTGATCCCCCCCCCCAGAGACAACTGTCAGTTGCTGCAGTCTATTGTTAAAGGCCCAGGCTGGTGTTTACAGCCGAAAGCTACCCTTGCTTGCCATTTGGTAAGTGTAACAGGATGACCCGTGACACCCAGAGACTTTTGAGGGATGGGGGATACTCCTGTGCCAGCGGCCCTAAGAACTCTTGGGTCTAAGTTCACCCTGTGCCCCTTTTGGGCATATGGTGGCTAAAAAATCAAGACATCCTGCAAACATGAATTATTATTAATGTCCCATCTCATGTAATACATGAATTATGATTTATTAGCCACCCTATCTCCTGGCTCAATCTGTGCCCAAAAGTCACTCCTGTTACAGTAAGCTTGTATTATTTACGGTGCATTCACTTTTTGGTGGTGGATTTTCTTCATTTGAATCACTTAAGAAGATTTTTGGTGTTGTGTTTGGACCTATGTAGGCATAGTAAAATATTTTAAAATGATTTGCATTTTTATATATTTTTTTATCACAAAATTATATGTTGCTCCATTTTTTTTATATGCCAGGAGATTACTACTATTTGACAAATGCCCCAGATGACATCATGTGTGTGACGAAACGCGAGTCGGGAGGAGGAGACGTGCTGACGTCATTGCGTTCTAGTCAGAGCGGACGGGCGTTCGCTTAGCCGGCCGGCTTCCATTTACATGCTATTTATACATCTTTGTAAGTTCTTTTATCCTTATTACATTTTTTATATTCAACGGAACTTCACTATGGTGAGTCCTTTTATTTTTCCGGTACTATATCTTCTTGGGTGACATCTGGACCTGTTTGAGGATCCATTGATCCCCCCAGAGACAACTTTCAGTTACTGCAGTTTATTGATAAGGCCCGGGCTGAGGTTTACAGTCGCAAGCTATCCTTGCTTGTATTCTTTACGGTGCATTCACTTTTTGGTGGTGGATTTTCTTCATTTGAATCACTTAACCACTTGAGAGCCGCCCACAAAAGACGTCCACAGCGTGGCTCTCACCTGCCGGGTGGACGTCCCTGGACTTCCTGCTGTTTACATTCCCCCCGCGCGGCGCCGAGGGCGCGCAGCGGGGGAAAACTGTCACGTGATGCCGATGCGCGTGCCTGGCTGCTGCGATGGCCGCCAGGTGCCTGTGATCGGCAGTGACAGAGCAGGGACGTGGAGCTCTGTGTGTAATGATGGGGTGTAAACACAGAGCTCCACGTCCTGTCAGGGAGAGAGGAGACCGATGCTGTGTCCCTTGTACATAGGGACACCGATCAGTCCCCTTCCCCCACAGTAAGAATCACTCCCTAGGGAACACATTTAACCCCTTTCTCGCCCCCCTAGTGTTAACCTCTTCCCTGCCAGTCACATTTACACAGTAATCAGTGCATATTTATAGCACTGTTCGCTGTATAAATGTGAATGGTCACAAAATAGTGTCAAAAGTTTCCGATATGTCCGCCGCAATATCGCAGGCCTGACAAAAATCGCAGATCGCCGCCATTACTAGTAAAAAATAAAAATAAATCGTAAATCTATCCCCTATTTTGTGGGTGCTATAACTTTTGCGCAAACCAATCAATAAACTCTTATTGCGATTTTTTTTCTACCAAAAATATGTAGAAGAATACGTATCGGCCTAAACTGAGAAAAAAAAAAGTTTTTTTAAAAATAAAAATAAATTGGGATATTATTAGAACAAAAAGTAAAAAAAATATTGTGTTTTTTTTATAAATTTACGCTCTTTTTTTGTTTATAGCACAAAAAATAAAAACCGCAGAGGTGATGAAATACCACCAAAAGAAAGCTCTATTTGTGGGGAAAAAATTATAAAAATATAATTTGGGTACAGCGTTGTATGACCGCGCGATTGTCATTCAAATTGCGTCAGCGCTGAAAGCTGAAAATTGGTCTGGGCAGGAAGGGGGTTTAAGTGCCCGGTAAGGAAGTGGTTAAGAAGATTTTTGGTGTTGTGTTTGGGTTTAATTGAGCATTTTTCTGACATTTTCACATTTATTTGTCATTGACTCATTTATTGTTTGTAATGTTCATTTTGATCTAATAACACTACTCACATTAGTATTTATTTATTATATATGACACCACGCAGCTACATTCTTTTTATAAACGTAAAAAATGGCTGTCCAGCGAGCTTGCTCTAATAATGCACTTTTTACCACCATTTATGGCCGTATATCACATACACAATATTGTCAAAAGTATTGGGACACCGGCCTTTACACGCAGATGAACTTTAATGGCATCCCAGTCTTATACCCTGTTTCTCTGAAAATAAAACCTACCCCTAAAATAAGACCTAGCGTAATTTTCCAGGAGGACTGCAATATAAGCCCTACCCCGAAAATAAGCCCTAGTTTAAAATCCTATAACCCACTCTATTACAGTAGTACACAATGTACAATGTGTGTGTTTCTGTAACATAAATGCAGGGAAGAAAGCTCCGGCAGGTCACAAAAGCGCAGAGCGGTGCTATAATGAAGGTATTTGGCACAATTATATTACAGAAACACACATTGTACATTATATACTACAGTAATAGAGTGGATTATAGGATTTTACAAGCGTTTTAACTAAGTTCACACTGGGGATTCCTAACAGGCAGGGAGGGAGAGGGGAAGAGAAGACAGCACATTACATGGTAAGACCTACCCCAAAAATAAGCCCTACTATGTCTTTTGTTGCCAAAATTAATATAAGACCCGGGCTTATTTTCGGGGAAACACGGTAGCTAGATTCAGGTAGAGCTAACTTGGAATCTGCACCGACCTAAGTTTAAGTGTATTCTCAAACAGAGATACACTTAAACCTATGTAAGATACGACGGCTTGCGCCGTCCTATCTTAGGGTGCAATATTTAGGCTGACCGCTAGGTGGCGCTTCCATTGCGGTCGGCGTAGAATATGTAAATCACTAGATACGCCGATTCATGAATGTACGCCTGGCCGACGCAGTACAGATACGCCGTTTACGTAAGAGATAGGCAGCCTAAAGATAAACATGCCCCCTAGGTGGCGTAGCCAATGTTAAAGTATGGCCGCCGTTTCCGCTTCGAAATTCGAAAATTTTCCGTTGTTTGCGTAAGTCGTCCGTGAATAGGGATTTACGTCATTTACATCCACGTCAAAATCAATAGGACCGCGCGGCGGACTTAGCCGCAATGCACACTGGGAAATGTAGGTGGAGGGCGCATGCGCCGTTCCAAAGAAACGTCAATCACGTCAGGTCAAAGCATATTATCATAAAACACGCCCCCTCAGCCTATTTTGAATTAGGCGCGCTTGCGCCCGCCGCCGTAAGTTAGGAGGCAAGTACTTTGAGAATACAGCACTTGCCTCTCTGACTTAAGGCGGCGTAGTGTAAATATGATACGCTACGCCGCCTTAAAGTTGCAGCGCTCTCTGTGAATCTACCTATTAGTCCGTAGGGTTCAATATTGAGTTGGCCCTGCCCCTTTGCAGCTATAACACCTTCAACTCTTCTGGGAAGGCTGTCCACAAGGTTTAGGAGGGTGTCTATGGGAATGATTGGCGCACCGACCTAGTGCATTACCACATAAAAAAGTTTTATTTAGTAGAATAAAATAAAAGCAACGGTCCTATTTACAAACCAGCTTAAGTAAAAGCATATCTGACAATCAAGCTGGTTGTCTTGACAGGACTTGATGGACCAGAGGATCAAACGGTACCCCAAACGGCTGACGCGTTTCTGGGGCGCACCCCTTTCTTCAGAGCCTAGGTGGTCCGTGTTTTTTTTTTTTTTTTTTTTTTCTTTCTAGCCATATGAACACCCATTTTTTTCTGAGGAGGGCTGCAAGACTCTATACCTTACCCTAAATTAAAGACTGGACTACACTACCCGTGTCTAGCAAAACACCGGAGCGCAGGAGATTATTTGTTCTATGGGAATGGTTGACCGTTCTTCTGGAAGAGCCTTTGTGAGGCCAGGCACTGATGTTGGACGAGAAAGCCTGGCTTGCAGTCTGCACTCTTATTCATCCCAAAGGTGTTCTGTCGGGTTGAGGTCAGGACTCTGTACAGGTCAGTCAAGTTCCTCCACCCCAAATTGGCTCATCCATGTCTATGGACCTCGCTTTGAGCACTGGTACGCAGTCATGTTGGCACAGGAAGGGGCCGTCCCCAAACTCTTCCCACAAAGTTAGGAGCATGAAACGGTCCAAAATGTCTTAAAGTGGTTGTAAACCCAACCGTAAAACTTGCACCTACAGGTAGGCTTAGATTAAGGCTTACCTGTAGGTGCAAGAAATATCTCCCAAACCTGCACGGTTTAGGAGATATTTACAGTAATTACAGGCACCAATGTCTACAGCGCATGCGCGCCGTAGACAACGGCGTAGGTGCACTGAAAGTGCAGTTTTTCTGAATGGCATAACCTGGATTAATGCCATATTCCCACGCATGCGTGGAAGTGACGTCATCGCCGCTCCGGCCAATCACAGCGCCGGAGCGGCGCAAAACAGGAAGTATCAGCGAGGGGAAAATGCGGGGGACGAGGAGGACTTTGGGGGCTTCGACTTCTGGTAAGTGCCACATAATGAGCTAGTATGCTAGCTCATTATGCCTTTCTCTTGCAGGTTGACCCCCCAATTTTTCGGGGGGGGTTACTTCCTCTTTAAAGCCTTATACACAGGATCAGATTTTCCGAGGGGAATTGTGTGATGACAGGATGTTGTCAGATAATCTGACTGTTTGTGTGCTCCATCGGACGATTGTTGTCGGATTTTTCGACAACAAATGTGGGATAGCATGCTTTAAAATTTTTACAGAGGAAGTTCTGTTTTTGAGCCATTGAGTTTAAGGTAACTCTCCGTCATCCAATTCTCTATCAGGCCCCGTACACACGACCGAGTTTCTCGGCAGAATTCAGCCAGAAACTCGATGGGAGCCGTATTCTGCTGAGAAACCTGGCCGTGTGTACACTTTTGGCCGAGGAAACCGACGAGGATCTCGTCGGGCCAAATAGAGAACATGTTCTCTATTTCCTCGTTAGTCAATCCTCGGCGGCTTCACAAGGAACTCGACGAGCAAAACAATGTGTTTTGCCCGTCGAGTTTTTCGGACGTGTGTACGGGGCCTAAGGCATTTCTCTAGTCCGAGATAATGATCCTTTTTGTTGCTGATGCGAAAATAGAGTTGGGTGTCATCCGCGTAGGAGTGGTAGAGTAAATTCTGGTTAGTGATGATTTCGAGGAGAGGGCAGAGATAAATGTTGAATAGTACAGGGGACAAGGGGGACCCCTGAGGGACTCCGCATGACACCGTGCGTTTTTCAGAAGTGAAAGGACCGAGTATATCACTATCTGTGATCGGTTTCCCAGAAAGGAGGAGAACCAGAGTAGATCGGAATCTGCCACTCCGGCTACTTCGGCTAGGCGAGTCAGCAGCAATTTGTGGTCTACTGTATCAAATGCTGCGCTTAGGTCCAACAGTACCAGAAGACAAGATTCTCCTTCATCTGCTGCTTTGAGAGCGTCATCCCATATTTTGAGAAGTGCTGTCTCTGTCCCATGACCTGGACGGAAACCCGATTGAAGTGGGTCCAGTAGCTTGTGGGTGTCTAAATGATGTTGTAGCTGTTGCACTACTATTTTCTCCATTACCTTGGAGAGTATGTTTAGACTTGTTATGGGTCGACGATGGCTTGGGTCTTTGGGGTCGAGTTTTTTTTTTAAATGGGTTTGATTATGCCGTATTTCAGTGGGGTCGGCACCATGCCTTCCTTAACCACTTAAGACCCGGACCAAAATGCAGTTAAAAGACCAGGCCCCTTTTTGAGATTCGGCACTGTGTCGCTTTAACTGACCATTGCGCGGTCGTGCGACGTGGCTCCCAAACAAAATTGGCGTCCTTTTTTTCCCACAAATAGAGCTTTCTTTTAGTGGTATTTGATCACCTCTGCGGTTTTTATTTTTTGCGCCATAAACAAAAATAGAGCGACAATTTTTAAAATAATGCAATATTTTTTACTTTTTGCTATAATAAATACCCCTCAAAAATATATAAAAACATTTGTTTTCCTCAGTTTAGGCCGATACGTATTCTTCTACATATTTTTGGTAAAAAAAATCGCAATAAGCGGTTATCGGTTGGTTTACGCAAAATTGATAGCGTTTACAAAATAGGGGATAGTTTTATTGAATTTTTATTATTTTTTTTTTTTTTTACTACTAATGGCGGCGATCAGCAATTTTTTTCGTGACTGCGACATTATGGCGGACACTTCGGACAATTTTGACACATTTTTGGGACCACTGTCATTTTCACAGCAAAAAATGCATTTAAAATGCACTGTTTATTGTGAACATGACAGTTGCAGTTTGGGAGTTAACCACAAGGTGGCGCCGATGGTGTTCTGTGTGACCTGAAGTGTGTTTACAACTGTAGGGGGGTGTGGCTGTAGGTGTGACGTCATCGATTGTGTATCCCTATAAAAGGGAACACACGATCGATGCAGCCGCCACAGTGAAGAACGGGGAAGGTGTGTTTACACACGGCTCTCCCCGTTCTTCAGTTCCAGTGACCGATTGCGGGACTCCAGCGGCGATCGGGTCCGAGAGTCCCGCGGTCCCGGAGCTTCGGACCGGGTCGTGGGTGCGCGCCGGCTGTACCTGTACGTGAATGTGCCCAGCCGTGCCATTCTGCCGACGTATATGTGCAGAAGGGGGTCCTTAAGTGGTTAAATGATTGGTTTATGAGGTGCGTGATAGCCGGTGCCACAATATCGGCACATTCTTTCTAGAGTTTAGTGGGGATGATATCGGTGGGCGCTGTGCTGTCTCGCAGGGTACCCATGATATTTTTGGTGGTGTCAATGGAGATTGACTTCAGTGAGAATTTATTTGATTGCGGCATATTGGTATGAATATTGCCTTTTTGATTTAAAGGGCAGTCGGTGGAGGTTCTCTTTTGCAGAATAGTTTCACAGATTTTTTCGATTTTGTTAATTAAATAATCCGATAATTCGTTGAAAAATTCTTGTGAATAAAAATTTGGAGCCTCTAGGCAGGCTGGGTTCATGGACTGAGCGACTAAGTTAAAGAGCTCGCGGGGACGGTTTCGGGCTTTTGCGAGGATATTGGAAAAGTGGTATTTTTTTGCCAACATAAGCGCCTGGCCTCACAAATGCACTTCTGGGAGAATGGTCAAACATTCCCACAGACACACTCCCAAACCTTGTGGACGGCCTTCCCAGAAGAGGTGAAGCTGTTATAGCTGCAAAGGGCGGGGCCAACTCAATATTGAACCCTACGGACTAAGACTGAGATGCCATTACAGTTTGTGTGTGTGAAGGCAGGTGTCCCAATACTTTTGACATTATAGTATATATTATCAAATGCCCACTTGAAGTCCATTCTCTTTTTTATTACTGTAAATACATATAGCTGGATTCAGAAAGATTTACGCCGGCGTATCAGTAGATACGCCGGCGTAACTCTGAATCTGCGCCGTCCTAAATGTAACCGTATTCTGGAAACCAGATACGCTTAAATTAGGCTAAGATACGAGCCCGTCGTATCTTAAAGTGTAATTTTTAGGCTGGCCGCTAGGTGGCGCTTCCGTTGAGTTCGGCGTAGAATATGTAAATGACTAGATACGCTGATTCACGAACGTACGTGCGCCCGTCGCAGTAAAGATACGCCGTTTCCGTAAGAGATACGCAGCGTAAAGATAAAGCTGCCCCCTAGGTGGCGTAGCCAATGTTAAGTATGGCCATCGTTCCCGCGTTGAAATTTGAAAATTTTACATCGTTTGCGTAAGTCGTCCGTGAATGGGTCTGGACGTCATTTACGTTCACGTCGAAACCAATACGTCCTTGCGGCGTACTTTGGAGCAATGCACACTGGGATATGTACACGGACGGCGCATGCATGCGCCGTTCGTAAAAAACGTCAATCACGTCGGGTCACGAGTAATTTCCATAAAACACGCCCCCTCATCCTCATTTGAATTAGGCGCTCTTACGCTGGCCCCATTTACGCTACGCCGCCGTAAGTTAGGAGGCAAGTGCTTTGTGAATACAGTACTTGCCTCTCTGACTTAAGGCGGCGTAGCGTAAATACAATACGCTACGCCGCCTTAAAGATGCGGCGACCTACTTGAATCTGGCTAATAGATTAGAACACAGGTGTCAAACACAAGGCCCGCGGGCCGAATCCGGCACTCCAAGCCATTTCATCTGGCCCTCGCACCTCTCTTGCAACTGTGACAACCTCCTTCTTCCTGCCTCTACCTTGTCTCACCAGTCTGCAGCAGAGAGGAGGACAGATGTCCTTTGAGGACAACCATAATGCCCATGTGGCCCACGATAAAATTGAGTTTGACACCCCTGGATTAGAATTAGGGTTGTCCCGATACCGATACTAGTATCGGTATTGGGACCGATACCAAGCATTTGCCAGAGTACTTGTACTCGGGCAAATGCTCCCGATACTTCACCCGATACTTGTACTGTCGGCGGTGATCAGTGCGTGGGGAAGTTACAAGCACCGATCACCGCTGTATAGATTTAAAATTAATTTCTCCGCTTCTCATACACCCCTCCCCCCGTGCGGCTTTCAACTGCTTTAAAATCAGCGGTGATTGGTGCTTGTAACTCCCCCACACACGATCACCGCTGACTGTCCCGTGTCCTCCTCCAGCCCCCCTCCGTTTTGCTGCGGTCTGTCTCCCTCCCTCCATGTATCCCGCCGTGTATGCCGTGTATGCCGCCGTGTATCCCGTGTATGCCGCCGTGTATCCCATGTATGCCGCCATGTATCCCGTGTATGCCGCCGTGTATCCCATTCCCGTGTATGCCGCCGTGTATCCCGTGTATGCCGCCATGTATCCCATTCCCGTGTATGCCGCCGTGTATCCCGTGTATGCCGCCATGTATCCCATTCCCGTGTATGCCACCGTGTATCCCGCTTATGCCGCTGTGTATCCCGTGTATGCCACCGTGTATCCCGTGTATGTCACCGTGTATCCCGCTGTGTTTCTCTCCCCTTCCGTGCTCCTCTTCCACCCCCTGGAACTGTCAGGATGGAGAGCGGGGTAGGAGCCGGTAAATCCGGCTCCTTACTGCTCTGAATGGACAGAGTCAGTGATCCATTCACATAACTGAAACATTGTAACCTGTGTTTACAAATGTTTCAGTTTATGAATGAAGAGAAGACGCTGTCTTCACTCCATTCATTTTCAGCGCAGCTAAGGCTGCTTAGAAAGGGACAGGGGAACATGTGTCCCTAGTCCCTTTCCCTGTCTCAAAGGGGAGATGTCAGAGGTCTGTTAAGACCCCTGATATCTCACCAAAGCCCCCCAACAGGGCTGAAAAAAGAAATAAAAAAATAAAGAATAAAAAAAAATAAAAAAAAGAATAAAAAAAATTATTGTAAAAAATAAAAAAATTAAAGAAAAAACACACTGACACGGTCCACCCCCCCCCCCCCTTAAAAAAAAAAAAAGCATTATAAAGAAAAAAAATTGTAAAGAAAAAAAAAATAAAAAAATTAAAAACAAATTGTTAAAGATAAAAAAAAAAAAAAAAACCTACTGACACATGTGCCGCTGTCACATGAGATTAAAAAAAAGTATTGTTATTCGGTATCGGCGAGTACTTGAAAAAAAGTATCGGTACTTGTACTCGGTCTTAAAAAAGTGGTATCGGGACAACCCTACTTAGAATGTTATTGTAAGTCAATATGTTATATGTTATATGTTATGTGTTACCCCTTGTGTTAGTAGATTCCAATAATCCTGTCAGTGTTCCTGAACATCAATAATATGTGGAATCTCCAGTCTGCACTCACATGTGTATATCTGTAGAGGCCGAGTAACTGTGCCATTGCCTGGGTTGCCTGAAAACCGTAATCACCAATGAAACCCGCAATTTCACCCTGTTTCCTGCAGTTATAATTAGGGGCCTCTTTTATCCCAGATAATATCCGTAGAACATAATTTATGGTTTTCCTTGTCTCTCCACAGCTGTCATATATGTGATAACCCAGAGTAATATTGGGTAGAAGCTTCAGGCTCTTGTTAATCTCCTCGATAGCAAAGATAAACACCAAGATACTTCGATATTCAGTCATATAAAGTCTGAAAAACATAAGAAATATACTGAGATTATTCTGAGGGCCAAAAGACCATTTCACCTTTAGATACAACAAATTGCATAAACTAAAAAAAAATAGGGGTATTTGGGATTTTGAAGGTGCAAAATTACAACAATAATTGAATGAAAAGATATTTATTTATAAAAATTAAAATTGACAGAGTATAGAAAATCCATCCGATGATACAATACAGTTTCAAGAATGTGCAGGCTGGAAAAATTCTCTCAACATGTTTCGCCACGATTAGTAGCTTCCTCAGTCTACTGAAAATAGAGAGAAAACAATACAAAAAAATTACAAAACAATACAAAATTACAAAGGTTATGAACAAAGTACAAATTGTACTGTATTGTTTATCCCGAGTTGGCTGAGACCAAAAATGACAGACTAAAATAAGAGTGAAGATTACCTGTATAAAAAGATGGACTGGTCAAAATCTAGACCGTAATTGAGGCCAGGAAGTCAAAAGGAAGCCCAAAAATTTATCGTCTAGTGCAGTGGTTCTTTTTTTTTATTTTTTTGTGTATTTTGTGCGTGTACTCGAGAGAGGAGCCGGACTGCAGGAGTTGGGAGTAGGCAGGCCTCCCCCAGAGGCAATCTGCCACCTTTCTCCATGCCCCGGGTGGCAATGGCGGTTGTGTGAGGGGGTCCTCCCACACAGCCCGCCCTACCTGCTCCGCTTTGAAGCCCAACGGGGCAGAGGGACTCCCTATAAGGGAGTGAAAGGATCTAGCCCGCTCAACCAGCCCCGTTAGTCCTTCGCCTCTCTTTTTAGAGACCGTGTGGTCAAAGTGCGTGCATGTTAACTCAATTTCGAGTGCGTGTAAGTGTGGTGGTTTTTGTGGGAGGGGGGTGGGCGTACTAAGCGCAGGCTTACCTCGCATAGCACACCCACCGGGAGCCGGGCTGAGACCACCAAACTCAATTCACATGTAGCCGAGACCGGGATCGTGTGCAGTGGTTCTTAACCTCTCTAGTGCCGTGACCCCTTGATAACATTTCCAAGTTGTGGGAACCCCTAACAGTAGAATTTCCGTAGCGTGGGTTGTCGCCACCCAAGGCAAGACAAGTAATTTGGGCCCCTAACCCACTGACATTCAGGGCTCCCTGAGTCCCTTCCACTCGTACCGTATTAAAACCCCTTGTGGTAGCTTTTAGGATGTACCACTCTCTCTATGTTCTCCTTTCTTTCCCTTTTATCTCTATCTTAAGTTCTTGTTGTTTTCTTCCCAATATCCCTCTCTCTAGCCACCTTTCCTGTTCTTTCTCTCCCTCTGTTCCTCTCCCTTCCATGTATTCTCCAGCTTTGTGGTGTCTTGCAGCAGTGACACCTATGCCAAAATCAGGAGATAGGGTCTCCTCCAGCCCCTCACACTTCACATTTCTCACCAGTCAGCTGACCTCTAGTCTCTGCCTGCCCCACAGCCATGCCACAGGCTCTAGAAACTGCCCTGCTGGGCGGCTGCGAAAAGGCTGTGAGTGCTGCGGGCTTCAGGAACAAACCAGGATTCGGTGACCCCTGGCAAATCGTCATTTGACCCCTGAGGGGGTCCCAACCCCCAGGTTGAGAACCACTGGTCTAGTGTAAACATAGAGGTTGGTATATATCAAGTTGATTTGACAATAAGTGTGTTTCCATCTCCATCCCCAGAGCCTAGGCGGACCACCAACCAGTTTTTTTGTGAGCTGCTAAAATATATACCAGCCTCTTTGGTTACACTAGATCAGGGGTGGCCAACCAGTGGTCCGGGGGCCACATGTGGCCTGAGGAGCCCTCTGATGTGGCCCGCGACCTCCTGCTCTGGAATGTCGGGTTGGCAAGCCCAGATAGCAGGTTGCCGACACGCCATACTACAGCATCAGTGTTGTGAATGAAGCTGGTGGTAGAGGAAGAAAGCAGCTGCGGAGCACAGTCCCATTAGCCGATGTGTCGTCTACAGCTCTGGCTTTTTCCACAGGTGGAGTCTATGGCAATGTTCAGCTAACCCGCAGGATAGACACAGGTGCATTACGCTACACCCATGGTGTGGGTAAATGGCAGCACATCAGTGTGAAAGCAGTCTTAGGCCCTTTTCACATGATCAGCCTGACCAAATGGGACCCTCAATTCTCCTCTATAGAGCGACAGATGTCCGTTTACACCCGCCTACCTCCAATCCGAAAAACAGAAGGAAATTCGTTCCCTTCCATCTAGGTGGATCGGAGGGCCTATAGAGTAGCCGTGACCTGTCATCTGGCCCACGACTCGTTACCAAGTTGCTTAAAGTGGAAGTGAACCCTCCTATCGTTTTTAGCCAAGGAAGCTGCCATCTTGGCCTCTGTTTAATCTGCAACTGCCATGATGCTGCACATGTGATCAGTTATGAAACCAGCCATTGGATGGTTTGACAGTTTGGTTGAGAGCACAAGAAAATTGACAGCTAACATTTCCGGCATGCCGGGAATGTTAACTGTTTTTTTTAAACTATCAAACCGATGGGTTTACTTCCGCTTTAAGTGGCCCTCGCTCTTCAAAAGGTTGGGCACCCTGCACTAGATGTTTAATTTTTGGGGTTCCTTTTGACTTCCTGGCCTCAATTACAGTCTAGATTTTGACCAGTCCATCTTTTTATACAGGTATTCTACACTCTTATTTTAGTCTGTCATTGTGGTCTGAGCCAACTCGGGATACAATATAAAATTTGTACTTTGTTCATAATCTTTGTAATTTTGCATTGTTTTGTAATTTGTTTATATTGTTTTCTCTCTATTTTCAGTAGATAGTGCCTGATAAATTGAATTCTCCTGAAAGAAGCTACTAATCGTGGCGAAACCCGTAGAGAGAATTTTTCAGCTTGCACATTCTTGAAGCTGTATTGTATCATCGGATGGATTTTCTATACTCTGTCAATTTTAACTTTTATAAATAAATATCTTTTCATTCAATTATTGTTGTAATTTTGCACCTTCAGAATCCCAAATACCCCCATTTTTTTTTCTAAATTGTTACCAATTAAGGAGATGTGGAGCCAATATAATTTATAGATGATAAGTAAAAAAACTCTTCTCCTTTGGGCATAAACTAAAAACTGAGATATATTTATCAATGTGAAATCACAGCACACAAAAAAGCACATTGGGGTATAGTAATGGTCCGACCTCTGAAGAGGAAGGGCTTCATTCCCTGAACCCTCCAAGGGTGCAAGGCTGCTGATGGGGCAAGGCAACCTATGGTCTACCTAACTCAAAGCCAGTCCTTAGGGACTTGCCAAAGCCTGTCTTCCAAGTACTTGGCGGAGGGCTCAATGAAGAGAGGGAAGAGTTGTGGAGGGAAAAAGACCTGAGGGCCACATATCCTCTCCCCAGTATTAGGGTGGACCCTGATATCCTTCACCCTCTATCTCTGTGAGAAGAACAAGAAAAAGTGAACCATGAAATCCCAACACAAAAAAAGTGCATGAGGGTACAGTAATAGTCTAACCTCTAAAGAGGAAGGGCCTCAGTTCCTGAACCCTCAGCACACAAGGCTGCTGACCAGGTGCAAGATACTTGGTGGTCTACCAAACTCAAAGCCAGGTGGATGTCGTTCCCTAGTTATCTGCCAAAGCCAATCTTCCAAGTACTTGGTGGAGGGCTCATTGAACAGAATGGTAACTGGAGAGGGAGAAAGAACCAAAGGCCACAGATCTTCCATCCCAGTATTAGGGTAGGCCCTGATGTTCTTCACCCTACATCTCCATGAGAGGAACAAAAAGAAGAAAAAATTCAATGTAAAATCACAGCACACAAAAAAGCACATTAGGGTATAGTAATGGTTCGACCTCTGAAGAGGAAGGGCTTCATTCCCTGAACCCTCCAAGGGTGCAAGGCTGCTGATGGGGCAAGGCAACCTATGGTCTACCTAACTCGAAGCCAGGTGGATGTCGCTCCTTAGTTACCTGCCAAAGCCAGTCTTCCAAGTACATGGTGGAGGGCTTGTTGAAGAGAAGGAGGAACTGGGGCAGGAGAAAGAACCTAAGGCCACAGATCCCCCCTCAGTATTAGGGTGAGATTAAAAGTGAAATGTGAAATCACAGCACATAAAAAAAGTACATGACCTCTGAAGAGGAAGGGCTTCATTCCCTTCAAGGGCGCAAGGCTGCTGATGAGGCAAGGCAACCTATAGTCTACCTAACTCGAAGTTAGGTGAATACAGCTCCTTAGGGACCTGCCAAAACCAGCCTTCCAAGTACTTGATGAAGAGTTGCAGAGGGAAAAAGACCCGAGGGCCACAGATCCTCTGCCCGGTAATAGGGTAGACATTGATATCCTTCACCCTCTATCTCTGTGAGAAGAACAAAAAAAAAAGTGAACCGTCAAAATCACAACACAAAAAAAAAGTGCATTAGTGTACAGTAATGTTCCAACCTCCGAAGAGGAAGGGCCTCAGTCCCTGAACCACCAGGGGGCACAAGGCTGCAGACCAAATGTAAGGCACTCAATAGTCTACCCAATGCTAAGCCATGTGGATGCCTAGAGACCGATCAAAGCAAGTCTTTCATGCATGGTTGAGGACTCAATGAAGAGAGGGAAGAGGGGGAAGAGTTGGGGAGAGAAAAAGACCCGAAGGCCACAGATCCACTCCCCAGTATTAGGATAGACCCTGCTATCCTCCATCCTCCCTCTCTGTGAGAAGAACAACAAAGTGAACCATGAAATCACAACACAAATAAAAGTGCATGAGGGTACAGTAATGGTCTGATCTCTGACGAGGAAGGGTCCCAGACCCTGAACCCCCTGTTGGCACAAGGCTGCTGACAGGATCCATAAATGCTGTCAGGGAACTCCTGTGAGACGTTTTGCACACAGACTTGCGCAAACACATAGCCTTTGCCATCGAATGGCACACAGACGCGAGCATGCGCACACGTACAAGCCTAATTCCTTTTGGCACCAGACAGCCTATTTAAATGGAGTCTGGGCTCTTGTGCTTTGCTGACTGATTTTCAGCTGTGTTCCTGAATCCTGCTCTGATCCTGTGTGTCCTCCCAGTATTTAGACCCGGCTTGCTCTTGACCTTGGCTCTGTGTTCTGTTCCTGTACTGATGCCCATCCCTGACCCGGCTCCGTTCCTGACTCTGGCTCTGTCTATGATTTGGTACATCACTGCCCGCCTGCTGACGAACCTGGCTATCCCTGAGACCTTGCTCCTGTCTATGTTCCTGGTTGCTGTTAACTCTCGGTTACCTGCCTGGCTGTTACCTGTTCCTGCTCAGCTCGTCACAGTCTACTCCAGGCCGCTGAACCCTGCCAAGCTGTTCTCCCGGGACCTCCTGCTCCAGGCACTCGTGTCCCTCTTGTCCTTCGGCTTCCTCTGTCTCACCTTCAGCGGAGCCAGGACAGGAGATATAAGAGAGGCCGACCTCATCAAATCAGTCTCCCATCCGATCCCTGACAAATGCCAACATGCCCTGTGACATACTGAAACAGAGCATGATCCCCTCCCTTCAGAGACTGGGCCACAGAGTAGTATTCCAACATGATAACGACCCCAAACACATCTCCAAGACCACCACTGCCTTGCTAAAGAAACTGAGGGTGAAGGTGATGGACTGGCCAAGCATGTCTCCAGATCTAAACCCTTTTTAATCATCTGTGGGGCTCCTCAAATGGAAGGTGGAGGAGCGCAAGGTCTCTAACATCCACCAGCTCCATGATGTCACCATGGAGGAGGGGAAGAGGACTCCAGTGGGAACCTGTGAAGCTCTGCTGACCTCCATGCCCAAGAGGGTTAAGGCAGTGTTGGAAAATAATGGTGACCACACAAACTATTGACACTTTGGGCCCAATATTTAAATAAAAATTATCTACTTTAAAAGATATTACAAATGGTTGCAGGTCAAAATATAATTATTTTTTAGCATTCACATTTAAACTTCTTTTCATTTCCACATTTGTTTTGCTTGGTCATTTTTTTTTTTTACATTAAAAGAGCACATAAAACAATCCTTTATGTCTATACAGGGCATTTAACAGTGTACACAGGGTAATAATCTGGGTTTCAATCACCTATAGTTAAGGTTAAACACTCCAGAAAAACAAAACAAAATGTTGTAACACTGGCCCGGATTCAGGTAGATTTGCCCCTTATTTGCGGAGGCACAGGGCAGCGTTTTTGCCCTGCGCCCCTGCAAATTTACTGCGCTACCCGTGATTCACGGTGCAGTAGCTCCGTAAATTGCGTGTGCGCTGTGTAAACTTGCCCTGCATAAGGGCGCCTAATGTAAATGATCCCGTAGGGGGCGGGAATCATTTAAATTAGGCGCGCTCCCGCGCTGAGCGTAGAGCGCATGCTCCGTCGGGAAACTTTCCTGACGTGCATTGCGGCAAATGATGTCGCAAGGACGTCATTTGTTTCAAAGTGAAAGTGAATAGCGTCCAGCGCCATTCACGAATCACTTACGCAAATGACGTAGATTTCAAATATCGCGACGCGGGAACGACGGGTATCCTTTAGCATTGGCTGCGCGTGCAATTAGGATGTGCAACCTTACGCGAAACCCGACGTACGCAAACTACGTAAATTGTGTACGCAGTGCTCGCGCAACGTTGTGAATCGGTGTTAGTATGCAATTTGCATACTATACACTGAGCACAATGGGAGCGCCCTCTAGCGGCCATCGCTAGAATGCAGCCTAAGATATGCGGGCATAAGAGCCTTATGCCACGCAGATTTTAGGCTGCAGTCGGCGTTACGATGTTCCTGAATCAGGAGCATTCGTAACGCCGGGGCAAGTAAGCAATTGCGCTGTGTAACCTATGGTTACGCAGGCGCAATTGCTTCTTGAATCTGGGCCACTGTGTTTCCATATTGTTAAATAAGATATTATTATTATTATTATTATTATTATTATTATACAGGATTTATATAGCGCCAACAGTTTACGCAGCGCTTTACAACATCAGGGAAGACATTATAGTTGCAGTACAATATAATACAGGAATGATCAGAGGGCCCTGCTCGTTAGAGCTTACAATCTAGAAGGGAGGGTGAAGTGGAACAGAGGGTAGTAGATGTGGGGGGTGATCAGGTGGGCAAAGTTAAAATACAGTTGTTAGATGTGGGTAGATGTGGATATTAAATATGCTTGCAGGTCAAACTATAATTATTTTTTATCAGTCGCATTTTAACGTAATTTAATTTCCACATGTGTTTTGACCCACCAGAAAAAAATAAAATAAAAATTGTAACACTGTGTTTAAATATTTTAGATTAATATTTGTTTAATAAGAATTTTAATATGGTGGCAAATTATTATTATTATTAATTTATTATACAGGATTTAGATAATGCCAGCAGTTTGTGCAGCGCTTTACAACAAGAGGGCAGACAGTACAGTTACAATACAATTCAATACAGGAGGGATCAGAGGGCCCGGCTCGTTAGAGCTTACAATCTAAAGGCCCGTACACACGATCGGATATTCCAACAACAATTGTGTGATGGAAGGGTTTTGTCGGATTATCCGACCATCTGTGTGCTCCATTGGACATTTGTTGTCGGAATTTCTAACAACAAATGTTGGATAACCATGCTCTCAAATTGTCCGACAACAAATGTGTTCCGTCAGATTATCCGATCGGGTGTGCACAAGTCCATCGGACTAAAATCCAAAGTACAAACACGCATGCTCCGAACCAACGCTAACCATAAGACAATATTAGCAGAAGTTGCCCGAAGGGTGGCGCTAAAAAGCTGATAAACAACATCGTTTTGTGTATGTTGGCTGAAAAAGTTCTGCCGTCTATATGTAGAACAAGTTCACGGCCAACGCCCTTCAGACAAAATTCCACCGATTTCTCCAATGGAAATCCGATCGTGTGTATGAGGCTTAAGAGGGAGGGTCAAGTGGAACAAAAGGTAATAACTGTGGGGGATGAACTGATGGAGAAAATGAAAATACAGTTTGTAGGTGTGGGTAGGATAGGCTTCACTGAAGAGGAGGGTTTTCAGGGATTGTCTAAAAGCTAAAATGAAATGGTAGAGTAGAGTAGTAGAGTAGGAAATAATTGGACAGATTGGGGTAACGAGGGAGCTAGAGAACAGGAGGTCTTGGGAGGAGCGAAGAGAACAATTAGGTTGGTATTTTGAGATTAGGTTGTGAGTGATGTAGTTGGGGGCAGATTTGTGGATGGCTTTGTAAGTTGTTAGTATTTTGAATTTATTTTGTTGGGTTGGGCTCGTTTGGTCACCAAGTATTGAAAATGTGTAATTATGTTGGCAACATTTCCAGGATTGTGAATGTGATGGCCAAAGCCACATGTATCAATCTGATACATTACGATTTATGCAGATCAACTGACTTACCACTGATTATACCTACCATCCCACTTACCCCTCACACATATCACCCCACTGAGAGGGAGAATCCAGATAGTCTATTTCAGTGGTTTTCATATGGGCAGAAAACAGTCCTCCGATGGAGATATCTCCCGGCTGGAAATATTCATACTCAAATATAAATGGAGATGTGGTGAGTTTACATGGTAGGTTTGGTGATGGTAGGTTTGGTGATGGTAGGTTTGGTGATGGTGGGTTTGGTGATGGTTGGTTTGGTGATGGTAAGTTTGGTGATGGTGGGTTTGGTGATGGTGGGTTTAGTGATGTTGGGTTTGGTGATGTTGGGTTTGGTGATGTTGGGTTTGGTGATGGTAGGTTTGGTGATGGTAGGTTTGGTGATGGTAGGTTTGGTGATGGTAGGTTTGGTGATGGTGAGTTTGGTGATGGTGAGTTTGGTGATGGTGAGTTTGGTGATGATGAGTTTGGTGATGGTAGGTTTGGTGATGGTAGGTTTGGTGATGGTAGGTTTGGTGATGGTGAGATTGGTGATGGTAGGTTTGGTGATGGTGAGATTGGTGATGGTGAGTTTGGTGATGGTGGTTTTGGTGATGGAGAGTTTGGTGATGGAGGGTTCTGTATTAAATCCCCATGAGTTGATGCTTGTAGGACCAATGTAAATGCAGAGAAGGATGTAATGAGCATTATTGAGGAGATCATCTCACCGACACGATGTGCACACTGACAGCTCTGAGGATCTTCTGTATCAGAGTGCTCAGAATCAGCACCTTTTATACTTTACCTGCGACTGATTTACATCCCTTGGCTGTTAACTGATAAAAATACACACAGCAATATATAGTCACTTCTTTTATTTTTTGCTTTTAAGATACTGTAAGATTTGAAATATCCAACATTATATATAGTTCAATTACAGTTACTTATTATACTACAACATGGGCTTAAAGTGTATCTATGATCAAAATGTAAAATCATTTATTTGTCTCCACATTGGATTTTGCAATTATTTCTTATTACTCTGAATGATCTTGAGTAGACATGGGCCAAACATGTTCGGGTCACAGCAGAACTCCCAAACGGGAAAAGTTCTAACCCAAATGGCAAACCCCATTGGCGGCTATGGGAGCCAGACAGGAAAAATCAAAAGTCACAATTTTTAAGGCTTATATGCAAGTCATTGGCCATAAAAGGTGTACGAGGGTCTGGGTACTTACTGCTTTGGGGCACATGTATTAATGCAAAAACGATGTTAAAAATGATTGTTTTTTCAGGAGATGTGATTTTATTGATGCTCAAAGTGCAACATTAAAAACGAAAAATTCCTTTAAACATAGTGCCTGGGGTATCCTCTTAGTCTGCCTGTAAAGTGGCACATCTGTAGCATGTATAGAACCTGCTGCAGGTCAGGTCAAAAGTCAAATCACATTGAAAATGACTCGTGGTTGCAATTGCCGGAACCCGGCTATTTAGGTGGCCTCACCCCTTACCCATATAAGAACCATCAAACAGCTTATACTGCAGTAGGTGGCCAGCCTTCATGGGCGGTGGGAGTGTTTTTTTCGGTGTGGCGGATGGCGTTTCGATTTTTCCTGTTTTGGATAGTTTTATCCCTATTGTGGGGTCACCAGTACGGTATTTGTGAATTGAAATCATATCCCCTCTCAAGCGTCTCTTCTCCAGAGAGAATAAGTTCAGAGCTCACAACCTTTTATCATAACTAATGTGCTTCAAACTCTTTATTAGCTTTGTTGCCCTTCGTTGTACTCTCTCCATTGCCAGTACATCCTTCCTGAGGACTGGTGCCCAGAACTGGAAAGCATACTCCAGGTGCAGCCGGACCAGAGTCTTGTAGAATTATCGTTTTATATCTGGAGTTGATCCCCTTTTTAATGCCAATATTCTGTTTGCTTTGTTAGCAGCAGCTTGGCATTGCATGCAATTGCTGAGCCTATCATCTACTACGACCCCCAGATCCTTTTCCATCCTATACTAGCGCTACTTGGCGCCATTATGCCTTTAAAAGGTCAGCAACTGCAATGATGCATTGCTGTTTGATCTGCAGCTCTGTACCAGTAATCTGCATACCTGTTTATCCGTTACCTGTACCAACCCAGCTCTGCTTGACCACCCGATATCTCCAATTCCGATCTTGGCTTGCTTTGCCCCCTTGCTTCTATTTGCCTACCTGCTGCCAGACCTTGCCTGTACCTCCTGACCACGCTTAGTCTCCTGTACCCAACCATCTAATTACCTGCTCCGACCCGGCCTGTCTGACCCTGCTACTGTCTGCTGCTCTGTGTTACACCTTACCCGTCTTGTCTCACCTTACTCCAGCTTCCTCCTGTTCTGTACCGGCCAGCTCCTGGGCCGCTAACCTACAACCATCCCTACTGCTGCCTACAGTTGCAGTTTTCCCTGGAGGATCATCACCCTGCCACTGTGCCCGGCTACTACAACTACCCCAGGCACTCCTACCTCGCTGTGCTCTCGAACTCACTGTCCCCACTCCAGTGACTCCTGAGCCAGGGCTGTAAGAGAGGTCTCCTCCTTCAAGTCAGGCTCTACCACCAGGTACGCTCTGTACTTAACATAGGTTCTCTCCTTAGTGTATAGATTGCATTCATATTTTTGCCACCCAAATGCATTATTTTACATTTTTCTACATTCAACTTTTGCCATGTAGTTGTCCCACCCCATTAATTTATTCAGATCTTCTTGGTTTCCACATCCTGCGGAGAAGTTATTGTCCTGCTTAGTTTTATATCATCCACAAATACAGAGATTGCACTGCTTACCCCATCCTCCAGGTCGTTTATGAACAAATTAAATAGGATTAGTCCCAGCGCAGAACCCTGGGGGAACCCAACACACACCCCTGACCATTCCGAGTACTCGCCATTCATCACCACCCTCTGAACTCGCCCTTGTAGCCAGTTTTAAATCCATGTACTCACCCTATGGTCCATGCCAACGGACCGTACTTTGTACAGTAAACATTTATGGGGAACTGTGTCAAATGCTTTTGCAAAATCTAGATACGCCACGTCTATGGGACTTCCTTTATCTAGATGGCAGCTCACCTCCTCATAGAAGGTTAATAGATTGGTTTGGCAAGAATGATTCTTAATGAATCCATGCTGATTACTGCTAATGATACCGTTCTCATTACTAAAATCTTGTATATAATCCCTTATCATCCCTCCAAGAGCTTGTATACTATTGATGTTAGGCTAACTGGTCTGTAATTCCAAGGGATGTATTTAGGGCCCTTTTTAAATATTGGTTCTACATTGACTTTTCTCCAATCAGCTGCTACCATTCCAGTCAGTAGACTGTCAGTAAAAATTAGGAACAATGGTCTGGCAATTACTTGACTGAGTTCCCCAAGTACCCTCGGGTGCAAGCCATCTGGCCCCAGTGATTTATTAATGTTAAGTTTCCCAAGTCTAATTTTAATTCTGTCCTCTGTTAACCATGGAGGTGCCTCCTGTGACGTGTCATGAGGATAAACACTGAAGTTTTGGTTACTGAAGCCCCTGATTCTCTTGTGAAGACTGAGGAGAAGAATAAATTCAATACCTTTGCCATCTCCCCATCCTTTGTAACCAGATGTCCTTCCTCATTCTTTATGGGGCCAATATGTTCTGTCCTCCCTTTTTTACTATTTACATACTTAAAGCGGGAGTTCACTCGAAAAAAAAAAATTAACATTAGATTGAGGCTCGTTTTGTCAAGGGCAATCGGGTGTTTTTTTTTTAATCAAAGCAGTACTTACCATTTTAGAGATAGATCTTCTCCGCCGCTTCCGGGTATGGTCTTCGGGAGCGGGCATTCCTATTTGATTGACAGTCTTCCGACAGGCTTCCGACGGTCGCATACATCGCGTCACGAGTAGCCGAAAGAAGCCGAACGTCGGTGCGGCTCTATACGGCGCCTGTGCACCGACGTTCGGCTACTTTCGGAAAATCGTGACGTGATGTATGCGACCATCGGAAGCCTGTCGGAAAACTGTCAATCAAATAGGAACGCCTAGTCCCGCAGCCCATACCCAGAAGCGGCGGATAAGATGTATCTCTAAAACGGTAAGTACTGCTTCGATTGTAAAAAAAACACCCGATTCCCCTTGACAAAACGAGCATCAATCTAATGTTAAAAAAAAGGTTTTTGGGTGAACCTCCACTAAAGAATATCTTGGGAGTTTGCCTCAGGTTGTGGGGAGACAGGAACAAAAAAACAAAATGGAGGGTCCATTCCTTTTAGCAACTCCATACAAATCCAAAAACTATAATGATGAAGCATAAAATGGTTTAAATATTTAAATATACCCAAACCACAGGCTATATTGATTCTAAGTAAATCCATCGTCCGCCGTCCATGAAGGCCGACCGCTTACTGCATCCTTCCTCGTTTGACAGTTCTAATATAGGTTAGGGTGAGGCCACCTTGTGACCTCACCCTGGTGCATGCTGGGTCGGTAACGTGGCAGTGCCACATGTGATTTTACCAGGTGGCCCTGCCCCTTACCTATTTAAGAACTGTCAAATGATGGAGCCTGCAGTAAGCGGTCAGCGTTAATGGATGGCAGGAGCGTTTTTTATTTTTTTGGTCCACCGGGCGTCGTGATTGAGTGATTGACCATGGCTTTACATTAGGGGACACTGTTTTTTTCTTTTTTAATAAAGGACTTTGTCAAAAACTGTCTGTGGTTTTATTACTTTTTGACACTTTCTTGGTGAATGGTTAGGGGTACTATGTAACCCATACTCATTCACATAGGGAGGCTGGGATCTGGTGGCTCCCTTGGTAAAGGGGGCTTTCAGATTCCAACGAGCCCTCTGCCCACAGACCCCCACAACCACAGCCCAGTGATTTGGAGAAGAGACCCTTGTCCCCTTCAAAATGGGGACAAGGTGCTTTGGGGTGGGGGGGGGGGGGCAGAGACTATTTTTTTTTATTCGGCTCTCAACAGGGAAGCCCATTGACAGCTGACACTCATCGGTTGTTAAGGACACCGCGGTCTGGATTCCCGTCCCTGCTACTTAGCAACCAGCTTTTACTGAGCCCTGATTAGGCAAAACGTTTCCCAATCAGGGCTCAACCTGCAAATTCAGGTGTTCCCCGAATATGTGCAAACACCCAATGTTCAGCCTGAACTCTTGCCGAACCACTCGCCCAACTCTACTAAGATGTACAGGTATGTGTTATTTTTTTTAGATATATGAATTTTGCATTGAATTAAATGTCACAAGTATTTCAGGTGTCAGGACCTGGACCTAAACCAGGGACCTCTGCTGTGTCTGGCAGTGACTCTGCTTGCTGAGTCACCTGGAATGTTGGAAAGCTCACTGGATAATCCTTAAATGATCCTGCCATGAATATTATTTGCCTTGAACCTTGAATTTGCTCCTCCCATTAACTTTCCGATTCACCCATGTCTCTGCACTTCCTGGTTGCCAGAACATTGTGCCTTCTCCAGCCAATATGTCGCTTTTGTCTCTCCTGCTGCCTTCTGTATCTTTGCAACTATTTGTTACCGACATTTAGCTTGCTCCTCAATTATGCTTCTGTTTAATCCCAACCTGCAACTATATATAGCCCCTGCTCCTGATGACCAGGCGCTGACTCTGGTGATTAAGGCTAAATCAGCCTCTGTTCCGGCTATGGCTGTGCTTGGAAGATTTTTCTCATTGCTTGCCTGTAGGTGGCGTTACCACCTCAGGTCAATGTTGGAACACAGGCAAGCCAGAGTGCATTGGGTATCTTTTCCTTGGGAGTAGCCCAGTGGGAGTGGTCTCCCCACTGGGCATGCTGGGGAAGGATACTTAAGGGGCAGACGCCATCTTCTGCGGTCCCTTCTGAGGCATGTGATGGTCCATTTTAAGCCCCGGGACCACGTTGGCCCGAGGCTGCATTACTGCCAGGTAGGCCCAGTCATCTTGACTGGGGCCTACACTTTGAAGGTGATCCTGTGCTGTCTGTCCTCCGGGAGGAAGCCACTCAATGGAGGAAACCAGGGGAGGACCTGTCCTGTAGAGCAGTGGTCATCAACCCTGTCCTACAGGGCCCACTAACAGGCCAGGTTTGCAAGATAACTGAAATACATCACAGGTGATATCATTTGCTGCTCAGTGATTGCAGTATTCTAGACTGCATCTCCCCATGGTAATACATAAAACCTGGCCTGTTAGTGGGCCCTGTAGGGCAGGGTTGTTGACCACTGCTGTAGAGGGCCAAGCGGAAGGCTGGTATCTCGGGAGAGGCCTGGTAACTTTATTAGAGGATGCACCGTATTCTATGATGCCTTACAGTGTTGCCAGGTCGGCTTAAAGGCTCTAAACTGTACGGCTGGAGATCCGAGTACTAAATACTGTTGCAGAGGATTCTGGAACAGTTTGTTTCTACTCTGAAAGAAAGGTCTGTGGCAGAGACTGCATTCTTTTTGTCCATGCATCATCCTGGCTGCTAGGTCGGTGAGAGAGGCCTATCCGGGTGAGAAATACCCTCTCTGAGGAAAGTGGTGAATTGACTTTGGAAACCATAGAAGTTCCCCAGTGATCTGCATTGTGTGCCTGAACCTTCCCCTAACCCTGCGTCCCTCTACCTATACAAGTTTGTGTGAAATAAAACCTGACAGAAAAGGGATATGCAACTTGTGTGGACATTGAAGTTTCTTAGACTCTCATCTCATCCCCTAGACAACGAAGAGCGAGGTAACGTGCAAGACCCAAATCTAACCCAGCAGCACCTACGGGGGTAGTGCTACATATACATTACAGATCTTTGGCTTGTTCCTCAACTATGCTTCTGCTTGATCTCTATCTGCTATATCCGTGTAGCGCTCACCCCCGAAGGAGCCGCTGAATTATCGGGTCTTCTGTCTCACCTCTGTGACACACCACAAACAATGAATCCACAGCACACCAGCACACCTTGTGAAGTTTTATAACAGATTTAATGACTGTGGGATAGAGCAAAAGCCCTTAATGTCTCCCCACTCTAATATAATACAACTAATAACAGAATGAGATAATACGTTTAGATTGAATGCGATGAACAGTAATATATCTATATACTTAGCAGTATCGACCCCACCCTAAACTACTGGCCAGTAGTACTGTCCTAGGCTAGCCAACGTTGGGGCCCTGGATGTATGACAGATGTAGGAAATACACTTGTTGCAATGGCCAAAGGCCGCTCACCACTTCCAATGTCTCTTAGGAAAGGAGGATGGCTGTTTGCGGAAGCGAGTGTCCCTCTCTCCTCAGACCGACTTCTGTGAAATGGATGCAGTCTTTTAAAGCCTCCGGCAGGACATCTCAGATCGTCTAGGGGCCGTCTGGGGAATCTGGCAATAACCTCTGTCAGCTGTACTCACTCAGTTGGGCAGGCTGGATTACTCCGGTGGCTGGATCGGCCCTGCGACCAGGCCTCAGTTCGATCGCTCAAAACACAGTCTCTCTCTGTTTCAGTAGACGAACATCAGTCTCTCCAAGAACTATTGCATAGAGCCTGTGTCTCAGTGGCAAAAACACAGCTCTGATACAAGCTGTCTTAAATCACTCTGTGATGCAGATCTGTGTTCCCTGGTCACTGTTCCAGACTCCCTCCCCTCACTACTTCCTCCCGACTCCCCTCTCTCCTGGAACTTCCTGTCTCAAAGCCTCCTGGGAAAATGCAGTTATCCAGCCCCTTGCTGTAAAAATGTATCTCTATGTCTGTTCTGTACTGCAGCCTCCAAATCTGTGCTCTCTGGCTCCACCTGCTGCAATATATATATATATATATATATATATATATATATATATATATATATATATATATATATATATATATATATATCTTCTTAAATGGCTGAAAATCACAACATGGCTACATTCTCCCCCTACTTAAAGTCTTTGGGGTTCCCCCCAAAGGGTAAACTGTATTTGTAAGTTCTACAGACAATGTATACAGTATGAAAGGCACATATAAAGTTTATACTAGACCATCTGAATACCTTTACTGCGCATAGATAGATGCAGTCTATGACAACGTCTAGCAAGTGGAGGGGGCAGAGGAACACTCCACCAAGGTGTGCTGATGGTCGGGATTGGACACAAGTCCTTTGATACCTCTGTGGTTAGGGTGGACACTTTGGGTGATCTGCGTACAGTAGTGATAGCTTCCTCTGTGCTGTTCCCCGGTGAGTCATAAGTGAGTCTCTGAGGAGGTCGCACCAGTCGTTTGGACCTTGATTCTAGAAACCTGGATGGGCCTTCATCTGCTGAGTCCTCTTCTACTTGCTGTGTTAACTGAGGGAATTCAGTTTCCTTTTCAACTGGCTCAACAGGGGTATCTTCTAGCACTGAGGTTTCCGGCAAGAGACTTTCCCCTTGAGAGGGTACAGAATTATCCTCGTTTGCTTGAGGCACAAATTCAGGGGCATCTGGTCTTAGATTGCTCAAATCCGGCTCAGGAGTCATAATAGTTGGATGAACATCCATAGGTTCAGATGGCCACATCCAACTCGGACACACATCTTCCTCATCGCTGTCGTCCTCACTTTCTCTTGTAGAAGGTGGCTGTTGGGACCGAGTAACAGGTGCTTGACGGGAAGTGGATGGAATGGGTGAAGGAGACTCATCTCTATCTGGTACCCGCACAGCTTCATTCAGAGGTAGGAGATGATTCCGATGCCAATTCTTCAGTGGCCCGGTCTTTCCCTCTGGTCGAATCTGGTACACTGGCAGGCCAGGCAATTGTTTACAGACGATATAGATCTGAGAGCTCCATCTATCAGCTAGTTTGTGCCTGGCCGAAGCACCCAAATTTCTCAATAGAACTCGATCACCTGGCTGTAAATCCTGTACCCGAACCCTCAAGTCATAGTTCCGTTTGTTTCTTTGTTCTCTACTCCCGGATGTCAAACGGGTCTTCTCAAATGCAGAAGCCAGGTTTCTCCTCAGTCTATCCACATAACCCTGGTGAGAGGCAATAGACGTCTGGTCAAGGGAGAGGCCAAAAGCTAAATCTACTGGTAATCGGGCTTCTCTTCCAAACATGAGGCGGTACGGTGAGTATCCTGTAACATCACTTTCTGTGCTATTGTAAGCATGCACAATGGTAGAGATATGCCGACTCCAGTGCTGTTTCTCCCTGATCGACAGTGTTCCCAACATATTGAGCAGAGTCCGATTGAATCTCTCCGGTTGTGCATCACCCTGGGGGTGATAGGGGGAGGTTCTTGACTTCTGAATCCCCAATAGATCCAAGAGCTGCCTGATAAGTCGACTCTCAAAGTCTCTGCCTTGATCAGAATGGATCCTCTGAGGTAGACCATAATGAACAAAGAACTTTTCTACTAGGACTTTGGCTACAGTAGGAGCACGTTGATCTTTGGTTGGAAAAGCTTGAGCATAACGGGTAAAGTGGTCTGTCACCACTAGGATATTTCCCTGTCCACTAGTGTCAGGCTCTAAGCACAGGAAGTCAATACACACCAGGTCCATAGGCCCTTGACTCTGTAGATGGCTCATTGGAGCAGTCCTAGAAGGTAAAGTTTTCCTCTGGATACATCTAAGACAGGAATGGCAGTAGCTTTCAACTTCGGATCTCATGCAGGGCCAATAGAATCTGTCTCGGACCAGTTTAAAAGTTCTCTCTGCTCCTAAGTGACCATCATGCAAAGCTTTCAGCACATTTTCTTTATGCTTCTCTGGGAGGAACAACTGCTGCTTTTCTTCTAAGTCATCCGAGGGGCCCCTTCGGTAGACCACCCCGTCTAGCAGTTTCAACCGTTCCCACTCTTTGTGGACCAGACGAGCCTCTTTTGGTGAATCGGTTAGTAGGAGCCCTCTTTGACCCGCTTTCATTGCTCTCAGAGTTAACCCGATCAAAGGATCTTCAGCCTGATCTACTCTCAGGTCCTTCTTCGTAAAAGTAGGCAGGCCCTCACTCCTCAGCTGTGTAGGGTTACAATACATTTTAGGGACACCGGCAGCCATGACTCCTATGGCCTCTGCTCCAATCATTCCTTTGGTTCGGCACTCCACCCCTTGGCATAGGGCTTGAACTCCATCTGGAGTCAAATGAGTCCACTCTGTTTCTGGGACCCCTGTGCTATAGGGTCTCCTGGATAAGGCATCCGCGTCTTGGTTATTGACCCCAGGGCGATATTTGAGGCTGAAGCGGAATCCTGACAGGGCAGCCAACCACCGGTGCCCAGTGGCATCCAGTTTGGCCGTAGTGAGAATGTAAGTGAGTGGGTTGTTGTCAGTTCTGACCACGAAATTGGCCCCGTACAGGTAGTCTTTTAGTTTTTCCACCACTGTCCACTTCAAGGCCAGGAACTCCAACTTGTGAGTGGGGTAATTCTTTTCAGAAGGGGTGAGACCCCGACTCACATATGCCACCGGTCTCAGGAGGCCATCATATTCCTGGTATAGTACTCCTCCTAGCCCTTCTCTGCTAGCATCCACATGTAGTTCATAAGGCTTGGCAGGATCAGCGTAGGCAAGGACAGGAGCCTGTGTTAGACTTCCTTTCAATTGGAGGAAAGCTTTTTCACATTGGTCGGTCCATTCCTCCTGTATTGATTCACGAGGCTTCCTAGTTCCGTGGGCTGATGACATTGATTCATCTTCTGCTCCTTCCATTCTTAGAAGCGTGTTCAGAGGCTGAGCTATCTTGGCAAACCCCTCTACGAACCTCCTATAGTATGAGCAGAATCCTAGGAAGGACCGGAGTTCAGTAATATTACGAGGTCTCGGCCATGAAGCCACAGCTTCCAACTTCTTAGGATCAGTTGATATGCCTTCTGCTGAAACAACATGTCCCAGGTACGTGACTGAAGGCAGACAGAACTGACACTTCTCTAAGGAAAGTTTCAATCCTTCTTCATGCAGCCGCTTCAAGACCTTTTCCAACCGCTGCTCATGTTCTTCCAGTGTTCTTCCGAAGACTATTAGGTCATCTAGATACACTAGTACCTCGATCAGGTGCATGTCTCCCACCGTCTTTTCCATTAGTCGTTGGAAAGTTGCTGGGGCTCCTGTGAGGCCTTGGGGCATTCTATTAAACTCAAAGAATCCCAGTGGACAGATGAAAGCAGTCTTCTCTTTATCTTCAGGATGCATGGGTATCTGGTGATATCCACTTCGCAGGTCAAGTACACTAAACCACTTTGCTCCTGACAGACACTGTAAGGCATCTTCTATTCGAGGAGTAGTGTATTGGTCGGGAATGGTTCTTTGGTTGAGTGTGCGGTAGTCTATGCACAAACGGATGGAACCGTTTTTCTTGCGAACTACCACGATGGGTATAAGGACTCCTGGATTCTTGGATTATCCTGGTCCTTTTCAATTCAGCCAGCTGTTCCCTTAGGTCATCTAGATCTCCCAATGGGACTCGCCGTGACCTTTCTCGAAAGGGCTTGTCATCTTGGAGGCGAACGCGGTGCTGAGTGCTCCTAGCACACCCCACATCAAACTCATCCTTGGAGAATAAATCTTGCCACTTGAGGAGCTGAGACTGAATTTGCTTCTTCCACTCAGGCGAGATAGGGGCATCTTTAGGATAGAATCGTTCAGCTGGGATCTCTCTGTCTACTCCCTCTATCAATTCAGTGGGTGAGAGGGGTGTGGCAGTGGCCACTTGTCCAATCGGCATCCGTGCCTTCAAGGTCACTGGGGAGTCTGACACATTGCATACACTTACAGAGACTCTCCCACGGGCCCGCTGTAGAGCTCTGATGGATATTATCTCAGGCACCAATTCCACTCCAGATCTCTTCATATTTCTGGGATCAGTTTCCAGGACCACATAGGGGCCTGGTTGTGACCAATTCAACTTGACTGAGGCCCGGAAACTAGTCATTTCGCCTGGCTGTAAGACCTTCTCTGCTCTTTCTAATCTCCAAAGCCGTCCCACTTCTGCAGGGGCCCTCTGTTCTTGAATAATCCGCTGGTAGATTGGCCGCAACATCGGGTGCATCTCCTCTGAAGTAGAACTCTCTTCCGTCACTAATGGAGTTATAAGGCGTCTCACCAAGTCAGTATTTGTTCCCACAATCATAGAACTTCGATTAGCTCCTGGTGGGCGGGGACATACAATGGCTAAGGCGTCACAGACCCCTGGTTGTCCAACAGTTGCCGAACTGAACTCCAGCTTCACTTGTAGACACCCATCATATGGAAGCTTCTGAGTCCCAATACCCCAGATTTCGAGATCCTCTAACTCCATCAGGGGTAGATGCTTCAAATGCTTCTGGTAGAAGTCCCGGTAAATCAGTGTTACTTGAGCACCTGAATCGAGGAGAGCCTTCGTGTAAACCCCTTCTACTTGAACTGGGATAATGGGTTAAGGGCCTATCAACTGGTCAGGGAACTTCTTCGGAGTAGTAGAAGGCATAGACCCAGTCGGCTGCACTCTAGCCCTCTTCCTCGCTTGTGGTGGTTGTTTTCTTCCCCCTTCCGGGTGTTTAGGTTGTGGGTGTGCCTTGCCTCCCTCTGACACAGGACCAGACGCCAGGGGAGGGGATCTTTTTGTCGTAGCAGGTGAGGCTCTGGGTAAAGACTTGGGCCTCTTATTGGTATCCTGGGAATCAGAGCAGTCTTCAGTAGTTGGGCACCCAGTTTGCTCCCTCACTGGGGCCCTCTGTAGTTTCCCGCCGGTCGATAACTTCCTCTTGAATTCGATGGGCTCGAACAGGTATTTCGGTAATGACCCACTCCTCCGCAATTATAGCAGATGTTTGACGGTTTCTTGATAGGCACCACCTGAGTAGTAGATTCAGGAACTGGTTCTGAAGTTACTTTTTCAAGGGGCGACTTGACACCTGCAGACAATAGGGTTAGCATTTGCATCAGCTGGGAAACTTGAGCCTTTAATTGCTCCACTTCTGAATTCCCATTCGACACATTGAGCGTTCGAACCTCAGCAGGAAATGAAAATCCTGAGCCCTTCTTTTTCTCCTCTAGGATAGCCTCTTCCTCCCTTACCATCTTAATGAGATCAGAGTATCGCAAAGAGGTACCCCCTTGTAAGGTCTTCAACTGGATCCAGATAGGATCGGAACTCAGAGCGCCTCTCAGGATCTGTTTCATTCTAACTTGATCCATATCCCTGGCTTCTATTCCTTTCTTTAGTACAATCTGGTATAGCATTTTGTTTAGTCGTCGAATATACTCGGAAAGCTGCTCATTTTCCCGTTGAAACATGTGTTCAAATAGGAAGATTAGATCTGTAGCTTTCTCTGTGCGCCCAAACTCATCTTGTAGCATGCGAAGATAGTCATATGCTGTACACGACTCCTGACTGAATTTCAAATTTCGGATGGCTTCTGCTGCAACGCCTTTCAGACTTTCAGTAATGCGTTGTTTCTTTTGAGCCTCTGGAACATCCCATTCTTCCAGTGCTTGCATAGCCTGTTCCATCCAGGTTTCATACTCTTCTTCTCCCGGAGGTACAGGCTGCACTCCAGAAAAAATTCTCAACTTCCTGTAGCCATAGTTCACAGATGGCGAGGACATTTTTCTAACGCTCTCTACCAGTTTTCCTATGTCCATGAAGAAGGAAGCTGGGGGGTAGTTAGTGGTTGGTACAGAAGTGGTAGTTACTTCCACTGTGTCTGACATGGTCTGGCTTGGTCCCTCCAGACAACTTGCTGAGGTGAGTAGAGGGAATAACCGTGCTTTAACTTCTCCGGCTAGCTGGATGCTATCACCCTGGAAGCAGGTTGGGACTCCTTTCTTCCATTCTAGTAGGGCATAGGTATGGGAGACTTTTTGATCTATTTTCGTGTCTATTACAAACACTTTCTGGTCAGGTGCTAGTGTAGTTACTGCTTGACGGATCTGTTCCTCTGTCCATTTGTCAGCAGGAATGTCCATTACTATACTCAGCCCTAATTGGCCATTTTGTTCTTTGCACCACTCTGCTGCGGTGTTTGGATCCATTGCTGGCTCGTTTGTGCGGTTATCACTTTGCGAGAGGTATCAGAAGAAATCCCGGACGAGCCCCCACGTGTAGCGCTCACCCCCGAAGGAGCCGCTGAATTATCGGGTCTTCTGTCTCACCTCTGTGACACACCACAAACAATGAATCCACAGCACACCAGCACACCTTGTGAAGTTTTATAACAGATTTAATGACTGTGGGATAGAGCAAAAGCCCTTAATGTCTCCCCACTCTAATATAATACAACTAATAACAGAATGAGATAATACGTTTAGATTGAATGCGATGAACAGTAATATATCTATATACTTAGCAGTATCGACCCCACCCTAAACTACTGGCCAGTAGTACTGTCCTAGGCTAGCCAACGTTGGGGCCCTGGATGTATGACAGATGTAGGAAATACACTTGTTGCAATGGCCAAAGGCCGCTCACCACTTCCAATGTCTCTTAGGAAAGGAGGATGGCTGTTTGCGGAAGCGAGTGTCCCTCTCTCCTCAGACCGACTTCTGTGAAATGGATGCAGTCTTTTAAAGCCTCCGGCAGGACATCTCAGATCGTCTAGGGGCCGTCTGGGGAATCTGGCAATAACCTCTGTCAGCTGTACTCACTCAGTTGGGCAGGCTGGATTACTCCGGTGGCTGGATCGGCCCTGCGACCAGGCCTCAGTTCGATCGCTCAAAACACAGTCTCTCTCTGTTTCAGTAGACGAACATCAGTCTCTTCAAGAACTATTGCATAGAGCCTGTGTCTCAGTGGCAAACACACAGCTCTGATACAAGCTGTCTTAAATCACTATGTGATGCAGATCTGTGTTCCCTGGTCACTGTTCCAGACTCCCTCCCCTCACTACTTCCTCCTGACTCCCCTCTCTCCTGGAACTTCCTGTCTCAAAGCCTCCTGGGAAAATGCAGTTATCCAGCCCCTTGCTGTAAAAATGTATCTCTATGTCTGTTCTGTACTGCAGCCTCCAAATCTGTGCTCTCTGGCTCCACCTGCTGCAATATATATATATATATATATATATATCTTCTTAAATGGCTGAAAATCACAACAGGGCTACATTAGATATCTGCTACTGGACCTCAGCTTGCTCACTTCCTGGTGAGGCGATCCTGAGGACCGCGACCTGGTGCTAACATGTAGATAAATCCATCCCCACTAACAGGAGCTCTGGTGAACATCAGTTAGTACTTAGATTCCGCACCTCAGGTGAGCCTGTCACATCTGCCAGGTTGACCTGTCCATGTTCCTATCGTGCTGGTTCCTGTGTAAGCTTCCACTGCTATAGTAGCTGGTCTTCCAGTCGGACCCCTTGATCGTGACAGAATATTCTGGCCCAAACATTGAGGCTGCTATAGTAAACGTTGTGGCTCCTCTTAGGTAGCAAATTGCTGAGCTGCAAGATTGCGGTGTTACCCACCAAGAAAAAGTTGCTCAACTAGAAAGTATAGTGGAAAGGCAACAGGAGGAGATTCATACGCTGCAGAGACAACTACTGGGCCGAGGTGATGCTAACACACAGATGATGTGCACATTGACAGCTCTGCACATCTTCAGGATTGAAGTGATCAGAGAGCTTGTAATAAATACTTTAGTTAGGACTGATTTACATTGCTTGACTGTTAACTGATAAAAAATATGAACTGCCTGTAGTGCATAGGTGTGCACAGCCTATTGCATTAGGGTTTGCACCCCAAAGCTCAAACATACATGCCTTTTTCTATTTACACAAAAAATAGGGGGCCGGATTCAGAAAGGACTTACGGCGACGTATCTCCAGATATGCCGTCAAAAGTCCAAATGTGCGCCGTCGTATCTACACGCGTATTCTGGAAATCAGATACGCCTGAATTTTGCCACGATATGACCGACGTAAGTGCATATTTATGCTGGCCGCAACAGGCGCTTCCGTAGCTTTACGCGTCGAATATGCAAATGACCTAGATACGGCGATTCGCGAACGTACTTGCGCCCGTCGCATTAAGCCACGCCGTTTACGTAAGGCGTATGTCTGGCGTAAAGTTACCCCTTCTATATGAAGCACAGGTAATGCAAAGGTATGGACGTCGGAAACGTCGAAACAGCAGTCGTATTTTACATCGTTTGCGTAAGTCGTACGTGAATGGGGCTGGGCGTAGGTTACGTTCACGTCGTATGAATGGAGCTGGCGTATCTTAGGGAGTAAATTCGACGTGATTCTGAGCATGCGCGCACATGCGCCGTTCGTTCGGCCATACATTTACATGGGGTCACGCTTCATTATAATACAACACGCCCACTGCCTTGCTACTTTGAATTAGGCGGGCTTACGCCGGCCCATTTACGTTACGCCAGCGTACATATGGGAGCAAGTGCTTTGTGAATACTGTACTTGCCTCTCAATGTTATGACTGCGTAGCGCATATGAGATGCGCTACACCTATCTAAAAATGCGCCAATATCTCTGAATCTGGCCCAGGATTTTTAAATACAGCTTAACTGTAAAATCCTTTTCTTGGAATACATCACGGGACACAGAGCCTGAGTTAATTACTTAGTGGGTTAGATAGTCACCACAGGTGATTGGGCACTGGCAACCCTAATTACAAGGCAAGTCCCTCCCCTATATAACCCCTCCCAAATGGAGAGTACCTCAGTTTTGTAGCAAAGCAATGAGTGTCCCAACATTTTAATCCCAAAGAGGGGGGGGGAGCTCCCGTGATGTATTCCAAGAAAAGGATTTTACAGGTAAGCTGTATTTCAAAATCCTATTTTCTTAAATTATTGGTTAAATTGAGGGGAGGGAGACACAGATCAGAAAACACAGAACGCCATTGGTCCAGAGGATCTATACTGCTGCCTGCAGTTAACTACGCCCGAAGACGGCATCCTCGTAACCTCTCACATCTACCTGGTAGAATTTAGTAAATGTATGGGCCGAAGACCAAATAGCAGCCTTGCAGATCTGAGCCATGGAGGCCTGGTGATGCACTGCCCATGAAGCACCAACCGCTCTAGTTGAGTGCGCTTTCACCTGAAAGGGAGGAATGGTCTTTTCTAAAGCATAGGCCTGAATAATGACTTGTCGAATCCAACATGCAATAGTATATATTGAGTGAGTGAGTGAGAGACTTGTAAAGCGCAACACATGCGAACTGAATCGCCTCTGGGCGCTGTATCCATTTCATGGGTAAGGAACCCCTTGACCTCAGAAGAGATGGGTTTTAATCTTTCTCCTGAAGGCCAAGTGTTCCGACTCCAGTCGGATGGTGGTTGGTAGTGCATTCCACAGGCGAGGTCCCTGGACTGCAAATCTTCGATCTCCTTTGGACTTGTATCTGGCTTTGGGTATCTGGAGTAGGTTTTGATTGGTGGATCGCAGAATGCGATTGGGGTTATGGGCTTTTATTTTTTTGCATAGATATTGGGGGGCGTTTTCCTTGAACACACTTATACATTAGGCAGAGTGCCTTGAAAGTGATTCTGTCTTTTACTGGCAGCCAATGAAGGGATCTCAGTGAAGGTGAGATTGATTCCCATGTTTTTTTTTTCCAGTCACTAGTCGAGCGGCCGTATTTGGGGAGTCCTAGATAGAGGGCATTTGCGTAGTCGAGTCTGGAATTGATGATTGTTCCCACCACGACTGCAATGTCCTCTTTCGGGGATAAAGGGCGTGAGTCTGCGTAGTAGGCGCAGCAGATGGTGGGATCCGCTGACTACTGACGCTATTTGTGCATCCATTGTCATGTAGGTATCAAAAATGACTCCGAGACTTTTGACTTTGGTGCTAGGGGTGAAAGTTTTACCTAGAATGGGCGGGGGAGTCCATGTTGACGCTGCCTGGCCCTTCCTTGGGCCCTGTGGCAGAATAAATAGGCAATCGGTCTTCCTTATCTGAGCCGTAGCTCAGGGATGAACAAGGGATGAATTAAGAAGGTATACACAGCCTGCGGGGATTTCCGGGGCCCCAAGGAGGAAACGGAGGACATGGTAGTCTCAGCAGGGGGCAATTTGTAAGTGGTACGCACCATCTCTGCATAATATTGCAGCTGCATCTTAAGAGCCTGAGAGGTAGAAGGAATCTTCTCATACTCAGACTGCACATGATCCTCATCTCCAGGGATTTTTCACTCTCAGAATGCTCATCTGATGAGAGAGCCAGAGCAGTTGATGGGGACCTACCCCACTTTCTGCCACCTTTTAAGGAGGTTGCGATTAATGTAGCAATCCTTCCTTCTAAGCCATCCAAAGCAGCTTTTAAAGCTTCTTCAGTGACAAATACAGGAGCTGCAACATTAGGAGAGACTGCAAAGCCTGACAGGGATACATGTTAATCCTGTGAGGCTGCTACCAGTCTGTCAGGGGGGGATGATAATCTGCAGGCATGACCAGAACCCCTAGGCGGGGATCCTTTAGTGCCTTTTTTACCTGCCCCTGACCCCCTCTTACTGGGATACATAGTCCTTAAGCTGCAAAGCAGAGGTACTAGTACAGGTGCAATCACTGTTGTGCTTGGTGTCTTAGGTTTGCCTGGTCACATCCACTGGGATGCGTACAGCCCACAGCTCCGTATCCACGCCGCTTACCGAAGGCTCTGGCATTCTGGGCTTTTAAAAACAAGCCTCTTGGCGCCTGCACACTGGAGAGCCATGCACGCGCACGAGCAACCACGCCCCCTCTCTACCTTGCCATCTGACAGTCAAATCGCGCTCCAGGCACGTGCACGCGCACATGCGTGCTGCCCATTGTGGCGGCCAGGGATGAAGGGGTAGAGAAAAGATTACTGGAGGCTTCGTTGGACCCCTCTTATGTGTAATGTGGCAGAGCCTGCAGCAGAGGAGGTGAGTGGTGTTTTAAACAGACCGACTTCACTAAGTGTGTCCCTGGATGGCATGTAAGAGTACACCAGGTATGTAACTTACTCCCTCTGATGGCGGAAACCAGGTAAGACATGCCTACTCATAGAAGATAACATTTAAAAAATTATCTCCACTTACTTTATGCCCGCTGCAGGGAAGCTGCTAAAAATAGCAGATCCAGCCTTCACCCATTACGGCGGGTAGTGTTGTGCCAACCTTCAGGTTTATGGGTTCCTACTTACAGGATCCTCTTACCTGGACCTGTAGAAGACTCTGCCAGAACTTTTCGTGCCACTGATGTATTAGTACACCAAAGCCTGGATCCCAGACCCCTGAAAAGAGACATTACGGGCAAACCTCGTTTCTTCTTTACACAAGGCCTGGGTACCATCCATCTTAGGTGTTTAGTATTGGCCTGAGGTATGAATCTGGTTGTATAGCTCCTAGGCCTTCACAGAAACCGTCAACAGAGCTTTCTTCTTAGCACATGTTCAAAGTGACCAACCACCTTAGACACTGGTGAAAAAACTTAGGTGCTCTCCATATTGGAGGGGTTATATAGGGGAGGAACTTGCCTTGTAATTGGGGTTGCCAGTGTCCAATCACCTGTGGTGACTATCTAGCCCACTAAGTAATTAACTCAGGCTCATGAGTTATGATGTATGAACAAGAAAGGACTATTTCTCTCAAATATTGTTCACAAATCTGTCTAAATCCATATTAGTGAGCACTTACCGTTTGCCACATGTGTGGAATATCAAGATGGTGATTAGACAGCATGATTATTGCACAGGTGTGCCTTAGGCTGTCCACAATAAAAGGCCACTTTAAAATGTGCAGTTTTATCACACAGCACAATGCCACAGATGTCGCAAGTTTTGAGGGAACGTGCAATTGGCATGCTGACTGCAGGAATATCCACCAGAGCTGTTGCTCTTGCATTGAATGTTCATTTCTCTACCATAAGCCGTCTCCAAAGACATTTCAGAGAATTTGGCAGTATAATCAACTGGCCTCGCAACTGCAGACCATGTGTAACCACACCAGCCCAGGACCTCCACATCCAGCACCTTGACCTCCAAGATTTAGTTGTTCAGACATTCAGAATAACACACAAACTACTGCATGCCTGGGACCCTGTTTGGCGGGAGCTGAGCATCATATATAGAACTGGTATTGCTACCTCTTCTATATAAGACAGATTCCTACTGTTGTAGAAATGTTATCAAGATATATTTAATATGTATTGTCATAGTGTCGCCCAGTGTTAGTACTCCCACAGCCCGCTCTAAAGAGCTGACTGGGGCAGACTGACGCTGGTTGAGTCCCTTCTGATAGTGAAAAAACTTCCTGGGGTTGGAGAGAGGTGTTTGTAGAGTGGGGATATGTCCACCGGCGAAGGGCCCTGGTGCAATGCACAGAACGATTGTCTGGGGGGATATGTTCGCTCTGCAAGGACATTATCGGTTATAGACGGATGTACGCTCTTGTCTCTGCTGTGTCTGATCAGCATGTCGAGATTTGTAGCGTACACCTGCACATAGCCTCCCATCCACAGGAATGGTAGTATAATCCGGGTATGCGTTGTTCTCTGGAACAACACAGAATAAGGATTCCTACTCTCACTGGTTCCTAAAAAAAATGATGGGTGCTTGCACCTGCAGTGTTCCAAGGATCCATTGAAGTCACTGGAAATTCACACCTCTTTCATTAAAACCCTGGCAATATTTGGTCAATAACCACCATTACCACCTCTTCTGTTGTATAGCTGATAGCTCTTAGAGGTGGTAGACCACACTGGACTGACTTGCTTGGTTGAGGGTCTGTGAGTGAATGATGTTAGGGGAGTGTTGGGGAATTTTGCTCCCAGTAAATTCAGTCCAACTTGGCACAAAGGTGGCGGTGGGCCCCTTTTTGAGGGCTTGGGCTGCTACCTCTGGGTATGGCCTCAAAGTTGTTTCCAGATAAACTTGTGAGGATAGGTATCCAATCAGAAGGGGAATCCTATGTTTATTGGAAATAGTAGAGCATGGTAAAACCAGCGTGTTTTGGGGGAAGAAAGACTCCCCCTTTTTTAGGGCTGCTGCTCTATGCTATGATGGATGGAGATGTGCCCAAGAATGGTGTGTCTGTGATACCGGGATCATCACTCGAAATCCAAACATGTCACATTAGTTGCAAAGTTGCAAAATTGTATTTAGGCGTTAGGACTTGTTTTATCTTCAGTCATAAAGGGGTTAATCAAAGTTTTTCATCAAAAGATGTTTTATTTGCGCTTTCTCGCTTTTCCATGCCATTTCATGCCAGTCTGTCTCCTTGTCCTTGATGATGATCCGCTTTGATCCTTCCAGCCAGGCAGCAGATCCTGGCCATCCTCTGTGCCCCCAGTCAGCCTGTCTTTAGAGGACAGTCCTCGCTCTGGCCCTCTGGGTCCAACGTGATATTAGAGAGCTGAGACTGAGTGGAAGTTGGAGCAGTCCATGCTGCTCTGGAAGTGTGGGGTGCAGTACGCTGTACCCGCCCACTGCTTTTTGCCTCTTCAGGGGCAGGGTCAGGGGGCAAGGTCATGGAGGAGGAGGCAGTGCCAGTGAAGCACTTCTCCTGAGTCCCGGGCTCTCCTAGGCCCGCCTGTTTATCTGCCCTTAGCTCGGCCGTGTCCTTCGTTGGTCCATCGCTGTGTGTGGCGAGGGCAGCCCAAACCCAAGGGCACTGCTGTGCTGATTGCTGCCACAGCCCACAATGCCCCCAGCCCACCACAGAACCTGACTCTTAAGCCCTGTACACACGGCCGGGAATCCCGTTAGGAAAAAAAAAGGTGGTTTTCCTGACGGGATTCCTGGCAAGCTTGCCGTGCATACAGACGGCCATACAAAAGAACCACCATTCTTTTGAATGGCAAGAATGCGGTGACGTCATCGACTACGACGAGCCGGCGCTCACATTCGATGCCGTCGCCGCCATCTTTCTACACCCTACACTACCCTTGTATGCTACCGTGCATGCGTCAAAGTCTCATTGAGCATGCGCGGGTTTACCTGGGGACAGGTAAGCATGCTGACGAACGGTTTTCTCAGCAGGAAACACTCTGCCGAGAATCCCGACAAGAAAATGTAGAGCAGGTTCTCTATTTTTTCGTCGGGATTCCCAGCAGTTTTCTCAATGAGAAAGCATACACACGCACGTTTTTCATGGCAAAAGGCTCTGCCAGCAGCTTTCTTTCTGAGAAAACCGGTCGTGTGTATGAGGCTTCAGGGACAGGGATGGATGTCATATAAGGGGCTATTTGCCCCATGCTAGATGACCCACACGCTTGGGACAGTACACCTGCATCCCTTTAAATTTTGAACATGCACCAGGGCATTAGCCCCACCAGCCCCCCATGCTATGCCACTGGTCACATAGCCGCCGGGTATGGGTATAGGACAAGGCACAGCCGCACAGGCATATGACTTGACAACTGAGATTTAGAAGTTTCACAGTAAGATTTGCCATGAGAGCCAATGGCCATGTGTCTAATGGTTGTTTTCTTTGAGGCAGCACCTCTCTCCCAGTTTTATTCAAGAACTCTCCAACTAAATAGATATGCCTGGTTCGTTTTGTTCTGAAACAAAATACTCATCAGTGCCCTTCAGTGCAATCTATCAGTGCCCATCAGTGCAGACTATCAGTGCTGACCCATCAGTGCACATCAGTGAAGGAGACACATTATGCATTTACACAATTTTCTAACAATTTTTCTTTTAGATTTTTGCTTTTTAGCAAAAAATAAAAATCCAGTCATGATTAATACCACCCAAAGAAAGCTCAATCTGTCTAAAATAAAAGAATAGAAGAGATGTGCAGGATGAAATCAGGGAATAATATAAAAAGAACATCACCAACAAGTTGGGCCCATTGAGGAGGTTCCAAGATTAAATGAGGAATGTTTGGGGTGTAATGCCAGTCTTAGGGCTCATGTACACAGGGCAATTGAAAACCAGTTGGAAGGGAAGTTAAGGGGAACATGATTCCTCTATGGCAAGGGTGTCAAACTCAATTTTATCGTGGGCAGCATCAGCATTTATTTCCCTCCAAAAGGGACAGTTGTATCTGTAAGATTAGTTGTGATCGGAGCCTGAATACTGGATAGTAATCAACGCCTTACCCCAACCCTAGCGACCTGAGGTGTGCCGTGGTCGCCCGTGAGGGTACGCCTAAAAGAGGGCATACCCTATGAAGAAGTAATTTAAAAAAGGGGGACTGGGTGGGTGGGCACCCGGAAGCAGCGCCGACGTGCATTGGGAGAAGAGGGCGAGCATATGAAGCCCCACGCTCCTCCCACAAACCCAGGCAAGCCAATGGCTAGCCTTAACACTTGTGATCGGAGCCTGAATACTGGATAGTAATCAACGCCTTACCCCAACCCTAGCGACCTGAGGTGTGCCGTGGTCGCCCGTGAGGGTACGCCTAAAAGAGGGCAAAAGGACACCAATTTAGGTACAGTAATAGTTTAATGACAACTTGAAACAGATACATGCTTAAACCAATAACACCTCAAAAGCCTGCCTAACCTCTGCGTGGGGGTCTGGAATGTAACGCTGGAAGCACGAGGACCGCCAGCGGCCCATGTACTTAATGACATGAGCCGGGACCCCCTGTCTGGAAGCTGCAGAAGCAGCACCGATTCTAAAGGAATGTCCCGAGAACCTATTCGGGTTAAACCCCAACCTCCCAACCAGAATCCTTATATGGGAAATGAACTGGGATGAGGAGAGGGCCAAGGTAGGAAAGGGAAGCAAGGGGCTCTCAGGCGGAGCTGCGGCCAATAAACCCACAAGCCGGTCCAAAACCTTCACCGGACACCAGGCCATGTTGGAGCTATAAAACTTTACCACGAACCCCTGCCCCACCTGCCTAGTCTTGTTATTGGGCAGCTGCAATGCAAAATGATCCGGCCACCTGATGAGATCCCCTTTGCGGAGCGCCGGGGAGTCGGGTCCTGCTCTGGCAACCTCCCCAGGCCTGAGGAATCCGAAGAAGCAGAGGAACACTGCCGCCTCCAAGACCAAACTGGGACCCACCCCGAAAGGTGACAGGGCCAGTAAATCCGCCAACCCCCGCACCATGGACCCTGAGATGGGCAGACGTGTCACCACCGGTCTTCCCTGCGCCTTCTGGATACCCCTGAGCATCGCCCTGACGGGATAAGCCGCAAAAATGGACGGCGATGCAGGTTGAGCCAGGGAAAAATAATGCTGGATACCTGCTAAGTACACCTTGATGGTATTATGCGACAGACCTAGACCATCATGACAAAAAGCCATGAAGGCCAACATGTAACTGATATCATGACCTCTGGTGCAAGGATGAAGGGACGTAAATTTGCAAAAACACCTCCAAGCCGCCTCATAGGCCCTGCGTGTGTTACTGGCCAAAGAACCATGGATAAGTTCCGCTGCCCGAGACCCGAAGGTTCTCAGTCCAACCTCAGCTGGGCAAATGGTGGCACCGGCAAGCCCCTCCGATCCGCCTCCGGATGCTGCCGAAAGAAACGAGGGAAATCAGACCTGGACAATGCATCTGCCGCCCCATTGTCCACCCCGCTGATAAACTCCCCAAAAGTCAAAGTCAAAATTAAATCTGAGCCCCAACCAGGTCAGCCTGCGCATAAACGCCATGATTGTAAGGGAACCTGACCTCCCCTTGTTAATGATAGCCGCGGTGGCAATATTGTCGGTAAAAAACACGACCGTATGGCCAGACCACAAGGGCCCCCAGGTATATGCTGCGGCCACAATGGGGATAATTTCGAATAAAGCGGACGTTCGGGAAAATCCCGGAATCCCAGCCACTTCCGGAGGCCAGGGCCCAGCGAGCCACTGCCGCCCGCAAATGGCCGCAAAACCCACTGATGCAGCGGCATCAGAAAACACCCTGGGGGAGGCTGGGGTGGGGAGTCGGATGAACAAGGACACCCCATTCCAGTCCCTCAAGAACAAATCCCACATGAGCAGGTCTGCTCTAGCATCGGCTTCCAACCGCACCCTCGAGTCGGCCTCCTGAAAGAGCGGCAGGAGAGCCAACAGGCGAGACACAAACGACCTACCCTGTGGGATAATACGCATGGCGAAATTCAGCATGCCTAAGAGAGACTGCAACTCCTTCTTAGAACATACTGGGGATCTAACAAAGCCATGGATGACCCCACGAATCCTGACCAGCTTGTCCTATGGCAAGCTAGCAACCATTCGTACCGTATCTAACATGATCCCAAGGAAGGTGACTGTTGTAGCTGGACCCTCCATTTTGTGGGCAGCCAAGGGGACATTCAGATCCCTGAACAGATCGGTAAGTGTGGCAAGATCCCTGGGCGCCTGAGCCGGGCTCTCCAGCACCAGGAAGTCATCCAAATAGTGCAAAACCTTACCACACCCCAACCGCTCAGCCAACACCCAGTTGAGTGCTGAGGCAAATGTGTCAAACAGCCACGGGCTACTTTTGGATCCAAATGTCAGCTTGGTTGCAAAGAAAAACTGCCCCCGCCACTTCGTGCCGTACCACTGCCACAAAGACGGCATGATAGGGAGGAGCTTGAAGGCATCGGACACATCCGCCTTGGACAACCAAGCTCCCACACCCAACTGCAATATGTGCTGGATGGCAGAGTCCACGGAAGCGTATTTCAATGCAAATTCCCCTGAAGGGATGAGGGAGTTCAAACTGGGTATGGGTGATGAATGAGGAGCAGACAGATCGTACACCAAACAATATTTATTCGAAAATTTCCCCTTCACCACCCCAACAGGACTCACCCTCCACATGGCAAATGGTGGGAACAAAAACGGCCCAATGATGAAGCCCTTGGCCAACTCCACCCCTAGCAACTCATCCACCAATTCAGGGTTAGTGGTAGCAGATAACAAATTACCGCACTCGTGCGACTGCGATGGAAGAGAAATGAGGCCAGTATGATAGCCCTCCTCAAACCCTTCCACCAAAAATCGCCTGAGCGCTTGCGAAGGGTGATGCGCCAACCAAAAATCCAGCCGTGGGATGTTCACTACACTTAGTCAGGAAGCCCCTGCGGGCTTAATCGGGCAAGCAGTTTTGGGGTGTGCCCTAAAACAAATTGCACAGACGTGCAACAATCTGCACTGATTATAGTTGCATGTCGTGTAGTTGTAGTTATTACACAGTTGCGACTTCCCTAGGACATGGATAGGCCTGCCAAGCTTGTCAACTAAGCCCGACGGGCCTGAAGAAGAGCCGCCTGACCCAAGCCTGCTGGCCCCAACTGCCCCCAGATGCTCAATATTAGGACACCAGTTAGCCGTGTGGGCCGCAGACTGGCAGGTGGCACATGTTGGAGACTTTTGGCTGGCAAAATGCCTGCAGAACAGCTCAGTATCGATCACGCTCCAACATGACACCACCTGGAACTGAGCCCACATGGCCGCGACTTTGGCCGAGAAGGATCTGTGATAGTCGTAAAACGAGCTACCGCCATACTTGTGGGCCAAATCTACGATCTTATGTAAATAGAGGTCCAACTCCTCCCTCCTGGCAGGACTAACCCCACAAATGATGTCCCTAAAAATCCCGAAGGCCAGGACGAACTCGGCGATGCTAAGTTTGCGGTTTAACCTGGGATCGCGGGTCCTGAGGACCACCGAGACCTCCCCGCATGCATACGCCTTATTCTCCACTACATCTTGTGATGCAATGAGGAGCGAGGCCAAGTTGACGTCCTTGCCTTCTAGAATATCCTTCTTCAGGTTGGCTGGGATAAAATGGGCAGGGGAGATGGACGGCACCGTACCAAAACTAGCGGGAACCGCCAGAGGAGACGGCCTCTCTGTGACCGCAGCAGGGACAGCCGACGGCCCTGGAATCGATACAGCTGATGGCCCCGAAATCGGGACAGCCGACGGCCCTGGAATCGGGGCAGCCGACGGCCCCGGAATCGGGACAGCTGCCGGGACCACCACACCGGCTGGCCGAGCCTCCAAAACATCCATCCTATCCTGCAACAGCTGAACGGAGGTTGAAAGAGTGTTCAGCACCGTGTGGATTTGTGTCAAAGCGGTGAGCAGGGATGCTTGATCGGTACTGGTAGATGGCTGCGGTATGGACTGCGTGGGAAAAAGGAGTCTGAATAACTCTGCCTTTCTGGCTGAGGCCGCGAAAGGAATGCCCCTGGAACGGAGCTCGGCCATGAGCCTGGGAACAGTCCAGCTTCTCAACGATGGCGAGCTGCCGTGCTCTGAGCCCCTAGACGGTGTGGTCGGGATGAATGCAAAATCCTCACTCTCTGACACGTGGGACATGTTCACAACCTATGAAAAACAACCAACAAGTCAACTACGCCACCCGACAACCCCGCAACTACCTAATGTGTGGTGCAACTTATCGAAGACATTCGCATGACAAACTAATGACCATGACCCCCTGCGTGAATGTAGCACGAGCCCGAGCACCTGTGGCGCTGCACAGGTAATTAAAAACGCACACTCAGGGCTTAGAACCTACAGACCGTGGTAGGCAGAAATAGGCGTGTAAGTGTGATGCAACGTATGACGTATGAACGTACAGGCGAGTTGATTGCAAACAATCAATTAAAAACGAAAACTCAGCCCGTACTGATCCGAAGACGTGACGGATCTGAATATGTAACCTAACTAAATCCCCTCAAAAGGAAAACAGACACACCTCGCTGCCGCAGACACAGCTGAATCCACCTGCGAAAATATATCACGAATAATTAACAAAACGATGACCACCGTACCGTCATCACCCCCCACCCAGAGTGAACGTGCTCTGCGGTGGAAAAGTGACCCTGGGCAGAATGCACCCAATAACCTGAGCCTGCCATGTGCGAGGCCATGGCCCAGAGCTGCCGTGCGGCCGCGGAGCCTGTAGCCGATGAGCCAGATACAGGTATGCTTGAGACCTAACCCAGCACACCCATGTTGCGCCAGAGTGAAGCTGTGCAACGAAACTATTCACTGTGCCCCCCAGAAGCCAGAGGAGTGGCACCGCGCTGCCGTGAACACCCTCCCCCTAAAACTCCCAGCGTGACTAAGCGGTGAGTATGCGTGGCTCAGAGGGGACCGACTGATGGTGCACCGTGGGACTACAGGTCCCAGCAAGATCCATGATGCTTGCGGGTAAAACCTCTCACCACCGCCGCCCCCGCAGTGATTCCCTGAAGCAGAGGCCCAGACTAGCTACCCGTGCCCCACCCCCCCACCTAACCGCAGTACTTACCTTGATACACCTGCAGTGATACTGCCACCTGCAGGAAAAAACAGACACCCAGGGCGAAGCAAGGGCGCGCGCACCGAGGCTAGAATGCCACCCGAACGAAGAAGGGAGCCAGGCCACACCCCCGACGCGGGTGAACGCCGCCAGCCGACGGGTTAGCCGCCCACGATGTGCGGTGATACCGATCGCTCGATCGAACGGACGGACGGAGGAGGAGGAGGATCCCCGGAACCGGAAGTGATGCGTCCTGACCCGGAAGCAGCGCCGACGTGCATTGGGAGAAGAGGGCGAGCATATGAAGCCCCACGCTCCTCCCACAAACACAGGCAAGCCAATGGCTAGCCTTAACACATGTCCAGCGCATCCCCTCCCCTTACATTGGATGTCAAGAGCCCCCCCCCCATTATCAGAAGTTGAGTCCACACCTCTCCCTCACATCACAGTGCACCCCCTTACCTTATGCTGCTGCTGGGAAAAAGCTTGATGCATTGCTTGAAAGCAGAAAGTAAGGGTCTTGAGGAGGACCAGAGAAGGGCTGGAGCTCTCCTGCAGCTGCAGGAGAGGTATGTGGGCCACATGAAATGGCATGGAGGACCATATTCGGCCCGCAGGCCTTGTGTTTGACACCTGTGCTCTATGGTTTTCTGGGTCACTGGGGAAGCTATCCGATTGGATGCTCCAATCTCATGTGGCTAAGGCAGTCACCTTGGATCAGGCAGAGCCTATTTAAGGCCCTGGCTCCCAGGCTTGGTGCATTGGATATTTTGTGTGGGTAGTGTAGGGACATGTCACCCCTCTGACAGGGACAGTGAAGAGCAGCAGGGTGAGGTTCTAGATGAGAATGGAAAGGATAGGGACCTTCCTTCCTGGAGATCTCCCTATTTGGGGATTGATTGGCTAGGTCACATTCTGCCCCTCAAGACAGATGCTGTCGGCACATCTGAGACCTGCTCTGCTACACACTGCTGAGAGATTTTTGTTAGTGTTCCCGGCTGGGCTTCTTCCTTTTGGGCTTGTTGTAAATTATGGAACTTTGACATTAATACAAGTTCTGTACTCTGCAACCTGACTCTGAGGTCGCGTACACACGGTCGATCCAAACCGATGAGAATGGTCCGACGGACTGTTTTCATCGGTTCACCTCTGAAGTGGCCTGATGGTCTGATGTGCGTACACACCATCGTTCCAAAAACCGATCGGGTCAGAACGCGTTGACGTAAAACACACGACGTGCTGAAAAAACGAAGTTCAATGCTTCCAAGCACGCGTCGACTTGATTCTGAGCATGCACGGGTTTTGAACCGATGCTTTTGTGTACTAACCATCAGTTTGGACCTATCGGGCAGCGGTCCATCGGTTTGATTTGAAGGCAAGTTCAAACATTTTTGACCGAAGGACAATGGACCGATGGGCCGTACACACGGTCGGTTTGGACCGATGAAACTGGACTTCAGCCCGTTTTCATTGGTTTGGACCGACCGTGTGTACGTGGCCTGAGTGTTTACTGCCTCCGCACCATGCTGGATCTCCCCACATGTGTCTCACATTCTAGTCTTCATGAAAAGCGTTCTTGACCAGAATCTAGCTCTTATTACCCTAAAAGGGCAGATTTCATTATTTTCAATCATTTTTTCTTGTGTTAGGCTCCACTTGCAGCACCCTTTGCTTCCCTAGGGACAGTAGAACTCATCAGGGAAATTCTGTCAGATATGTTCTTGAATTGGCTGCCCTTCCCTGTAAAAAAATAACTTTTTTCGTACTTGAAATATTGCCCAACACCATTCTTTCTTTGAAGATATTGTTCTACTATCCTTGTGCCTTGCTGTGACAGACCTAGCCGGGACAGAGGCTTTTGAATAGGACTGAATGCTAGCCTCCTACCTTCTGATTGTGGGCCCTGGATTTTAAGGGAACAATACTGTAACGACTACCCCCTAGTAGGGAGGGTATCAGCCGTTGGAGACGTCCTTTTCCCTGGCAAGTTGCGATATGCAGGTACAGCCGGTATATCCCATCCACAAGATCCAGAGAGAGAGTCAGGTTCAGCTGTAAAATGAGCAGAATAGTAATCCCATCGAACGCCCTTTCAAGAACGAGACGGGGCTACGTTTTGAAGGGTCAAGTAGGACTGAACTTTAATGGTTCACTCTGAGATTTTATACAGTATTCAAGGCACATGAACAATCAAACTGTCCCCACCCACACATCACACCGTGGGGAAGCTTCAATCACATTCTTTGAGCTAATTACTAAACATTCCTTCATTAACAGAACTCAAACAAAACACCATCACACAATGATCTCCTTCCAATCCACATCTCTAGACAGACACTCTGTCTCCGACAAGTACATTCCACACATAAACAGTATTTAGCATACATAACACCTTTACGCAAGGGACAATGAAATGTCTAGGAGTCTATGCAATTAACACCTTTCAAAAGAATGTGTCCCCACATTGAATAGCCAACAACTTGTGATATCTCCAGACATCCTGCAAACATGGATTATGATTCACTTGCCACCCCATCTCCTGGCTCAATCTGTGCCCAAAAGTCACTCTACAATTAACCCTTTGTATGCCTCACTGCATGATGGTTATAGATGTCCAGGCAGAATACATAGTTCCGTTACAAATACTCTTTACAAGGTGTATGCCTGGGGACCTTGAAGTAATGTTACTTTGGAGTCAAGTCCATGTCCCCCCAAATGGGAACCCTGTATAGGCCATATTATTGTGATCGCTTCATAATGTAGGGACTCATAGAACATGCTGATGTCATCAACTCCAGCCACCTGTCTGTCTGTTGTCTGCTATAATGTGTTCATTGTAAATATGTCTATCTCTGCTATTGTGTGAAGGAGTTCTGTGTTGATTTATGATAATGTGTATTGAATGAAAAAAGGAAAAACAGCGCTACTACACAAAATGGACTAAAGGCAGCAGCTAACGTGCGATACACACAATAGACAATAAAAATTAAAAAGCAGCGCCTTTTTTATTTTTCATTGATAATGTGTATTGTAGTTAGGGAGCTAGGAGACAGCCAGGCTAGGGGCTCAAAGGTCATGCCTATGTGTCGCCTGGTCTGTCTAAAGGATTGGTAATTAGTTCATGTTAATTAGGTTTCTTGTTACAGCTTGTACTGTCATCCTTGTATATATATTGTGTGAGATCTCAAATAAAAAAATTAAAAAGGGGGCGTGGCCGAACGTGCACGGAGAAGGACGTATCCTGGAGGAGCTCCGCCAGGCCTAATAGAATCTATTGCCATCCTGCATTGGCAATCGATTTCTAAGCCACAAAAACCCTCTACCTTGACTCCTGAGGTCTCCCTGGGTAGATCCCTGCTCGAATCGCGATCCTGGGCCGCGGGATCGCTTCACCAGCCGAGATTCAGCCGGCTCCATCCACGGCTGACCCTCCGCCATCTTGAGGCCTGTGAAGCCTGGGGACTTTCCTACTCCAGGCACGGCGATTGCGATCGCCTCTGGACCCACCCGTAGCAGCTCCGTTGGAAGGGGGACACTTCCAGACGCCTGTCCAGCGTGGCAATCGTGGATCCTCCGGCCATCTGCTAATCCACACCGCGGCTTGGGCCTACACGCCGCGGCCATCTTGAGCCACCAGGTCAGTAGGCGAATTCTGCTCCTGCCCTCAACCCCAGACCCCTGGCCGGATACTCCTCCACAACTCAAACGGGGATACCCACTGTGCTCCCCGGAGTCCGCAGCCTACTCTGTGTCACCCCTTTGAAGCCATCTGCGGGCTCTGACAGATCCCGGCGGCCATCTTGGTACACCCCAGAGGCCTTTCTCTGTTTCCACATGGAATACTCCTCCTTGCCCCCTCGAGAACATCCTGAATTATTGATTTAATACCCCTGACGGGGACAGGGACCGGAATGGTCGCATAAAAACGGAGCTCCGGTAAAACTGGGATACAGCACTAAAACGCAGCCTGATCAGCGGTGATCGCGAACTAACATACAGGCGTTAACACCACACTGTCCACCCGTGGGATGGCAAACAAACGAAAGGGCTCCCAGCGGCCTCAGAAGCTGACTGAATACTTTGCTTGGGAGCAAAGACAAGATGGCGCCGAGTCTCCCAGACCATCTGCTGCCAGCACTCCACAGACGACTCAATCTAAGAGCAAGACAGCGAAACGAAATTCCTCGTCGGCTGGAAAGCACTCTCCTGTCCCTTCCTCTGCCTCGGGGAGCCCAGAAAAGACGCGGCCTAAGTTGGATGGCAAGGATCACACTCCTGAGGTTGGTGCGGGTCTGGACTCTAGGGATGATACCAGGGAACTCCCTGACTCCATCGACCGCTTCCCTACCACTAACCAGCCTGTACTAGACACCACACTTAAGGACATGTTAGTGTCCCTTAGAACCTCGCTGCACGGCGATATGATGTCCTGTATGCGCAGGTTTGGCAAAGAACTGCATGATGTGTCTGCCAGGGTGAACCACGTGGAAACTAAAATGGGAGAGTACGCTGACACCATCAATAGCTTGGTGGATGCCCATGACGCCAGGGATGAGGAGATGGAAGCGGTAAGAGCCAAAATCGCGGACATTGAGGACCGAGCTCGGAGAAACAACCTTAAAATACGGGGGGTCCCTGAAACGGTTCAACAATCAGACTTGCTAGACCATGTCACCAACATAATAACCTCCATTCTGCCTGACGTGACGGCACTAGATGTCACCATGGACAGGATCCACAGGCTGCCTAAACCGCCTCATCTACCCGACAATGTGCCCCGTGATGTTATTTTACGCCTCCACTTCTATCATGTTAAGGAGCGCTTAATGAGAGCAGCCTGCAACAAAGATCTTGTCCCTGAACAACATAGAGATCTACAGTTTTTTGCGGACTTGTCACAGTATACATTACAGAAGAGACGCAATTTGAACACCATCTCAAAGGCACTGCGCAACCACAACATTGCCTACAAGTGGGGATTCCCTACTAAACTAATCATTACCAACAAAGGAAAGGACTTCATTGTTGACTCCCTCTCCAAAGGATTAGACCTACTTAAATCCTGGCTCATCATCCCTGAGGAGGATCCAAGAGGCTCATCCAAGGGAGACCCGTCACAGGTTGATAGAGACTGGCACCTTGTTAATCCGAAAAACGCCCGATCACACCGCTGAACTGTGCTACCAAACTATCTAACTCGCAGCTGTACCCCTGTTTAGGAGCAAGTTATCAAACTAGACTTCTTCCCCTACTCTGAGTTAGCGTTTGTACACGCTACACCCAGGTCGTCATGACCCACCACATCCCCATGTTGTTTTTTTCACTTGTTTTACTTCAACCTTTTTTTCTCCTTTCTTTCCTTGCCTGGAGCCGCCTCTTCGCAGCTGGAGTCACCACGGCCCTTTCGACAGTCGGAGCCCCACCACTCCTGTTGAGAACTCGCCACTTGATAAAAGACCTCTTTCACCTCATACGAGCACCAAAAACTATAAGTGATGCACCCGTTTTTTGTTCTGCACTGCTCTTTGTCTACGGATATCCATGCCTGTCACATTCCTGACAATTAACACTAAGGGCTTAAATCACCCAGTGAAGAGGAAATCTATGTGGAATGAGGCTATCCACCATAAGGGCGATGTACTCTGTGCACAAGAGACCCACTTTCATAAACAGAAAATGCCCTCATGTACCCATCCTAAGTTCCCACATGTTTTTTTTTTTTCCAAAATATTTTATTGGGTTTACAGGAAAATCGTATAACAAAGACAAAAGGACTAGGGTACAATGACTAGTCCAAAAAGAATTGTACATAGTCCAGTGGTGTACAGCATTAACATACCGGTATAGATATTTCATGGACTTGCTTGATTGTTGGAATAGTTTAGGACTATAAGACAGACCTCCAGGGAGAGGTAAAGGTAAAGATAAAGGTAGGTAAAGGCTAAAGAAAGAAGTAGAGAGAGGGAGGAGAGCAAGAAGAGATCTTTATACATTCTAGATGCACAATAGCTAGAACAATAGCTTAATACCTTGGATCACCATGTGTGAACTTGACTCATTAGTCAAAAATAAAGGGCAGTGGGGGAGGGGAAGATAGTTACACTGTGATATCATAGTACCTCGGGTGAGGGGTGGTCACGTAGGTTGGGGAGTTGTAAAAGCAAAAGAACCTGAGGATAAGGCATTTTTTTCTGAGGTAGATAGGCATTGCATGATGAAAGCTGATCACTTTAATTCAAACTGGAGTTTGGAGTGCGTGGGGGTGGAGAGAGTGTCCATGTTTTCTCTGAGTAGCAAAATTTTCAGCTCTTTTATCGTGGCTGGTATAGAGGGAGGGGATGAAGTGATCCAGTGTTGGAGAATCGTCCTGCGAGCCGTGAGCAGGGCTAGGAGTATCCATTGCCGCGTGTGTCTGGGCAAGCGGTGGTATATAGAAGAGTGTGGTTCCTTGTGGGGGGGGGCAACCAAAAAGTAGGAGTGTCGGGTCCATCATAGGGCAATACTGAGTCACTTTGGTTACTAGGCGGATAACCGACGTCCAGAATAGCACTATTGGTGGACAGTTCCAGAGTCTATGTAGAAGCGTTGGTTTGATTGTTAGGCACCAGGGACAGGCCGGGCCTATTTCAGGGGCTTTTGATGCAGAAAAAGGGTACTACGCCCTGTGGATGATCTTGAATTGGGTCTCTCTCCAAGACTCGTTTTGGATGATAGACCTGGTAAGATTGTATCCATGTATAATGTCATCCACTTCCACATTACCGGGCAGGTCTTTGGCCCATGACGACATGGAGGTTTTTTGTAGGGGTACTGAAAGTTTACCAAGCAGTGGAGTGTATATGTCCGAAATTGAGTAGGTATCATTTTTAACAAGGGTATCGATGAATGATGCTCGGAGACTAACAGATTTATTCGGGCATATTTTGTTTATAAAGGCTACATATTGCATGTATGGGAAGTAGTGGTTTTGGGGGAGGTGGAATTCCAGTGACAGCTGGGAGAACGATTTGATAGTGCCTGTGGTATCTTGGAAAATGGAGTGAATCTTATCTAAACCTTTGTCCCTCCATTTAGAGAAGGGCTCGTACTGAAGACTGGGTGTAAACATTGGGTTCCCATAAATCGGGAGGTGCTTAGAGAATAGTGGAGATAGCCCCAATTTTTTTCTGACTTCTCGCCAGGCCACTAGGGTGTCTCTGAAAAGCAGGTTGTGTTTGATTGACGCTGGTAGTTTCTGAAGTGGGCTATGGAGTACAGCCGCTAGACCAGAAGGCCTGACCAACGATGACTCAAGGCTGAAGTTAGAATATTTAGAGGAACCCAGTATCCAGTCCAGCCCGACCCTCAGTAGGCAGGCCAAATTATATAGCCGTATATTGGGAAGACCCACTCCACCCTCACTCTTCGGGAGAAACAGTTTGGTCAGAGCTATTCTCGGCTTGGCTTTCTTCCAAATAAATTTGGTTATGGCTTTGTTTAATAATTGGATATCTTTATGTTTCAGCAGTAAGGGCAGTGTCTGTAGGGGATATAGTAGGCGAGCAAAACTGACCATTTTAAATAATGCGCATCTCCCGAAGAGAGAGAGAGGAAGATCCATCCAAGTTTCAAGTTCACCCACCAACCTATCAATCAAAGGAGGATAGTTCAGAGTGTATAGAGAAGATGGTGTTTTGCCAATCCGCAAGCCTAGGTATGTTATATAGGTACTCGCTATTCTTAAAGAAGAGGGGGGGTGGGCGTGGCGCAGGGGGGTAATACCTAAGGGGAGAATCTCGCTCTTCGAGAAGTTAATTTTGAGTCCCGAGCACTTACGGAAGTCTTCAAATATATCTTGTATGGCCGGTATGTCCGTGTGGGGAGATGAAGTAAATATTAGTATGTCGTCTGCGAAGAGAGCTACTCTTAATTCCTCCTGCCCTATGTGAAGACCATGCAACAGAGGGGACAGCGAAAGGAGGCGGGATAGGGGTTCTATAGCGAGGTTGAAGAGCAGAGGGGAAAGAGGGCACCCCTGCCTCGTTCCTCTGTGTAGACGGAAGGGTGGGGACTGTAAGCCTGCTGCAGTGACCGTGGCGGAGGGAGCTGAATATACGTTTTGGATGAAGGAATAGAACGATCCCTTCAGGCCCAAACGTTGCATAACCAGAGAAAGCCACTCGAAACTAACGTTATCGAATGCTTTCTCCGCGTTAAGGGTGACTATCGCCGCATCGTCAGAGGGGTGTGTCTGTGCATATTCGAGGGCCATCAGTACTTTACGGATGTTAGCCGCGGCGGATCTGCCTTTTGTAAATCCTGATTGGGCGTTATGTATAAGTGATGGCATAATATCTCCCAGTCTGGTGGCTATAATCTTAGATAGTATCTTGGAGTCTACATTTAGTAGTGAGATGGGGCGAAAGGATCCTGGGTCTAGCGGGTCCTTCCCCTTCTTCACAATAAGTTTGATATTGGCCAGGTGTCCCGTAGGAAGATATGGTCCCCCTGCCCATATGTGATTGAAAACCGTGTGGAGAGTGGGTAAAAGGTCTGGGTTCAGGAGTTTGTAAAATTCGGGTGTGTACCCATCTGGTCCAGGCGCCTTTCCATTAGAAAGACCTCCCATTGCCTGTTTAATTTCTGTCAGGGATATGGGCGCATTAAGTTGTTCTAGCTGTTCGGGGTCTATCAAGGGAAGTTTGGTGGTTTTTAAAAGGGTTTCGGCCAGATCCCTATCCACCGGTTCTGCGCCATACAGTGTGCTATAGAAATTTTCCAATGTCCTATTAACATCTTTGGGTGTTGTGGATAAAGAGCCATCGGGGTTCCTGAGCTTGTCAATGTGTGTCGGCGTATAGGGGCCCCTAGTGAGTCTGGCTAGGAGTTTGACTGCTTTGTTTCCAAATTTGTGGAAGAGCAATTGTGTTGCTGATTGTTTTGTCTTTTCCACTTTTTCCGCCCAATTATCAAATTTTTCTTTGGATGTTACCCATTCCTTGAAATTGCTGTCTGTGCGGTTGTTATTTAGGTTTTGCTGTGCTATGCGCAGTTGGTTATTAGCTGCCACGAATTGCCTTTGTGCGTTCTTTTTGTACCCCGCTGCGTACGAGATAATCCTACCTCTCAAGTAAGCTTTACCCGCTTCCCAGAATAAGTTAGGGTTGTCCATGTGTTGGGCATTGTCTCGTGAGTATTCCGCCCAAGCCGCGGTCAGCGTAGCTTTAAAATCCTCGTCATGGGCTAGATAAGCTGGGAATCTCCATTGAGGGGGAGATGTAGTTGGCCTAAGATAGTTGAGTGAAATCGCGATTGGGGAGTGATCAGAGATCACCAAATCGTGTATGATCGTGTCGTGTATGCGTGGTAGGAGAGTGTGTGTGCACAAAAAGTAGTCAATTCTTGCAAAAGTCTTGTGAACCGGTGAGTAAAATGTGAAGCCCGTGTCTATGGGATGTTGCAGCCTCCACGTATCAATAAGGTTCGTTGCCTGTGTCATATGCCATAGTGGGGTGGGTCGGGGGGAATGGGATGCTCGAGGTTGTAGTCTAGGTCCGGACCTGTCTTCCTGGTCATTGAGAGTCGAATTGAAATCACCCCCCACAAGATGGGGGGTGGGGTCATGTAGTTGTAGTAGTGGTGTCAATCGTGAGAAGTATTCCTGGTCAGGAGAGTTGGGGGCATAAATGTTGGAGATCCGAATGTCCCCTGTGGGGAGTCTAAGATGTATAGATGTATATCTCCCTTCTGAGTCATTGGTGGTAGAGATTAGGTCATAGACCAGGTTTTTATGGATCAAAATGAGCGTGCCTGCCTTACGGTTGATCGAAGTCGATCCCACCACTTTCCCTACCCACAGTTTTTTCATTCGAAAAAAATCCTTATCTTCTAGGTGTGTTTCCTGTAGTAAAGCTACATCTGCCTTTAAACGTTTAAGGTGTCTGAGTATTTTCATTCGCTTTGTCGGTGCTCTTAACCCTTTGACATTCCAGGAAATTACTTGTAGTTGGGTCATGGTGAGTGTGGTGTGGGGATAAAGATGTAGAGATTTATAGTGTTCTTACCCTGTTTCTGGGAGGTGGCTTCAGGTGTGGATGGTAGTAGGAAGCTTTCGAACTCACATTTGCATTGGCAAGACCGTCTTCTCATGGGGAAAAGAAAGGTGTCAAGAGAGACAGAAAGGAAAATAGAAGAAAGAGAAATTAACTTCATCACAACCATATAGTAATCAACTGACTTCGCTTTTTTCCGTATGTACTCTCCCCACCGGACGTACCGCTACACCGCCAGTAGGGGGGGCAAATTATACTGGCATAGCCTTATTCATGTGAATACCTTGCAGTCGCCTGTTTACGAGTCTCGGACTGGTTAATCATTAATTATGATTACGGGTTATCGTGTGATAAGAGTACATACCTACTGAATGCTATACAAACCTAACACTTCGGCATCAGCCGTAATAGTAGCCCTGCCTGTAAACTATGAGGTGAGCAGGTTTGACAAAACAAATGCCCTCGGCTAAATAAACAATATTACATAAAAACAGAGGAAAATAAAAGAAAAATGTAACAGATTAACTGAACTAACGATCACAATGCCATAACAGGCTGCAGGTAATCTGCCGATTTTGCAGCATGTCGCTTAGGGTGAAAACCACCGGATGAGTATCTGGGTGTTAGTGCGCGCCGCAATGGGCCTGTAGCACTGGCATCAAAATAGCCCCTTAAGGAGGTGGGGACATAAAAAGAGCAAATAAAGGATCAATACAGACGATCTGTTGGTATCCCAGAAGGAGTGGGAGAAAATCATCCGGATCCTTGATGATCAGATGTCTGCGTTTGCTTGAGGCGCTTCGGTGGTTCCTTGCGCGGGCTTCTCTGATCCCTTGGGCCTTGTTTCACTCGATCTGCGTATGTGCTTGAGGGCTCTTGCGCGATGGACAACGATTGCAGGAATGCTCTGGCCTTCTCGACCGATTGAAGTGTGTGCTGTTTTCCATCCGGAGCTTGTAAGCGTAGCACCGCTGGGTAGGCCAGCGTGAAGCGGAGACCTTTTTTATACAGGTCTGCACAGATAGGTTGAAAGTCTTTCCTTTTGCGCGATACCTCTGCTGAATAATCGGCAAATAATAGAATTTTGTGACCCTCAAACTCCAGCGATCTGGACTTGCGAAAGGCCTGTAGCATCTCCGTTCGGTCAGCATAGTTCAGGAACTTAGCAATAACGGGTCTGTGGCGGGCCTGGTCTTCAGATTGCGCGCCAATGCGATGCGCTCTTTCCACCACGCATCTGTGATTAAGGCCTAAAATCTGCGGCAAGGCCTCTGAACAAATGTCCATCAGGGAGCCTTGTTTGTGTGACTCAGGGAGGCCTATTATGCGCAAATTATTTCTTCTGGAGCGATTCTCGAGGTCCTCCATGCGCTCGTGTAGGATCTGCTGATCCTGGGTGAATCGCTCCAGGGCCGTCTCCATGCTATGCTGGTCTTCCTCTACCGAGGACACCCGGTGTTCTACTGTGTCCAGCCTTGTGGAGTGCTCTCCCAGCTCTCTCCTGAGCTGTTGTATGCCCTCCGCTACCGCCCTGTCCACCGCCGCTGTAATAGTGGGTGAGAGCAGCGGAGCCACTGCCTTTGCAATCCGTTCATGGGTGCTAGCGTGGTCAGGCATAGCGGGGAGTGAGGTGTCCATACCTTCCGGTTGGGTTCCAGTGTCCAGCTGAGGACTGAAGGAGCCTGGCTGAGGGCCTCCGTGAGTCGAGGTAGCGCCGCGTGTGACCTCTGCAGCGGCCATGTTGCCCAGGGTCGAGGCCTCCACTGCTGGTTCCGTGGCGCCCGATCCCCTGGCCGCTCGGGCTTGAGTGAGGTATCTCTCCATCCGCTGGGGTTCCCGCGGGATGTGGGGATGTATAGCTCTATGGTCCGGGGCTATGCCGGGGCTTTGTAGGCAGATTTATCTGGCGGTGAGTGCGGAGCCTCCGGAGCTAGCGTCTCCTACATACGGCGCCGGAACCGGAAGTCTCCCCACATGTTTTTACGGCAAGCTCTTCGGCTAAAAAGGGGGGCGTGCTTACTGCAGTCAGAGACACAGTGGAGTTTACTAAACATAGTGAATTGGCCGACCCCCTGGGCCGATATCATATTTTAGTGTGCGATATTGCCTCCACTACGTATACTATCGTAAACGTATACGCACCCAATACCCACCAGATCCGATTCCTTCATCAAGTCCTCAGGAAGGCTAAAAAAGTTCAGAAGGGCTATCTTCTTCTCTGCGGAGATTTCAACCTACCTCCCGATCCACTAGTAGACTCAACGTCCTGCTCAACTCGACATCGCCATTCGCTTCAACCATTCCTTCACACTCAGGAACTTTACGATGCATGGCGGTGTCTCAATGGATCGGAGAGGGACTTCTCCTTTTTCTCATCGAGCCACCGAATTTATACGAGACTGGATCTTTTTGTCACGGACAAATGGCTGCTACCCAAAATCACTGCATCCAAAATCAACGACATCACTTGGTCAGACCATGCCTCGGTGACGCTGTCGGTTGCTGACTCGCCAGGCGTGAACTCATGCTTCGTCTGGCGGTCCAACTCGAGGCTGATCCAGGATGGTACCACCAAGGCTCAGCTACAGGAAGAACTATCTAATTTTTTCTCTAGCAATGTTAACTCTGTAACCAACCCTATGACTATTTGGAATGCCCACAAGGCATATATGAGGGAAGTCCTTATAAAAATGGGGGCTGGGGTCAGGAGAAGGAGGAGACAGCAAATACAAAACCTGGTCACCAAAATTCATACCTTAGAAGCCCAAAACAAAATTGACACCTCTCAGACGTTATCTGATCAATTATCACAACTCAGATATGACCTGCGATCTAGCGACTAGACGCCTTAAGATGTCATATTATGTCAGCGGTAACAAAGCCGGGAAGCTACTAGCTAACCGCCTTAGGGGTATCAGATACAAGACGAAAATTCCTTACATATTACACCCTACCACGAAAGAAAAGCTGCATCACCCGCAAGCCATAGCGGATGCATTTAGCTGCTATTACAACTCTCTATATAATTTGAAGGAAGATCAAACCACGATCCAGCCCACCGAGTCCATGATATCAACCTTCCTGGACCAAGTAAATCTACCCCGAGTCACGCCGGGCCAGCTGGATGAACTCAATACACCCTTCTCGGTCCCGGAGATTATTAAAGCGATTGACTCCTTACCTATCAATAAATCTCCTGGACCGGATGGGTTCACAGGGGAATACTTTAAAACCTTTAAATTTGATCTAGCTCCCTATCTATCTGAGGTTTACAATACTGCTGCCTCCTCCTCTTCCTTCCCTACCGAGATGCTACGTGCTCTTATTGTGGCACTTCCAAAACCTGGGAAAGACCCAAGTACACCACAGAACTTCAGGCCGATCTCTTTACTGAACAACGACCTGAAGCTTTATGCCAGACTCATTGCAAATAGATTGGTTGACATATTACCAACCCTGATTCACATGGATCAATCGGGGTTCACAAAAGGTAGGCAGACGGCAGACGCAACGAGACGTTTAATTAATATTATTCACGCAGCCAATGTGACCAAAACGCCTTCTCTGCTCCTAGCTTTGGATGCAGAGAAGGCGTTTGATAGAATTCATTGGGATTATCTGGCGAGGGTCCTCACCAAATTTGGCTTTACAGGCGGGATTCACTCTGCAATAATGGCGCTTTACACCACTCCCTCAGCCCAGGTGTATATATCCGGTATGTTATCTTCCCCCTTCAATATTACTAACGGGAAACGCCAGGGGTGCCCCCTATCCCCACTTATTTTCAATTTACTCATGGAACCTCTGGCCTCGTACATCCGCTCTCATCCCAAAATCAGAGGGTTCAGGAGTAAAGACTCGATACACACTATAAGCCTTTTTGCGGATGACATCATCCTAATGCTTACGCACGTAGAATCCTCCCTGACCTCTGTCCAAGAGGCGTTGAATCTATTTTCCTCAGTATCCTACTATAAGGTTAATGACGCTAAGTCCTATATCTTGGGAATGGGTGTTCCACTTGAGCTCCAACGATCCTTGGCTGAGAGATTCCCATACGTTTGGAGGGACACAGGGATCTCTTATCTAGGTATAACTCTTACCCCCAAGCTCTCTGAGCTAGCTAAAGAAAACTATTACCCCCTATTACAGTCAATTCCATCCAAATTGAACAATCTAGCGAAGTTTGAACTCTCATGGTCGGGCCGCCTTGCGGCCTTCAAAATGCAGATTCTCCCCCAACTCATCTACATCTTCAGAACCCTACCTATCCCAGTCCCCGCCTCCTTTTTTTCTTCCCTACAATCCTTGATTAATAAGTTCCTATGGGGGGGCAAGCGGGCTCGATGCGCATTTAGTCGGCTAATTAAAGATAGATCAGTAGGAGGGATAGGCCATACGCACATTAAAGATTACCACTCAGCTTCTCTCCTTGCCCAGCTGAAAGGATGGTTCCCCTCCTCAAGTCCTAATCCTAATCTTTGGTCGGTATTAGAAAGGCACCAGGTTCCAGGGGAAGATCTTTACGGCTATTTACTATCTAGTGTCTTCCTGCCCCACCCTTCTTCCATGATGAGCCCAACGATCCAAGGATCTATTGCGGCCTGGAGATCTCTGGTACTGCATCCATCCCCTGACCAACGATCCTCGCCACTAGTGATTCCCTTATCAGCTTTATCGATATTCATACCTAATATATCACTTGCTAAATGGGACCCAGGGGGTAGGTTGACGTTAGCAGGCTTATATATAGGGCCTGCCCTCAAGACCTTTAGAACCCTCCAACTAGAACTATCCCTTCCTTCGACTGACTATTACATGTACCTGCAAATTTGCCATTTCTTGAAAAGTTTCAAAGAGACTTCTATTATGCTTCCGTGGCAGGCTTGCCAGTATTATCTATCTAAATCACCAAAAGCCAGGGGCATCTCGCTATTCTACTCAATACTAGAAAATAAATGTGTGTTTCAGAAGTCTCTCCCTATGAGAGCATGGGAGAGGGATTTCGGCAGGGTGTATTCGGAAGACCAGTGGAAAACAGCTCTCAAGGTCACATACTCCTCCACCAGGAGTGCCAATTTGTGGGAACTGTTTCAAAAGTTCCTACTTCGTTGGTATCTCACACCTTACCGTATATCGAAATTTGCCCCTGGGGCTTCCCCCTTATGCTGGAGAATGTGTGGGAACTCATCTGCTGTGGGCGTGCCCCAAAATCACCCAGTACTGGAATCAGGTGTTTAATCTGATAAATCAAGTATTGGGCCTAACGCTGGGTCAGGAACCAGGGATGGCATTGCTATCCCTTGGAATGGATTCAGTACCCCACAACTTAAGGATCCTGCTATCTCATGTACTACTGGCAGCCAGATTGGCTTTAGTCCGGCACTGGAGGGACCTGTTACCTCCAGGCCTGACCGAAACGATCCAAATAATTCACACCCACGGCACCTACGAACAAATGTTTGATTATGGCTTAGGCGGTAGATCTAGCATCGGAAAATATTGGGAACCCTGGAAAAGATGGTATCATTCTTAAAGATTTGACTGAGCTTTCACTGGTGATCTCCGACTGCAACGTCAATTTACAATATATGACTTGCTGGTCCTGTTATGGCTCCACTCTCTCTTACCTTTTCTCCTTTTTCCTCTCCTTTTCTCCTACCTTACTTTTGCCTCTCCACCCCTTTCCCATCTTGCTCTATGCTCCTTGTCTTCTTCTCCTCTTCGACTTCCCTTTTCTTACCTATTTCTCATCCAGTTAAAAAACTTAAACTTACTGGTTATGTTAATCAATTGTTGTCCATTGTTATCAGACATTTGATAGAGATGAGTCCTGCTTTCACCAATGCAGTAGTTATTGGGCACTGGGGGTTTGTATGTTTGTATCCCTTTTCAACATTGATGTTGTAACATTGGAGTTATGGTTATTTCATTGTGCTACTGGATGCCCACCACACTGCGATGTGGAATTTTCAAGTGTCTGCAATGTGTTATGAAACTTGTTAAAACCTTAATAAAAAAACTATTGAAAAAAAAAAAAAAATTAAAAAGTATTCCTGATGTACTCCAAGACTGGTGTAGTCTGTTGGTTTTTACCCGACACTGAGGTGTTGTCTGTTGACTGGGGGGCTAAAGAATCTTGGATGGTGCTGGATCTGGACAGAGGAAGCATTGACGGCGGACCTACATCTGTTTGAGGACAGAGGGTTTGTCACACCTGCTCCAAAGCATCCAAAGGATGTCTCTCTACATTACGTTGACATAGTCAGGGGCGTTAGATTATACCTAAAAGCTACTGCTTCCATTAGACTTCAGGATTTCTTGTTTTCTCCTTTTCCCTCAAGCTTGGAAGGGGAACTCTTTCTTCAAAATCCACCATTAGAAGAGCCTATGCTCTTAAACAACTCTCCTCCTGTGCTGTTATGTGCCTGCACCACCAGATCTGTTGGGGTATCCTTAGACTTTTGGCACCAAGCCTCTTTACAAAGGTTTCTATATCAAGGACTCAAACACAGAGATGCTCCACTAAGAAGTCTTCGTTACCCTGAGATCCTCCCATGATCTTTTAACAATAAAGAAAATACAGGAAGAGAATACACTATTGGGACCCGGAGGGGAGTCTCTCTGATGCACACAGAGAGGGCTTCTGTAAGAGAGTCTGTTAGAAAGAGCCCCCAGACATACTGCAGACATAGAGATGGTCAGAGACTGCAGACATAGTACAGGAGATGATCGCAGACCTACTACAGGAGACGGTCAGAGACTGTAGACATACTACAGGAGATGGTCAGAAACAGCAGTTCCTATGGATGGCAGTAGATAATGGCTGACCAGCCCTCTCACCTGACCCAGCTCCCTCTGGGTTTCCTGTGGCGACTCCACTGGGTAGCTCTCAGATTTAGATTCTGGCAATGACTCCATTCCTTTCTTCACCAGGGATGGTGCTAGGCTGTGTGACTTTCCCTCTAGTGCAGGGCAGCGGGGTTCTCTCCCTGATGGCATCACCTCAGCACTGTCCTCTCCGGAACTTTCCCAAGCTCCTGGCTCTCTCTCTCCCTCTCCAATTCAGCTGTGTGGGCTGCAGTTTTCAGGTTACAATGGGGCCAGTCTTTGGGACTAAATGTTTCACAATCCTCTTCTCTGCTCCTTTTTTTATTGTATTTCTTCCCTGGCCAATATGAATGCGGGAGAAAAAACATAGGGCCATATTCTCAAAGAAGTTCCGCCGGCGTATATGGAGATGCGTGGCGTAAGTGTAAAGAAGCGCCGTCCTATTTATGCGCCGTAGTCACAGAACCAGATCCGCCAGAAACAAGGCTTCTCCCGTCCGTCTTAACTCGTTTAAGTTTACGCAGCGTAGGCGCATATTTCCGCTGATGGCATCCTACGCTGCCATAGAATTAGTATTCAAATATGCAAATGATGTACATAAGCTGATTCCCGAACCTACGCGCGAGCGGCGTAGGCTACGCGCTGTGCGCGTAAGACGAATGGCCAGCTGAAAGTTACTCCTCATAAAGCTCGGTTAACTTTGCTCCAGACCTGAGTAAGTCAGCTTGAAAGCAAATACAGCAGCACCATCCCGGACGAGCTGAGCAACCACACTTATAGGACAACACATTCGTATGCCAACATGCCAGGGGCAGGCGTGGTCTTAGCACTACTAGTGTGTGCAGAGGCAGAGGCGCGTAGAAGGAGGAGGGCACGTAGGAGGGCACGTGAGAGGATATACCCACAGCGCATTAGCCTCTTTGGCATGGCTGATTTGGAGGTGTATCGCCGTTTCAGATTCACCCCTCATGCCATCCTGGAAATTACCAGAGCCCTGCAGGATGACATCACCAGCCCAACACACCACTCACATGCAGTGCAGCCACTGGTGAAGGTCCTGGCAACACTGCATTTCCTGGCCACTGGCTATTTTCAAAGAACAAGTGGAGACGTGGCTGGGATATCACAAACCAGCATGAGCAGATGCGTGCACCAGGTTGTCCCTGCAATCCTGAGACGCATGTCCCACCACATCATCAGACCCACCCAGGAGGTCCAGCGGCTAAAGGCAATGCGTGAGTTCTGCCAAATTGCAGGATTCCCACGCACCATCGGGGCCATTGATTGTACCCATGTGGCACTACAGCCCCCCATGAGACAGAGCACATTTACCGCAACAGGAAGCATTGGCATTCCATCAATGTCCAGGTCATAGTGGATGCCCAAGGCCTCATTTGGCACGTCCGTGCCAAACACCCAGGATCCAGCCATGACAGCTTCATCTACCGGCAAAGCGACATCCCAAGACAATTTATTCAGAACATGTATGGGGACAGCTGGCTGGTTGGTGAGTGACATGGGTGTCAGGTATGACTGTCCCCCCCCATGATGCAGACATCACGAGGGGCACATGCATGACTAACATCCTCCTGTCTTTTCCCTTCCAGGTGACTCTGCATATGCACTGGGACCCCATATGATGACCCCATTCCGGAACCCCCAAACCCCAGGAGATCGAAGATATAATGAAGCACATGCACGTACCCGTGGAGTGGTGAAGCGCACATTTGGCCTCCTTAAGTCCCGTTTTCGATGCCTGGATAAGACTGGGGGTACCCTGTTGTATTCCCCAAACTTCGTGTGTCAGATCAACTCTGCATGTTGCGTGCTGCACAACTTTGTAGTGAGAAAGGGCCTGGAGATTGACATACGTGATGACCTGACCCCACAACCAGACATTACCCCCTTAACCGAGGGTACCCCGTCTTCTGAGGGATCAGCAATCAGGAGATGTCTCGTGGAATGAATCTTTGAACGTTAAAAACACACATAAAACATGGCACAAGGAGAATGCACGCATGCACACCACTGTGGTCCCTAGCACACACACCCCACATACACATCACATTGGATTAGACCGAAGTACACCGCACGGTACTAAGGAGCAGCAACGCTGCGTCAAGGCCCCAATGATGTTGCTGTACATTCATACACCATTCATACGGACCTGGGGAGAACTTATCCCTAGCGACCGAGGGTGACACCCCTTACTGGCAGGAGTGTCACCCCCCACATTCACACACCATGCACACTGTACTCTGCACTACTTTGTGCAGCACCAAAAACATATAAAAAATCTTAACCAGATAAAATAATATAAAAACTCTTAACCAGAGAATAAAATAAAAAAACTCTTAATCAGAGCAAATATAAAATTAACCTAAAAAATCACTTGCCCCGGCGCGGGCTATGCCTGGTGCCCAGGTTCCTGGCCCTCACTTGCCTGGGGGGAGCCTCATTCGGGGGTAGAGGAGCATCCCCAGGTGGAGGAGCATCCCCAGGTGCCTCCCTGGCTGCCTGTCTGCCCTCTAAAGCCACCGCTATGCGGGTGAGCAGGGCCTCCTGGGAAGCAGTCTGGGCCTGAACAGCCATTCGCAGGCACCTGACCTCCCCCACAAGTTCTGCCGTGGTGTTCTGCAGCTCACCCAGGCTGGTGACTGTGGCTGCGCTGTTTCCAGCCACATCTTGGAGAGCATCCGGTACTGCTCCCGAGGAGGACAGACTGTTGTTCAGGCGCCTCAACTACTCCACAATGTCCCCCATATGGCGGCTTTGCTGGTCCTGCTGCCTGGCCAGCTTTTCGTGCAGCACTCCTGCCACACCCCCTTGTTTTGTGGGTCGCCTTCCTGGGGACAGGAGTTGCTGGGGCCCTTGAATAGGGTGAGGACCTTGAGGGGCTGGAGATGAGGGTGATGGGACGGGAGGGACTGGAGAGGGTGTTGGAGGACCCTGAGGGGCTGTAGATGCGGTGGCTTTGGGATGGTCCTGCCACCACATGCGACTCATCTAAAAATAGGAAGACCTCCTGCTCGCTGTGGACCACCTCTTCATGGACCACCACCTCCTCATGGCCGATCTCCTCCTCAACCACCTCCTGCGCGGAGGACTGCCCACTCCCCTCAAACCAAGGCTTGTTGGCTTCCCAGGGGGTCAGCCACAGAAGCAGGCTGCTCGGGGGATGATGGCGTGGGACGGCCACTGGCAGCATTAGACGGCCCAGCTCCCTCCTGCACACCTGTGGATGACACAAAACATTCACATGTTGGTGGACCCACACACTTGTCACATGACCCCCCCCCAAACATGCTACATACCAGATAGAAGATAAAACACACTTACCTGTCCTCATGGGCGGCTCACTTGAGTCATGGCCCTCCAGGCCCTCCACCTGCTCCCTCCGAAGGCAGCGGGCAATGACTTCCTCCTCCTCTGTGAGCCTGATAGTACAGGGTGGCCCACCTCCAGTGCCCCTGGCATGCTTGGAAATGATGGCCATCTTATTCCTGACCACACCACGCAGGTCATTCACTTTCTTTAGAATGTCCTGGGGGGTCCGGACCTCATGGCCTAAGGCATTGACCTGGGCAGCCACTTTTTTAAGGATCTCCTCCTTTTTGATTTTGCTTGTGCTGGCACTATCTGCACCATGGAGTCTAGAATTAAATCTCTCCATGGCTGAGACTATAATGGCCCTCTCAGCATGTCTGTAGTTTTTCTTCCTTTTTTCCTTTCTGGGTCCAGGCATTGCAAAGTGAGAGCTCCAACCACCAACAGAAATCCAATGGAGTCACTTTGCACTAGTTGGGCGGATGTGCTGAAGCTTTAATGCACTGGGCCGGCCCAACTCAGCGAGGATTTACGCCTATTGTTGGTTTGCGCATGCGCAGAGGGCGGGGAACATCCGGCGCATGCTTCGTTCGGTCTGGACATCATTTGCATGGGGTCACGGTTCATTAGAATGCTTCACGCCCACATCCCTCCTACCGTCACTTGCGCCTGCTTACGCCGACACATTTAAGTTACGCGAGCGCAGCGTAGGATGCATGTGGTCCGGGAATATGGTCCGGCTCTCTCCAAGTTAAGCCGGCGGTGCGCATCTGAGATGCGCTACGCCTGACTAAATATGCGCCAATCTACGAGAATATGGCCCATATAGTGGTTGACTGTGCTGGCAAGCGCTGCTCACTAGTACAGCAGCCCAAGGAGGAGAAGGAGGGGGGAAAGAAGACCCCACGGCTGCCCTCTCTCCACGCAGAGACACAGCCGCTCTGATCTCCGGCTGCTTCGCTCTCCTCCTCTGACAGAAGGAGGGAGGGGTATGGGCAGTAAACACAGAGAGCCCTCTTCCCGTTGATAACAACGGCGGCGGCACAGTCTCTCTTCCTTTGACCCACTCCTGTCAGTTGCAGGTGGAGAGAGCAAGCGGGATGGGGATCTACAGAACCCACTACATGCGCTTCAGGCGCCCCCACCTCTGTGGCACCCAGGTGCTATGCACCCCGCGCACCTGCCCAGGATCAGCCATGCTTTAACCCCTGTTGTGTTTTGGGCCTGTTGGCACAGTTCCTCCTCATAAGGAGGAATAGTGCCCTATAATTAGTGTCAGTCGGAGAAATGGTGCTCCATTATTGGTATTCGATGGCAGATTAGTGCCTTGTATTAGTGGGAGGATTAGTGCCCCAAGGCCCAGATAAAAGCAAGCAAAGGGCTGCATCCGGCCCCTGGGCCGCAGTTTGGAGTCCCCTGATTTAGGAGATATCTGCAATAGACAGGCACTGATGTCTACGAAGCATGCGCCATAGACAACGGCACGCAGGCACACTGAGTGTGCCGCTACTAACGGCGATCATGGCGTTAGTGGCGGCTCCGGCGCGCATGCAATCACAGCGCCAGAGCCGTGATACCTGGAAGTCACTCGGAGAGACATGGCAGCGACGGAGCATGGGAACGAGTATGGCTGCGGGGGCTTCGATCTCGGGTAAGTAATTCACAATGAGCTAGTATGCTATGCATACTAGCTCATTATGGCTTTGTCTTTTCAGGTTGTATTCTTTTTTTCGGCTTTACTTCCTCTTTAAGCCTTCATCTTGAGGATGGATAATATTATTCAGTTAAAAAAAAAATAAGATTTTATATTGGATGTTGACATTTATACTACCACAATAGTTTTCCTCAGATGTTTCTTTTCCAGTCTAAATAAATCTCCCACATTGTATATAAAGTGCTGGAGATGGTTACTTGTCAGTGCAGAGGAAACACATGGCTGTCGGAGATGTCCTCTGTCATGGACGGATTCCTGATCCTCATTGTCCTCTTCGGGTTGGACTCCATCCTACAAGGAGATCATTTCATTGGCTCTACAACTGACTTCTATGTCCCTGCGTGTCGCCTCTTCCCTCAGCTGCCGTTGTTTGAATACGAGTATTACCGGCCAGGAGATGTGATCATCGGAGGACTCTTCTCTGTACACCACTCCATACAGAAGATACAAGGAAGAAATGGCGTACATGATTTTCCCTATCACTGTGAGAAGTAAGTATATTATCTTCATAAATACCTTGTATACTGTATGTATCTCTCTCTCTCTCCACATGTATGTAGTATGAACCAAGGGTTGGTAGGGGCTGATATGCACTGATGGCATGACCACACGTATGTCAGATCATAGTTGCAGACTTAATTCGGGTGTGTGGTGTACATCATGCTGACTGTCCCAGCTTCAGATACACAAAGAGCTGACGGATCAGGGAGGAGAAGATTAGGGTGCTGAATATTTAAATACTACTGGTATCCTCTATATTAACACAATAATCCCCTTATTAATAACGTATTTTTCGCTCCATAAGACGCACCTGACCATAAGACGCACCTAGGGTTTAGAGGAGGAAAACACAAAAAAAAAATATTCTGAACCAAATGGTGTACTAAAATATTTTCCAGTGCCCATGGAACGCAGTCTGACCATTGTCAAAGAAATGCAGAGTGCCCATAGATGAATGCAGAGTGCCCATAGATAAATGCAGAGTGATCATAGATAAATGCAGAGTGCCCATAGATGAATGCAGAGTGCCCATAGATAAATGCAGAGTGATCATAGATAAATGCAGAGTGCCCATAGATAAATGCAGAGTGCCCATAGATGAATGCAGAGTGCCCATAGATGAATGCAGAGTGCCCATAGATGAATGCAGAGTGCCCATAGATGAATGCAGAGTGCCCATAGATAAATGCAGAGTGCCCATAGATGAATGCAGAGTGCCCATAGATAAATGCAGAGTGGCCATAGATAAATGCAGAGTGCCCATAGATGAATGCAGAGTGCCCATAGATGAATGCAGAGTGCCCATAGATGAATGCAGAGTGTCCATAGATAAATGCAGAGTGCCCATAGATGAATGCAGAGTGCCCATAGATGAATGCAGAGTGCCCATAGATGAATGCAGAGTGCCCATAGATGAATGCAGAGTGCCCATAGATGAATGCAGAGTGATAATAGATAAATGCAGAGTGCCCATGGATAAATGCAGAGTGCCCATAGATGAATGCAGAGTGCCCATATATGAATGCAGAGTGCCCATAGATAAATGCAGAGTGCCCATAGATAAATGCAGAGTGCCCATAGATGAATGCAGAGTGCCCATAGATGAATGCAGAGTGCCCATAGATGAATGCAGAGTGCCCATAGATAAATGCAGAGTGCCCATAGATAAATGCAGAGTGCCCATAGATAAATGCAGAGTGCCCATAGATGAATGCAGAGTGATCATAGATAAATGCAGAGTGCCCATAGATGAATGCAGAGTGCCCATAGATGAATGCAGAGTGCCCATAGATGAATGCAGAGTGCCCATAGATAAATGCAGAGTGCCCATAGATGAATGCAGAGTGCCCATAGATGAATGCAGAGTGATAATAGATAAATGCAGAGTGCCCATGGATAAATGCAGAGTGATCATAGATAAATGCAGAGTGCCCATAGATAAATGCAGAGTGATCATAGATGAATGCAGAGTGCCCATAGATAAATGCAGAGTGATCATAGATAAATGCAGAGTGCCCATAGATAAATGCAGAGTGCCCATAGATAAATGCAGAGTGCCCATAGATGAATGCAGAGTGCCCATAGATGAATGCAGAGTGCCCATAGATGAATGCAGAGTGCCCATAGATGAATGCAGAGTGCCCATAGATGAATGCAGAGTGCCCATAGATGAATGCAGAGTGCCCATAGATGAATGCAGAGTGCCCATAGATAAATGCAGAGTGCCCATAGATAAATGCAGAGTGCCCATAGATAAATGCAGAGTGCCCATAGATGAATGCAGAGTGCCCATAGATGAATGCAGAGTGCCCATAGATGAATGCAGAGTGCCCATAGATAAATGCAGAGTGCCCATAGATGAATGCAGAGTGCCCATAGATGAATGCAGAGTGATCATAGATAAATGCAGAGTGCCCATAGATGAATGCAGAGTGCCCATAGATGAATGCAGAGTGCCCATAGATGAATGCAGAGTGCCCATAGATGAATGCAGAGTGCCCATAGATGAATGCAGAGTGCCCATAGATGAATGCAGAGTGCCCATAGATAAATGCAGAGTGCCCATAGATGAATGCAGAGTGCCCATAGATAAATGCAGAGTGCCCATAGATAAATGCAGAGTGCCCATAGATAAATGCAGAGTGCCCATAGATAAATGCAGAGTGCCCATATGTACAGTAAATTCGGACTATAAGACGCAGGAAAATTTCCCCCCATATTTCTGGGGGAAAAAAGTGCGTCTTATAGTCCGAAAAATACGGTAATTATATCATGTATAAAATGTTGTGCTACAGGCGCCAAGATGCAATTCTATGCAGGGCTGTCTTAATGAGAGGGCACAGCCCAGGGGCCCCAGCTGCATGGGGGCCCCTGCACTTTCCCCAAAGCAACTGGTCCTTGAGCCAACTCTGCCCCATGGGGCCCCATGATGGCACTGAGAGTGATAGATACACAGGGGGGGCAGTCTGCCTCCTACCTACTTGATGTCTGTTTACCTGCACTGTCATCATTGTAGGGGCCCCAGAGCATTACTCTTCCCAGGGGCCCATGATGCTATTAAGACAGCCCCTGAATTCTATGGGCTAGATTCATAAAGCCTGCCGTAAGTTTGTGCGGGCGTAGCGTATCTGAGATATTCGCGAACGACTTATGCAAACGACGTAAAATTTTCAAAATTCGACGCGGTAACGACGTCCATACTTAACATTGGCTACGCCTCATATAGCAGGGGTAACGTTACGCCGGAAAAAGACTAACGGAAACGACGTAAAAAAATCTGTACGTTTCTGAATCAGGGTATCCAGCTCATTTGCATATTCTACGCTAAAATCGACTGAAGCGCCACCTAGTGGCCGGCGTAATTATGCAACTAAGATACGACGGCGTAAGAGACTTACGCCAGTCGCATCTTAGCCTAATTTAGGCGTATCTCGCTTTCTGAATACAGAAAGAAGATACGCCGGCGCAGCTTTGAATTTCCGTAAATGTGTTTTGTTTAGTTTGCTGCAATCAAAAAAAGACACGCGACCGTATAGGTTGGATGCCAAACAATGAAAAATGTAGTAGGTGGATTGCGCTAACTTCCAAACATTTATGTGTACAGTGGGGATGGAAAGTTTGGGCACCCCAGGTAAAGATTTGTATTAATGTGCATAACGAAGCCAAGGAAAGATGGGAAAATCTCCAAAAGGCATCAAATTACAGATTAGACATTCTTATAATATGTCAAGAAAAGTTAGATTTTATTTCCATCATTTAGCCTAGGTTCACACTGCTGCGAATTCAAAATCGCGGTAAAATGCGCGATTTTACCGCGATTTCGCGGCCGCGATTTTGCCGCGATTTCGGCCGCAATTTAATGTAAATCGCGGCCCGAAATCGCAAAAAGTAGTACAGGAACTACTTTTTGAAATCGGAGATGCGGCGTCGCACTGATTAGGACAGTGCCATTGCCGACAATTGCCGCCGATTTCAGATGCGATTCGACATGTCAAATCGCATCTCAAATCGTTCCAAATCGTACCCAGTGTGAGCCTAGGTTCACACTGCTGCAAATTCAAAATTGCGGTAAAATGCGCGATTTTACCGCGATTTCGCGGCCGCGATTTTGCCGCGATTTTGTCGCGATTTGCCGCGATTTCGGCCGCAATTTAATGTAAATCGCGGCCCGAAATCGCAAAAAGTAGTACAGGAACTACTTTTTGAAATCGGAGATGCGGCGTCGCACTGATTAGGACAGTGCCATTGCCGACAATTGCCGCCGATTTGAGATGCGATTTGACATGTCAAATCGCATCTCAAATCGTTCCAAATCGTACCCAGTGTGAACCAGGGCTTACACTTTCAAAATGACAGAAAACAAAAAAAATGTCGTCTGCAAAAGTTTGGGCACCCTGCAGAGTTAAAGCGGTGGTTCCCCTAAAAATAAAATTTTAACATTGCTTTTCCCAAATAAATTACGATTAGAATCGGCCGGTTTTATTAAAAAAAAAAAGGTCCGTACATACCGTTTGCTATATTCGTTCCCACCGTCACTTCCGGGTACGATGCTGGCGGTGGGCGTTCCTAATTGATGGACAGGCATCCGACCGACGCATACATCGCGTCACGAGATGCCGAAAGAAGCCGAACGTTGGCGCGCATGCGCCGTATAGAGCCGCTTTAATATCTTGTACTGCCCCCTTTGGCAAGTATCGCAGCTTGTAAACGCTTTTTGTAGCCAGCCAACAGTCTTTCAGTTCTTGTTTGAGGGATCTTTGCCCATTCTTCCTTACACAAGTCTTCCACACATTAATACACATTTTTACCTGGGGTGCCCAAACTTTCGTTCCCTACTGTAAATGATATAATAATATTTCCTACCACTCCTCTCAAAAAAATGAATTGAATTGTGTTAACTCCGTGCTTAGCGGATATATAGGGGCAGATCCACAAAAGGATTACGCCGGCGTATCTACTGATACGCCGGCGTAATTTTACATTTTGCGTGTCGTATCTTTGTTTTGTATCCTCAAAACAAGATACGACGGCATCTGGGATCGATCCGACAGGCGTACGTCTTCGTACGCCTGTCGGATCTAAGATGCAATTTTTCGGCGGCCGCTAGGTGGCGTTCCAGTCGAAATCCACGTCGAGTATGCAAATGGGCTATTTACGGCGATCCACGAACGTACGTCGGCCCGTCGCTTTTTTTCCCTTCGTTTGCGTTCGGCTTTTTCCGGCGTATAGTTAAAGCTGCTATACTGAGGCGTACTCACTGGCCCAGATTCAGGTAGATCCGTGCAATATTTGCGTGGGCACAGGGCAAAGATTTTTCTCTGCGCCCACGCAAATATTTCGATTTGCCCAGCGATTCACGGAGCAGTAGCTCCGTAAATTGCGCGGGCGCTATGCTAATTAGCCCTGCGTAAGGGCGCCTAATGTAAATGATCCCGCCGGGGGCGGGAATCATTTAAATTAGGCGCGCTCCCGCGCCGAGCGAACAGCGCATGCTCCGTCGGGAAACTTTCCCGACGTGCATTGCGGCAAATGACGTCGCAAGGACGTCATTTGCTTCTAAGTGAACGTGAATGGCGTCCAGCGCCATTCACGAATCACTTACGTAAACGACGTGAAATTTAAATTTCACGAGCGGGAAGCGCAGCTATACTTTAGCATTGGCTGCCCCTGCTATTAGCAGGAGCAACCTTGCGCTAAAGTTGCTGTACGGAAACTCCGTACCTTGCGTGCCCAGGGCCCGCGCAACTTTTGTGAATCGGTGGTAGTATGCAATTTGCATACTATACGCCGATCACAATGGCCGCGCCCCCTAGCGGCCAACGCAAGAATGCAGCCTGGGATGTGAAGGCATAAGGAGGCTTATGTTTGTCACATCCTAGGCTGCAGTCGGTGTAACGAGGTTCCTGAATCAGGAGCACTCGTTACACCGGAGCAAGTAAGCACTTGCGCCGCGCAACCTATGGTTGCGCGGGCGCAAGTGCTTCTTGAATCTGGGCCACTGTTAAGTATGGCCGTCCTTCCCGTGTACAATTTTGAATTTTTTACGTCGTTTGCGTAAGTCGTTCGCGAATAGGAATTTGCGTAGAATGACGTCACCGTCGTAAGCATTGGCGGGTTCCGGTTTAATTTCGAGCATGCGCACTGGGATACCCCCAGGGACGGCGCATGTGCAGTTCCAAAAAAACGTTGTTTACGCCGGGTCACGACGTATTAACATAAAACACGCCCCCATCACTTCTATTTGAATTCCGCGCCCTTACGCCGCAGCAGATACGCTACGCCGCCGTAACTTACGGCGCAAATTCGTTGAGGATTCACACGAAAAAAATGTAAGTTACAGCGGCGTAGTGTATCTTAGATACGCTACGCCCGGCACAATAATGCTCCGTTCTATGTGGATCTACCCCATAATCTCTATACCTGCAAAGTCTAATATAACCAAAACCTGATGAATAAATGCCAACTCAAACTATATACAGGGTAGGGGCTGATCGGACATACTGGGACTTCCAGAGGATGGGAGAGGCTCTTGAGAAGTCCTGAGGGTGAGCATGGGAATAGGTAACAAGGGAGCTAGAGAGCAGGAGGTATTGGGAGGAGCGGAGGGGACGATTTGGGCGACATCTGCAGATGAGGTTGGTGATGTAGATGGGGGGGGGGCCTGCAAAGTCTAATATAACCAAAACCTGATGAATAAATGCCAACTCAAACTATATTATACACCATAAATCTATGAAGTGACTAAACAGTTTAGGTTCAGTATTCAAAGTGCTAGTGCCAAAATGTGTATATATATATATATCTACACACACACGTGTACAAAGATACATAGTGGCCCAGATTCAAGAAGCACTTGCGCCCGCGCAACCATAGGTTGCGCGGCGCAAGTGCTTACTTGCTCCGGTGTAACGAGTGCTCCTGATTCAGGAACCTCGTTACACCGACTGCAGCCTAGGATGTGACAAACATAAGCCTCCTTATGCCTTCACATCCCAGGCTGCATTCTTGCGTTGGCCGCTAGGGGGCGCGGCCTTTGTGATCGGCGTGTAGTATGCAAATTGCATACTACCACCGATTCACAAAAGTTGTGCGGGCCCTGGGCACGCAAGGTACAGAGTTTCCGTACGGCCACTTTAGCATAAGGCTGCTCCTGCTAATAGCAGGCGCAGCCAATGCTAAAGTATAGCTGCGCCTCCCACTCGCGACGTTCAAATTTCACGTCGTTTACGTAAGTGAACCGTGAATGGCGCTGGACGCCATTCACGTTCACTTAGAAGCAAATGACGTCCTTGCGACGTCATTTGCCGCAATGCACGTCGGGAAAGTTTCCCGACGGAGCATGCGCTGTTCGCTCGGCGCGGGAGCGCGCCTAATTTAAATGATTCCCACCCCCGGCGGGATCATTTACATTAGGCAGCCTTGCGCCCGGCTGTTTAGCATATTGCCCGCGCAATTTACGGAGCAACTGCTCCGTGAATCGCGGGCAAAGCGAAATATTTGCGTGGGCGCAGAGAAAAATATTTGCTCTTTGCCCACGCAAATATTGCGCGATTCTACCTGAATCTGGGCCAGTGAGTGCAAATCTTTCACAATGGCCCAGATTCAAGTAGAATTGCGCGATATTTGCGGGGGAGCAGGGCAACGATTTTGCCCTGCGCCCCCGCAAATATTTTGCGCTGCCCTCGATTCACGGAGCAGTAGCTCTGTGAATTGCGAGGGCGCGCTGGCAAATTTGCCCGGCGTAAGTGCGCGCAAGTTAAATGATCGCGCCGGGGGCGGGAATCATTTAAATTAGGCGCGCTCCCGCGCCGAGCGTACAGCGCATGCTCCGTCGGGAAACTTTCCCGACGTGCATTGCGGCAAGGACGTCATTTGCTTCTAAGTGAACGTGAATGGCGTCCAGCGCCATTCACGAATCACTTACGTAAACGACGTGAAATTTAAATTTCACGAGCGGGAAGCGCAGCTATACTTTAGCATTGGCTGCCCCTGCTATTAGCAGGAGCAACCTTGCGCTAAAGTTGCTGTACGGAAACTCCGTACCTTGCGTGCCCAGGGCCCGCGCAACTTTTGTGAATCGGTGGTAGTATGCAATTTGCATACTATACGCCGATCACAATGGCCGCGCCCCCTAGCGGCCAACGCAAGAATGCAGCCTGGGATGTGAAGGCATAAGGAGGCTTATGTTTGTCACATCCTAGGCTGCAGTCGGTGTAACGAGGTTCCTGAATCAGGAGCACTCGTTACACCGGAGCAAGTAAGCACTTGCGCCGCGCAACCTATGGTTGCGCGGGCGCAAGTGCTTCTTGAATCTGGGCCACTGTTAAGTATGGCCGTCCTTCCCGTGTACAATTTTGAATTTTTTACGTCGTTTGCGTAAGTCGTTCGCGAATAGGAATTTGCGTAGAATGACGTCACCGTCGTAAGCATTGGCGGGTTCCGGTTTAATTTCGAGCATGCGCACTGGGATACCCCCAGGGACGGCGCATGTGCAGTTCCAAAAAAACGTTGTTTACGCCGGGTCACGACGTATTAACATAAAACACGCCCCCATCACTTCTATTTGAATTCCGCGCCCTTACGCCGCAGCAGATACGCTACGCCGCCGTAACTTACGGCGCAAATTCGTTGAGGATTCACACGAAAAAAATGTAAGTTACAGCGGCGTAGTGTATCTTAGATACGCTACGCCCGGCACAATAATGCTCCGTTCTATGTGGATCTACCCCATAATCTCTATACCTGCAAAGTCTAATATAACCAAAACCTGATGAATAAATGCCAACTCAAACTATATACAGGGTAGGGGCTGATCGGACATACTGGGACTTCCAGAGGATGGGAGAGGCTCTTGAGAAGTCCTGAGGGTGAGCATGGGAATAGGTAACAAGGGAGCTAGAGAGCAGGAGGTATTGGGAGGAGCGGAGGGGACGATTTGGGCGACATCTGCAGATGAGGTTGGTGATGTAGATGGGGGGGGGGGCCTGCAAAGTCTAATATAACCAAAACCTGATGAATAAATGCCAACTCAAACTATATTATACACCATAAATCTATGAAGTGACTAAACAGTTTAGGTTCAGTATTCAAAGTGCTAGTGCCAAAATGTGTATATATATATATATCTACACACACACGTGTACAAAGATACATAGTGGCCCAGATTCAAGAAGCACTTGCGCCCGCGCAACCATAGGTTGCGCGGCGCAAGTGCTTACTTGCTCCGGTGTAACGAGTGCTCCTGATTCAGGAACCTCGTTACACCGACTGCAGCCTAGGATGTGACAAACATAAGCCTCCTTATGCCTTCACATCCCAGGCTGCATTCTTGCGTTGGCCGCTAGGGGGCGCGGCCTTTGTGATCGGCGTGTAGTATGCAAATTGCATACTACCACCGATTCACAAAAGTTGTGCGGGCCCTGGGCACGCAAGGTACAGAGTTTCCGTACGGCCACTTTAGCATAAGGCTGCTCCTGCTAATAGCAGGCGCAGCCAATGCTAAAGTATAGCTGCGCCTCCCACTCGCGACGTTCAAATTTCACGTCGTTTACGTAAGTGAACCGTGAATGGCGCTGGACGCCATTCACGTTCACTTAGAAGCAAATGACGTCCTTGCGACGTCATTTGCCGCAATGCACGTCGGGAAAGTTTCCCGACGGAGCATGCGCTGTTCGCTCGGCGCGGGAGCGCGCCTAATTTAAATGATTCCCACCCCCGGCGGGATCATTTACATTAGGCAGCCTTGCGCCCGGCTGTTTAGCATATTGCCCGCGCAATTTACGGAGCAACTGCTCCGTGAATCGCGGGCAAAGCGAAATATTTGCGTGGGCGCAGAGAAAAATATTTGCTCTTTGCCCACGCAAATATTGCGCGATTCTACCTGAATCTGGGCCAGTGAGTGCAAATCTTTCACAATGGCCCAGATTCAAGTAGAATTGCGCGATATTTGCGGGGGAGCAGGGCAACGATTTTGCCCTGCGCCCCCGCAAATATTTTGCGCTGCCCTCGATTCACGGAGCAGTAGCTCTGTGAATTGCGAGGGCGCGCTGGCAAATTTGCCCGGCGTAAGTGCGCGCAAGTTAAATGATCGCGCCGGGGGCGGGAATCATTTAAATTAGGCGCGCTCCCGCGCCGAGCGTACAGCGCATGCTCCGTCGGGAAACTGCATTGCGGCAAATGACGTCGCAAGGACGTCATTTGCTTCTAAGTGAACGTGAATGGCGTCCAGCGCCATTCACGTTTCACTTACGCAAACGCCGTGAAATTCAAATTTCACGGCGCGGGAAGGCCGGCTATACTTTAGCATTGGCTGCCCCTACTATTAGAAGGGGCAGCCTTGCGCTAAAAGTAGCCGTACGGAAACTCCGTACCTGGCTTGCGCAGGGCCCGTGCAAGCTTGTGAATCAGTGGTAGTATGCAATTTGCATACTACACGCTGGTACACAATGGGAGCGCCCCCTAGCGGCCCCCGCAAGAATGCAGCCTAAAATCTGCGAGGCATAAGAGCCTTATGCCGCGCAGATTTTAGCCTGCAGTCGGTGTAACGAGGTTCCTGAATCAGGAGCACTCGTTACACCGGAGCAAGTAAGCACTTGCGCTGCGTAACCTATGGTTGCGCGGGCGCAAGTGCTTCTTGAATCTGGGCCAGTGTGGATAGATAGATGGAAGTCACTCATGTATATTCAATAATGATAGAGTGAGGCCGCGTACACATGATCAGTCCAAACCGATGAAAACGGACTGAAGTTCAGTTTCATCGGTCCAAACCGACCAGGTGTACGCCCCATCGGTCAGTTGTCCTTCGGTCCAAAAAAAGAGATCTTGCGTTAAAATCGAACCGATGGACGCCTGACCGATAGGTCAAAACCGATGGTTAGTACGCAAAAGCATCGGTTCAAAACCCACGCATGCTCAGAATCAAGTCGACGCATGCTTGGAAGCATTGAACTTTGTTTTTTTCAGCACGTCGTGTGTTTTACGTCACCGCGTTCTGACCCGATTGGTTTTGGAAACGATGGTGTGTACGCACATCAGACCATCAGTCTGCTTCAGCTGTGAACCGATGAAAACGGTCCGTCGGACCATTCTCATCGGATGGACTCATCGTGAGAGAAGCCCGGAGCATGAAACGCAGGGAAATAAGTGGAGGGCGGGCATGACTAGGTGCTTGGGACTCAAGGGGTTAATAGTTATGGGAGGAAAGGGGGGTAGGCGGGGGCTGTGGATCAGTTTCCCGGGCTCTGTGAGTCTATTTAAGGGAGGGGCGGAGTTAGGACGCAGCAGCGTGCAAGGGAGACAGGGAAGGAGGCAGTTTTTTGCTCTGCTCCTTCAAATCACCCAAGATGGCGCAGGTCGACCTCATGCTAGCCAGACTCCGGGCCAGGGCAGCGGAGAGGGGTCCCCAGTGGTTGGAGGCGCAGATGGGGGGGCTCATCGAGGACCAGGCAGGGGGGTCTATGGAACCGGCGGCTCGCGCTCGGCAATCGCGGTCGCTGGTGCGGTACTAGCCCGAGGTGTCGGGGCGATCCAGGAGGTCAGCCAGGAGCCCAGCAGAAGACCCGTCGCCCCCGCCGGCGAAGCGGTCGCAGCTGTCAGCCGGGGGGGAGTCCGGACGGTACCCTCGCGGTCGGAGGAGCTCGGGAGGCGGGGCCTACGGCCGGGATTGCACCCGGTCCTCACCGGGAAGAGGGAGTCAGCAGCAGAGGCCAGCAGCACCCAGCGCATGTGTGGGTTCCGAAGGAGAGGCCCGGCGATAGGTACCCGGACGTCGCAGCTGCTCGTTTACTAACTGCAGGTTTTACGGAGGGGTTTCGCATTCCGTGTAATTTGACGACGGCGCCTCCGCTGGCGGGGAACTTGCGATCCGCTTTGGAACACCCGGAGGTAGTTACAGAAAAATTGGGGAAAGAGGTGTCGTTGGGGCGGATGGGGGGGCCATTTCGGGAACAACCGATACGGGATTTGGTGGTTTCTCCATTGGGGGTGGTGCCCAAGAAGGAACCCAACAAATTCCGCCTCATTCACCACCTCTCTTTTCCAAAGGGGGGGTCGGTGAATGATGCCATTGACCTGGAAGCGTGTACGGTGTCATACACGTCATTTGATGCAGCGGTGAGCTGGGTGCGGAGGTATGGAAAGGGGGCACTCATGGCAAAATCGGACATTGAGGCTGTGTTCCGATTGCTACCGGTACACCCAGACAGTTTTCGTCTGTTGGGCTGTCGGTGGCAGGAGGAATTTTATGTGGATCGATGTCTGCCCATGGGTTGCTCCATTTCATGTGCGTTTTTCGAAACGTTCAGTTCTTTCTTGGAGTGGGTGGTCCGGGATGTGGCAAGGGTGGACTCGGTTGTCCACTATTTGGATGACTTCTTGTGCGTGGGACCCCCTTCCTCCAGAGTGTGTGCGATTCTATTGGCGACATTGCAGCACATTGCGGGAAGATTTGGGGTCCCCTTGGCGGCGGACAAGACGGAAGGCCCTACGACGGAGCTCAGTTTTCTGGGGATCGTGTTCGATTCCCAGGCAATGGAGTGCCGTCTGCCGCCGGACAAAGTGGAGAATCTCAGGCAGGTGATCAGGGATTTCCTGGGACGCAACAAGGTCACTTTGAGGGAATTGCAATCATTGCTGGGGAAGTTCAATTTTGCATGTAGGATCATCCCCATGGGTAGGGTGTTTTGCCGACGGCTGTCGGCGGCCACCGCAGGAGCAAAATCGCCTAGACACTTTATAAGATTGACCAGGGAATTAAAAGAGGATCTTAGGGTGTGGCACACTTTTTTAGAGACGTTTAACGGGCGGTCGGTGTGGATGGAGGGGCCTGTCAGTAATTTCTATTTGGACTTGGTCACGGACGCGGCTGGGTCGACGGGGTACGGGGCCTTTTTTCGGGGTCGTTGGAGTGCGGAACCTTGGCCGGATTCATGGAAGGAGGCGGGTTTAGTCAAGAACCTAGTGCTGCTGGTATTGTTTCCAGTGGTTCTGGCGATGGAATTGTGGGGGGAAGAGTGGAAAAATCGGAAGGTGAGGCTGAATTGCGACAATATGGGGGTGGTGCAGGTCATCAACCGGATCTCCGCTTCATCCTTGCCGGTGGTCCGGTTGCTGAGACATTTGGTGTTACGGTGTCTGCAGTATAATGTTTTTCTATATGCGGTACACATACCGGGGGTGGACAACACGCTAGCTGACTCTCTGTCTCGTTTTCAGTGGGGCAGGTTCAGGGAGTTGGCTCCTACGGCAGAGCGGACCAGGGTGCCGTGCCCGGCGTGGCTGTGGGACACTGCTTTGGACTTGGCGCGCGTTGGATCCAACGGTCGGTGAGTGGGGCGACGTGGACGGCATACTCTAGAGTCTGGGGGGAGTGGTTCGAATTTTTGCGACAGGTGGGAGTTGACGTTGGGGATGGGGGTATGGAAGGTGGATGGTTGGTGCTGTATTTTGTGTCCAGGCACATGGAAGATGGGGGGTCTGTTTCTGCCATTGAGCGCAAGCTGGCGGGTTTAGCATTTCTCTTTAAGTTACAGGGGTTGCAGGATTTTACGAAAACTTTTTGGGTAAAACAAGCGGTGAAGGGATATCGGAAGGGAAAGGTAAGGAGGGATTCGCGTAGGCCAGTGTCGTTCGCAGTGCTTCAAGCGATCTGCGGCAAACTGGGGGAGGTGTGTGCGTCGGGATACGAGGGGATACTTTTTAGGGCGGTTTTTGCGGTTGCATTTTTTGGGGCTTTTAGGTTGGGGGAATTAGTTAGCCCGTCTAAGTCGGTGGCAGGGGGGTTTGGTTTTCAGGACGTTCGAGTGGAGGGAAGAAGCGTTGCGATCATGCTGCGCCGGTCCAAAACGGACCAGGCAGGGAGGGGAACACGGGTGGTGCTTTATGCATTGCCGGGTTCCGAGGTGTGTCCGGTGAGAGCGGTTGGGGAATTTTTGGAAGTACGCCCGGTAGGGTTGGGGGCATTTTTTACGCACAGGGACGGGACGTTTTTGTCAAGATTTCAATTTGTGACAGTGTTCAGAAAATGTTTGTGTGCTGCGGGGTATGACGGACAACGGTATGCTTCACACTCCTTCCGCATCGGGGCGGCCACTGAGGCTGCACGGTGCGGGTTGGATGAGGCGGCCGTTAAGAAAATAGGTAGGTGGGAATCTAGGAGATTCCGCTCTTATGTGCGTCCGCATTTGCTGGCTGATTAAGGGAGAGGAGGGGGACAATGGGACACGGACAAAGGGATGTGTCGTGGCTGGAGTTTGTAAAGTTGAGACATTGGATGTTTGTTGGTGTTATGTGCTACATAAAATCGTTTTTATTTCAGATTGCATCTTCCCGTGCCTCGTATGGATTTTAGGGCACTCTTACGTGTTCTGGGGTGCCAGGAGAGCAGACGCCCGACCGGATGGCAGGCAATTGGGCATTTCTAGGCGGGAGGCATGCGTACGCTGGTTGGGTTTTCAGGGGATGGAGTGGAGTAGGGTGGTTCCTGAGGTCGGCCATTACGCCCGGCTCGATCGCCCCCCAGATGTGCTAGTTTTGCATGTGGGGGGAAACGACTTGGGTGTCCGGCCGATGGCTGAGCTGATAATGGCAATCAAGGCGGACTTTATGTCCCTGCGAATGTCCTTCCCAGGGTTGATAGTAGTCTGGTCGGATATGGTGGTGAGGACGGCCTGGCGTACCGCTAGATCAGTGGATAGGCTGAACAAGGCTCGTATAAAGGTCAATCAGGTGGTTGGGAGGTTTGTGGCACGTAATGGGGGGCTGGTAATACGGCACTCTGAGTTGGAGAGGGATAAGGGATTGTTTCATAGGGGGGACGGCGTTCACCTATCTGATATAGGGATTGATTTGTGGGCCTTGGGGCTGGAGGATGGAATCCGTAGGGCCCTGCGGGTGTGGGGTGGCCCTCGAGGCTAAGGGGTTAACCTCTCAGGCTGTGGCGGTGTCAGGTGGTCTCCAGGAGGTCAAAAAAGGAACAGTATGAAGGAAGTGTGGGGGGTCCAGCGGTTATGGACCCTCTCCGTATTCCACCGGAATGGTGTCCGCTGGAACACGGGAATTGGTGTACTGCGGGATAGGGGGTGTTGGTATGCCTTTAAGGCTGGCGGTTGGTTTTTGGTTACGTCCCGCAGGATATTGGTAAAAAAGTTATGTGTGTGTTACCTCTTTTTGACCACATGTCTGTGTATGGTTGCCATTTTTTATATGGCTGTTGTGAAATCTGTTTATCTATATTTTAAAATAATGTAAAGTTAATAAAAGGTATTTATGTTAAAAAAGTGTTAATAAAATTATGTCTGCTATGGCCAATTTTTCTCCAATCTCAGGTGTTGCCTCAGTTTTTCTAATTTAGTATAAGGAAAGGGGGGTATGGGTTGGGGTCTTAATGGGATATTATGGGTATCCAGGCTACCTGAGTCAAGAGAAGCCCGGAGCATGAAACGCAGGGAAATAAGTGGAGGGCGGGCATGACTAGGTGCTTGGGACTCAAGGGGTTAATAGTTATGGAAGGAAAGGGGGGTAGGTGGGGGCTGTGGATCAGTTTCCCGGGCTCTGTGAGTCTATTTAAGGGAGGGGCGGAGTTAGGACGCAGCAGCGTGCAAGGGAGACAGGGAAGGAGGCAGTTTTCCCACCCACCCTCCCTGTTTTTTGTCTCGTTTGTGTTGTGCGTGTGTGTTCTTCTTTTGCAGGTCATGGATGCGGGTCGTCATAGCAGTAGGAGTAGTGGCGGTGTCAGGTGGTCTCCAGGAGGTCAAAAAAGGAACAGTATGAAGGAAGTGTGGGGGGTCCAGCGGTTATGGACCCTCTCCGTATTCCACCGGAATGGTGTCCGCTGGAACACGGGAATTGGTGTACTGCGGGATAGGGGGTGTTGGTATGCCTTTAAGGCTGGCGGTTGGTTTTTGGTTACGTCCCGCAGGATATTGGTAAAAAAGTTATGTGTGTGTTACCTCTTTTTGACCACATGTCTGTGTATGGTTGCCATTTTTTATATGGCTGTTGTGAAATATGTTTATCTATATTTTAAAATAATGTAAAGTTAATAAAAGGTATTTATGTTAAAAAAGTGTTAATAAAATTATGTCTGCTATGGCCAATTTTCTCCAGTCTCAGGTGTTGCCTCAGTTTTTCTAATTTAGTATAAGGAAAGGGGGGTATGGGTTGGGGTCTTAATGGGATATTATGGGTATCCAGGCTACCTGAGTCATGTACGCGGCCTTAGAGAACTTCTTGAATAAACGCACGTGTGTATATCTAGACACATAAACACGCACGCGCAGGGGGATTAAACCTGTGAAAGTGCCTGCTGCAGATAGAGTGGGATGACAAACTGTATAATGGTGAAAGTGAGGAGGATCTTGACTATGGTATAAATACATTAACCCCTTATCTGCTAAGACCCACATTTTACTCAACCTTTACCTTAATAAATAACTGACACCACTACTGTAATCTTTGGAGTAAAAACTGGCCGTAGCAGCCTCCATTTATTTTAAATAACCTTTTAAATATTAAATAACATTAAATAACATTTTCACACATAACCTTTATTAGACCTGAGATACAATATTTTTAACCCTGCTGGTGCTGGACTTTGCAGGCACATTAACACACTTGTAACCATTCTAAAACGTTTTATGAGCACTGCTGTACCTAACTCTGGTCTTAGGCCTCAAGCCGAAACTGACTCAAAGACGACCAACTGACCGCAGTGCCCCCATTAACCACTTGTCAGCTACACCTTGGTAGACTGGACTAACAGCCCCTTCAGAACCCATACTCTGGGTAATGGCATCCACTTCAGGGTAATTTCTTCTCCTGCAAAGTCCAAAACACCCGCCGCCGCCACGACATCATGAGTTCGTACCTGTGTGGAAAAACAAAAACCAGGAAAGCACCCAAACCGCCAACACCATATCACATACCCTTACATCCCAATATACCAATAGCCCCCTTTAAAATACCCAACGAAGGGAGGGTGGGTGGGAAAATTCTCCCCTCGTGTGTTACCCAGGAAGCGTGGGAGGGGAAATATATAACCTCCCTCCCACTGCTCTCCTTCCTTACTGAGCCCTCCCCCCGGCCAGAGCAGGGCTTTTCTTTAACCCTGTCATGGCCGGCCCTCCGCCTATGTCCTGCTGCTCTTTGCTCCGGGCCTCTCTGGATGGCACCAACCTACGTAGAGTAAATGGTTTGTTTGTTATTTGTGTTTTTTTGTATGTTGTTTTTGTCAGGCGGAGGAGCTCAGGAGCTGGGAGGGAGTCTCTCCTTACACGGTCATGGAGAGGTGTCCTGGAACAGGAGCTGAAAGAGACAGTTGGTCCGCATGTCCGGAGTAAGTCCTTCAGGAAGGATCCAGGGCAGGTGTCGGTGAGTGAGAGCTCAGTGGAGAGATCTGGAAGAGACATTCTAGGGGAGGTGAATGCAGAGCCAGAGGGAGAGACTGTGGGAGTTAGTGTCAAATCGATGCAGTCATGGGGGCGCCAGGATTTTCAAGTCGGACTAGCTGGGATCAGTAGTCCATCACCATTTAATATTCTCAAGCAAACAGTTGCTGCCATAAAGGAGTTCTGCAGGCTCCGGGCCTACAAAAGGTCATCAAGTAAACTAACTGGGACTTATTCAGAGTGAGGCCTAGTCATATTCTGACAGGATTACTAAGAGTGTGACAGGAAGAGATGCTCTGAGGTAAAAGTCTGTCAAGTAGTGTGCTGGAGGAAGAGATGCTCTGAGGTAAAAGTCCAAGTAGTGTGCTGGAGGAAGAGATGTTCTGAGATAAAAGTCTGTCAAGTAGTGTGCTGGAGGAAGAGATGTTCTGAGGTAAAAGTCTGTCAAGTAGTGTGCTGGAGGAAGAGATGTTCTGAGGTAAAAGTCTGTCAAGTAGTGTGCTGGAGGAAGAGATGTTCTGAGGTAAAAGTCTATCAAGTAGTGTGCTGGAGGAAGAAGTGTTCTGAGGTAAAAGTCTGTCAAGTTTAGGGTCAGCCATCTTGTCCTTTTTGAGAAGTGTGACGCAGTTACTATATTCTTCAAAGTACTAATTTTTCCTATGGGCATCCCGTGTCGCTTTCCCCAACCAAGTTCAATCCCCTAATAAAATAACAAAAGCAAGCAAAAGACTGTTCATTGACTAAAGGAGTGTGTCTAATGGATGTCTGGCAGCAGGGTGGAATGTGTGAATGTTGTAACTCGTAGCAACCAACCTGTCAGAAACCATGAATCAGACCGAGACAGAAGTACAGTTAATCAATAACAATAATAATAATAATAAAAAGATAAACAGAGTAAGCGTAGTCAAAACATAGCCAGAGTTCAGGAACCTGATCGGATAGTCAGCCAAGCCAAATGGCAGAGAGCCAGAGAAGAATGTGTAGAACAGTAAGCGGGATCAGGAGCCAAAAGGGACGTCAGCCAAGAAAGTCTTCAAAGAAAGAAAGTCTTCAACAGGAACGCAGGAGATAGTCTCTGTGATATTGACCAAGGCGGAGAGCAACTGAGCTGGAAGGCTTAAGTAGGCAGGATTGACGAGCAGGATCATCAACAGGTGAGTCACTGTGGAGAGATATTAGCTGACAGCTGAGTGGACAGCTCAGAGAAGGAAGGGCTGAGCCCAGCCCTGACACAACTGCTACATGTGTATTAATGGGCCAGGAAGTCATTCGTTGTAAGGCTGACCGCAGGGAAGCCTGTATTTGTAGGAGGAGTCGGGAGGTATTTAAACCCGCCCTCCTTCCTCCTTCTGGGCGTCGGTTTTCTGGTGTGTGGGGTTGGCACGTCACTTCCTGTTTCCATCCAGAGCAATGGCGGCAGCTGCTGCTGCTGTCTACTGTGCTCTCCTCAGGATTCCCAGCCGGATCGTCTGCATCCATCCACGTGGCAGGAGGGAGCTGCCCGCACGGGGGGGGGTGTCCATCCGCCCGCCCGCCCGCTCATTTTCCAGGGCTTCATCGGGCATGGGGGGCCACCCGCTCGGGGTTTCATCCGGCCGCTCGTTTGACCAGGGCTCCTCTGGCTTGGGGACCTGCCCACCCGGGAGAGGGGATTCATCCGCCCGCTATTGTTCGGGGCTCCATCTGGCGACACTGGCTGCTTTGGCATGCAGCGAGCTACCCGTCCGCTTCTCCCGGTGTTTACACCGGGGGGAGGGGGAACTTCTGCCCGCTGCATGGCTCCCTTAGTATGGAGCCGCCTGCCGATTCTCTCGGTTCACGCCGGGGGAGGGGACCCCCGCCCGCGTTGCTCCGTCCAGCATGTGTGTTTCTCCCTCCGCCCGCCGTTTCCTCCTGTGGTTACGTCGGGAGGGGGGGGGACCTCCGCCCGCTGTTTTCTTTCCCTCCAGCATGCAGGGAGCTGCCCGCCGCTTCCTCCGGTGTTCACGCCGGGGGGAGGGGGGGGGAACCTCCGCCCGCCCGCTGTATCACTCCCTCCAGCATGAAGGGAGCTGCCCGCCGCTTCCTCCGGTGTTCACGCCGGGGGGAGGGGGGGAACCTCCGCCTGCCCGCTGTATCACTCCCTCCAGCATGAAGGGAGCTGCCCGCCGCTTCCTCCGGTGTTCACGCCGGGGGGAGGGGGAGGGAACCTCCGCCCGCTCACTGTATTACTCCCTCCAGCTTGAAGGGAGCCGCCCGTCGCTAGTCCATGCTCAAATACAAGTGGAAGTTGCTAGGAATTTTTTTTTTTAACCATGTGTCCAAATCTCGAAACATGTGACCACAACATTTCATATTCCCAATATGTGTCTGCTGTACCAAGTATCTTGTTCTTATCCTACTATTATCCCTGATTTCCAATTTCAAACTGACATGCGACGGCGTTTCTCATGCGACGGCGTTTCTCATGCGACGGCGTTTCTCATGCGGTGGCGTGTCTCATGCGGTGGCGTTTCTCATGCGATGGCGTTTCTCATGGTGTTTTTTCTCATGCGATGACGTCCTCATGGTGTTTTTCTCATGCGATGACGTTTCTCATGCGATGACGTTTCTCATGCGATGACGTTCTCATGGTGTTTCTCATGCGATGACGTTTTCTCATGCGGTGGCGTTTCTCATGCGGTGACGTTCTCATGGTGTTCTCATGCGATGACGTTTCTCATGGTGTTTCTCATGCGATGACGTTTCTCATGGTGTTTTTCTCATGCGATGACGTTTCTCATGCGATGACGTTTCTCATGCGATGACGTTCTCATGGTGTTTCTCATGCGATGACGTTTTTCATGGTGTTTCTCATGCGATGACGTTTTTCATGGTGTTTTTCATGCGGGGACATTTCCCATGCGTTCACGTTTCTCAGGCGATTACGTTTCCCATGCGTTCTTCTTATGCGATCACGTTCTCATGCGATTCGTTCTCATGCGATTTTCTCATGCGTTTACGTTTCTCATGCAATTACGTTTCTCATGCGATCATGTTTACCATGCGATCTTCTCATGCGATCACGTTTTCCATGCAATCTTGCATGCGATCACGTTTTCCATGCAATCTTCGCATGCGATCACGTTTCGCATGCGATCACGTTTCCCATGCGTTACGTTTCCCATGCGTTACGTTTCCCATGCGGTCACGTTTCCCATGCGGTCACATTTCTCATGCAAGTCGGGTCCTTGTGTGTTCACGTTTCTCATGCTATCACGTTTCACATGGTAGTTCTCATGCGACTACCTTTTGCATGGTAGTTCTCATGCGATCACGTGTATCATGAGTCATGTCCTCATGTGGTTACGTTTCTCATGCGATTGCGTTCTCATACGATTACTTTTCACATGGTGGTTCTTGTGCAGTTACGTTTACATGCGATCACGTTTCTCATGCGATCTTGGTTTTTTCACGAGTCTTGTCCTTGTGTTTACGTTTCTCATGCAATTACGGTTCGCATGGTAGTTCTCATGCGACTACGTTTCGCATGGTAGTTTTCATGCGATCATGTTTCTCATGAGGCATGTCCTCATGTGTTTACATTTTTCATGCGATTACATTTCTCATGCGATTACGTTTCACATGGTAGTTCTCATCTGATCACGTTTTGCATGCAATCACGTTTCTCTTACGAGTCATGTCCTTGTGTGTTTACGTTTCTCATGCGATTACGGTTTGCATGGTAGTTCTCATGCGACTACATTTCGCATGGTAGTTCTCATGCGATCACGTTTCTCATGAGTCGTGTCCTCGTGTTTACGTTTCTCAGGCGATTACGTTTCACATGGTAGTTCTCACGCGATTACGTTCTCATGCCATTACAGTTCACATGGTAGTTCGCATGCTGTTATGTTTCCCAGGGTAGTTTCTCATGCGATCACGTTCTCATGTGTTTACGTTCTCATGCGACCACATTTCTCAAGTATCATGTTGTCTCATGCATTACGTTTGTCATGCTCATGCGATTGCGTTCTTATGCGATTGCGTTCTCATGCGACCACGTTTCTCATGCTTTACGTTTTCATGCGGTTTCGTGTCCTCATGCGGTTTCGTGTCCTCACGCGATGACATTTTTCATGCGAGTCAGGTCCTCGTGGGTTTACGCTTCTCGTGCGAGTCATGTTCTCATGCAATTTTTACATTTTCATGTTTCGTTTTACGTTACGTTTCTCATGCTATTCATGTTCTCTAACATTTACGTTTCTCTGGCAGGTTTCAGTTGTGCTACAATTACATTGGTCATGTTTTCATACGTTACGCTTTTCTTACGTTACGCTTTTCACACAAGTTACGCTTTTCATACGAGTTGCGCTTCTCACACGATTACGATTTTCATGGTATTGTATGTTCTCAAGTGTATTGTCGTTCCTCATGCAATCATGTTCTCAGGTGTTCACGTTTCCATGCAATTTATGTTCTCATACAATTTATCTTCTCATGTTTTCGTATATCATACTATTCATGTTCTCAAATGTGTTTGTTTCTCATGCAACCTTACGTTTCTCATGCAGGTTCCAGTTGTGTTAGTTTTCAGTTGGTAGTATTAGCATGTTCTTTTTAGATTCATGGCGTTCCACCGCTGGGGGGGGTCACCCATCACGTCTATGGGTGTTTACGGATTGAGATAATCGTTTTTAATTGGCTTGTACGGTGGCAAGTCTCCTCATCCGTTTCTCATACGTTTCATGCATCTCAAACATTTCGTTTCTCACACAACGACCTGACACGTCTTCAGGTTCATCAGGCCTGAGTGTACGTTTTTAATTTGCCTGCTACGCCTCAGGTTGCTCGGCCTTCGCATTTCATGGTATTGTCAGTTCAGCTGCACTAGTCCTACACTTGCCTACATTTTCATAGTCTGGGCACATGCCACATTCATTTCCTCACGTTTGTTCATGGCCACTCTCCACTGCTGGGTACCTGTCACGTTCAAGGGTACTGTCGGATTGAGATGTTTCGTTTCTAATTGTCTTGTGCAGTGGCAAGTCCCCTCATCCGCTTCTCACGGCTATCTCTACGTTTTCGTACGTCATGTTATCTTACCACTTACATCACTTGCCTGACACGCCTTCAGGTTCATAGGCTTGAGTGTTACGTTTTCAATTGGCCTAGTTTGCCTCAGGTTGCTCAGCCTTGCTAGGTTCTTGAGACTGACACGTTTTCAGTCTTGTGCTACGTATTCGTTCCTGCTCTACGTCACTGAGTGTCAATCACGGACACCCGCGTAGGCAGGGGTTAGGGAAGGTGGGGTTTTCCTTTTCCTAAGGTAAGTTGGGGCTCGTTGGTCATGTTTTGTTTTAACGATGTTGTTCTTGTTTGCAGAATTTCATGTCTCGGGCAGGAAAATCGAAGATGTTGCCGCCGTCCGTCCTGCTCCGGTTACTGGGTTCCATACATGGTGGCAAGCCCTCTTGAACCTCCCGATACTGCCTTCTCTTCGTTAGATGAATCTTGGTCTTAAGTTCTTTTCAATTCAGCCTGCTAGCTCTTGACTCGGCCTGGGATATCTTCCAGGCGTTTCGATCTCAGTATCCTGGGTTCTTTTCTCACAAACATTCTGTACCTACTTGCGGTTTGATTCTTTTGGCACTTTTCAACTCAACAGGTTTTTCAAGTCGGTGCCCAGCACAGTCTGGGCGCTGGACTTTCGCGGATGTACTCAGAGATAGGCCACCCTCCTTTCCCTAGCACTCCCTTCCCTGCTAACACAGGGCATGACACGCAGCCATTCCTTGCTGCCTAGCTAGGGTAGCACTTCAATATTCACTCTGGGCAGTGCTTTAGTACAGGTGCAGTTCTGCTGCTTTTCATCGAGGGGTCTGTATTTTCATTGTTGAGAAGTTAGATTGGCGGTAGTCAGCTTTCTTTTCCGGACATATTCCAGTTCCACATGTCTGTCACAGGCATTCTTGCATTGGGGGCTTGTGGTTACGTACGGTTACTTTCATTTCAATCTCTTTGCTAGCTCATCCTACTGTTTATTTTTGGCCCCTTTTAGGCATACCGACCACGTGACCCCGGCACACCTCAGGTCAATTTCCCTGCTTCCCCTCAGACCTTTCTCTAGCACGATTACCTGAGACTCTGAGTACAAGTTGTAAGGCTGACCGCAGGGAAGCCTGTATTTGTAGGAGGAGTCGGGAGGTATTTAAACCCGCCCTCCTTCCTCCTTCTGGGCGTCGGTTTTCTGGTGTCCCACCCACCCATCCCCTTTTTTCTTGCTATTTCTTCTTTTACTTCTACTTGGGTATGCCCCCTTTTAGGCATACCGACCACGTGACCCCGGCACACCTCAGGTCAATTTCCCTGCTTCCCCTCAGACCTTTCTCTAGCACGATTACCTGAGACTCTGAGTACAAATTTATTAGTGGTAGTGACCTGAGAGAGTGAGTGAAATGTAAGAAAGAAGTGGAGAAAAGGGTGGGAAAAACAAAAAATATTGCAGAATAAAGGAGTGAAGGGTGAGAACAAGAAAACTAGGGCGAGGCAAAAGGCAAAAAGAAAGAAAAAAAGTAAAAAGTGTGTGTGGATTGAGGCCTCATACACACGACCGTTTTCCTAGACAAAATCCATCAAGAAACTAGGTGGCAGAGCTTTTTTGCCGAGGAAAACGGTTGTGTGTATGTTTTTCATAGAGAAAACTGTTGTGGTTCTCGACGACAAGTTCTCTTTTTTTCTCGTCGGGAGTCTCAATTTCCTCATCGTGTTTCTCGTCGGGCTGGTTTACAACGAGAAACATGTTTGTGTGTATGCTTAGAATAAACTATGAGACGGGAGCGCACCTTCGGTAAAAGTAGTGGGCCAAATTCTCAAAAAGCAGTGCAAATTTAGTATTACCTAACTTATGTCATTTAAGTTACGGCGCCCTAAGTTGGTGTCGTAAGTGCCGTATCCACAGCGCATTTGCGCACAAAATTGCGCCATCCGTAACCTAAATTCCGAGGCGTAAGGCGTGGTTATGGCAAGTGGGAAGGAAGTGGGCGTGCTTCATTGTAATAATGTTATTTTGTTTGTTTATTTTTTTTGAGGTTGAACTGGATGGACTTGTGTCTTTTTTCAACCTGACTAACTATGTAACTATATGTAACTATGTAACTATGTGACCCCATGCAAATGAAGGGCCAGCCGTACTGCGCATGCGCGCACAAATCTGGACCTCACTGCGCATGTGCAGAACTTTGCTCATCGCAATCAGTGAGATAGGTAAAAGGCCAAGCGTACTTAGTTTGAGGATCGCCCTGTGTCTAAATAGCCCCAGTCAAACACACTTCCCTTGCAAAAGTATTTCCCTGTGTTCCCTTCCTAAAGCAAGTTGCTTCTGCTTTGAACGTTTGTCAGTGTTTGTTGGTAAGATTTGTTTGTGAGAAAAGTGTTTGTGGAGTTGTAGAGTATAGTTGGTGTTTGTTTTTGATAATTTGTTATTTGTTTTGATTTTTTGCCTGTTTGTTTTTGATAAGTGTTTGTTTTTTGGTGTGTGATTGTTTTTTGTTTCCCTTTTTTGCCTGTTTGTTTTTGAATTTATAGTAGCTGTCTGTTTGTGTTTTATTTATTTTTTTGCTGTGATTTTTTTTGTTTGTTGTGTGTGTATTGTTGATTGTTTTTTGGGTGAGTTTCCTGTTGCTGGGTGGTGTCTGTGATGGCCACCAAGCGCAGGAAGCTAAATTTTTCTGTGGCAGAGAAGCATATTCTTGCTCAGGGCATCATAAAATATGGGCGCTTTCTCCATGGCCCTGAGAGCCACAACACCACCCCGACCAGGAGGAAGGAGATCCTTAAAAAGATCACCGATCGGATCAATGCGGCGGGGGGGGGGGGGGGGAGACCAGGACCATCGCTGGAATCCAAAAAACAATAAACGATTTGAAGAGCGTGTCCCGGAACAAGCTGGCAACGCTGCATGCCCATACCAGGGGCACTGGAGGAGGGGGACCCTGCCCAGTCAGGATGAGTGAGGAGGAATGGGCAGTGGCCCAGTGTTTCCACCCACAGCAGGTGGTGGGCCTGCCTGGCTTTGACTCTGATGCTCCTGTGAGGACAGGTAAGTTTTTTTTTCTATCTGGTGATTAGCATGTGTGGGTGGGGGAAGGGAAGATGTGCCAAGTGTGTGGATCCACCAACCTGTGATTGTTTTGTGTCCTCCCCAGATGGCCAGGAGGTGGCAGCCCCATCAGCCCAGGAGGTGGCAGCCCCATCAGCCCAGGAGGTTGCCGGGTCATCAGCCCAGGAGGTGGCAGCACCATCAGCCCAGGAGGTGGCAGCCCCATCAGGGCAGGAGGTGGCAGCCCCATCAGGGCAGGAGGTTGCTGGCCCATCAGGGCAGGCTGCTGCACCACCCCCAAGACAGGCTGATGCTGAGTCCCAAGAAGGGCAGGATTCGCCATGGGAGGAGAGTGCCCACAACTCCCCTAATTTGGATGTTGAGTGGGAGGAGGATGAGGGGGAGGAAGATGAAAATATTGTTATTGGCCAGCAAATCCTGATGGGCCAAGATAGGACATTTGAGTCATCCCCTGAGGGTACCCCAGAGGCTCCCAGCAGTCAGGCCACCATCAGGGGTGGCCCCTCCCAACCCTCCTCCAACATGCAGCAGCCCCCATGGGTCACTCCAACCCCTCCTCCAAGGCCACAAGCCTCAGGGGCAAGTAGGAGGCCGACCCCGGAAACCAGGGGGGGGTTTGAACGTCTGCCGGTCAGTCTGCTGAGGGACAATGCCCGGCAGACCCGCAGTCTGGGTGAAATTAAAAAAACAATGACCAAGGTGGAGCACAGCCTGGGTTTAATGAGGGATTCACTGGGTGACGTGGCCACCAACTCAGTGGGGGTCATCACCTGTTTGTGGGACCTGAGGAACGCCACAACAGGCGTGGCCCAGGAGGTGACTGCCCTGACCCAGGCTGTGCAGGCCAATACCCGGGCTGTGCAGGCCAATACCCGGGCTGGCCAGGCTAATACGGCTGACATCACTGCCTGTCTGACAAGGATAGCCGTGGCCTTGGAGGGCAGGTCAGCAGGAGGACAGACACCAGGGGAGGCTCCTTCTTCCCCTGCACAGACCCCCCCCCGTGAAGATACTCCCTCCCCTGCACAGACCCCCCCCCCCGTGAAGATCCCCCAGTTGGCCGTGGCCGTGCCCGTGGTCAGCCCAGAAGGAGCACTCGGCAACATCACTAAGTTGCAGGGGTACTTTTGTTTTTTTTTGTTTTTTTTTTATTATACTGTACTTATGATTTGGTTTATGTGTGTGAATGATGTGTGAATGTGGGGGGGGGGCTTGGCATTCCTGATAACATAAGGGTGTCACCCTCAGTTTTGGTGGAGTAGGGATCCCCAGGACCAGGGAGAAGTCATCCCAGGTTCCTGAATGGTGTATGAATGTAAAGTGACATAATTGGAGCCGTGGCGGGGCATTACTGCTCCCAAGTACCAAAGGGGGGGGGGGTACTTGGATCTAATCCAATTCGATGTGCATGTGATGTGTCTGTGCTAGGGACCACAGTGGCATGCATTCATGCATTCTCATTGTGAGATAATTAATGTGCGTTTTGTGTAAAAAAAGACATTGTCATTGTCATATAAGTAATGTGCATTTTATGTGCAAAGTAAATGTTTAAAGGTCACATAATCTCTGTGAGTTTTTGTTGTCAAACCAAAAAAATATAGATAATTAAGGTCCATTTACTGGGCAAAGATGCCTTCAGCCAGTTGTCTCCTTATTGCCTGGCCCTCAGCAGACCGGGTAGAGGTGGTTGGGGGGGGGGGGGGGATTGCCTGGGTGGGGGGTTAGGTCAGGACATATCTCAACATGCAGGCCCCTTCTCAGAGCAAAATTATGGAGGATGCAACATGCCCCAATAATTTGACAGACAAAGTCTGGGGAATACAAGAGTGTACCGCCAGTCTTGTCAAGGCATCTGAATCTGGACTTGAGAAGGCCAAATGTCCGCTCTACTATTGACCGGGTGTGGATGTGCACCTCGTTGAATTTGCGTTCTCCGGGTGTTTGGGGGTTCCTAAAAGGGGTCATGAGATGGGGTCCCAACGCATATCCAGAGTCACCTGTATGGGAAAAGACAGGAGGATATTAGTCATGCATGTGCCCCTTGTGATGTCTGCATCATGGGGGGGCATACCTGACACCAATGTCACTCACCAATCAGCCAGCTGTCTCCATAAACGTTCATCTCCAAGTCTTGGTAGATCTTGGTCTGCCGTAGAATAAAACTGTCGTGGCACGACCCTGGAAACTTGGCACAAACATTCCAGATGAGGCCATGGGCATCTACAATCATCTGGACGTTGATGGAATGCCACCCTTTTCTGTTTCTGAACAGGTGTTCAGTTTCATGGGGGGGCTGTAGTGCCACATGCGTGCAATCTATCGCCCCGATGGTCCTTGGGAAGCCAGCAATGCTGTAAAAGTCAGTCATGGCTTGCAGACGCTGCTCCTGCTGGGTGGGCTTGACAAACTGGTTGGTCATGCGCCGCAGTATGGCAGGGACCACCTGATGGACACATCGGCTCATTGTCGACTGCACCATCCCCGCCAGACCTCCAGATGCACGCTGGAATGAGCCTGTAGATAAAAAATGGAGGGTTGCCATAACTTTATGTAGAGGTGGCAGGGCATGGGAGCGTCTGGTTGGGGTGATAAGATCCTCCATAAGTAGTTGGGTGAGCTCCAGGATGGCTTCCCTATCAAACCTGAAGTTGCCATACACTTCATAATCTGGCATTTGAAACAGATCACGCCGTGGCCGATAAACTCTCTCCTGTGCCCTCATCCTCCTCCTCTGTGCCCTCCTCCTCCTTTGTGCCTGTAAGGTGGCAAGTGCCGTCAGAATCATTGATGTCCCAGGCATTTTTCCAGACAGATCCTTCACAACTATAGCTCTAGTCACTACCTTCAGCAAACCCTTCCACGGCATGTGTAAAATTAGGGCTGCTTTTATAATGTGGAAATTTACACAGGGAAACTAACAGGTGCGCACAGGGCGGAAAATACGCTGCACACACTTAATTTTGTGGATCGCCCTAACTCCCTCATTTGCATCTTTGCCTATCAAAAACAGCGGCGAGACTAGCGTAATTTGTGCCCGGGGATGCGCAGGTGTAACTATTTTAGGTAGGACTGAAAATCCGGAAATCTAGGCTTAACTCGTTTTGAAGATCGGGCGCAAAGATACGCGCCGTGTAAATTTAGAAAACTTTAGTTAAGTCCGCGTATCTCTTTTGAGAATTTGGCCCAGTGTTCGTAATGGAGATAGCACATTTGTCACGCTGTAACAGACTGAAAAGCGCAAATTGTCTCTCACCAAACTTTTACTTAACACGCAGTAACGTGAGATTAGAAAAAGCAGCCCCAAGGGTGGCACCAATGGAATCAAACTTCCCCTTTATAGTGCCGTCGTACGTGTTGTACGTCACCGCGTTTGAGAACAACAAGATTTTGTCTTGACAGTGTGTAAGCAAAGAAAGCTTGACAAGATTCTCGACAAGCCTGAAGCCTCGTACACGCGACCGAGAAACTCGACGGGCGAAACACATAGTTTTGCTCGTCGAGTTCCTTGTTAGGCTGTCGAGGATCTCGGCGAGCCAAATTTTTCCATTGCCGTCGAGGAAAAAGAAGACATGCTCTCTTTTTGGCTCGACGAGATCCCCAACAGTTTCCTCGTCGAAAAGTGTACACACGACCGGTTTCCTCTGCAAAAAAAAAAACCCAGCAAGTTTCTTGCTGGTTTTTGCCGAGAAACTCGGTCGTGTGTACGAGGCCTGACAAGGAACTCGTTGAGGAAAATGATGTTTCTGTTACGACGAGTTTCTCGGTCGTGTGTACGAGGCCTGAGAGTATGAATATATATGACACACGGTGTAGGTGTGGAGATAGACTAGTGTGCAGGTAAGATAATGTATATAAGTATATCAAGTATCGTGGTGCCTACCAGTGTAGTTGAACCTCTTGCCTGTGTACTGAAGGAACAAGATAAAGGAAACGTTTGCCATGCCAAAACCCCCACCTAAATCCCCCGACATCCGCCGTAGCCTTCACCCCTAACGTCATGCATCTGGTGGCCAGGGGGAAGACCCGCAATGCGCCCGCCATCACGTAGCAGCACGTGATCGTGGGCCCCGCCCACCACCTGGATGACACCCTGCACCCACGTGATAGGTTTGAATTTTTTCTCAGGTAATTCAGATAATGTTAAGTACTTAGTAAATGGTGTGTTTATCTTTGTTTTTTTTTATTATCTCTAAGCATTTTACAGTTTGTAGAACAATGATTGTAAATGTGTGCACAGTCCGTCATATGTGAGATTTATTGGTATACTTTCTACAGTTTGGATACAGTAGAATATCAAATCTTGATGGCATTTCTCTTTGCAATTGATGAAATTAACAAGGATCCCCATCTCCTTCCCAACATTACTCTGGGCTATCACTTGTTTGACACTTGTGGATATAATATGAAGGCGATAGATTCCATTATGAAGATACTCACTGGATATAAGCAGAGAGCTCCAAATTACTCTTGTATGGAAGGCGCTGAAGTCGCTGGTTTTGTAGGTGATTCCACTTTCCCACCAACACTTGCTGTGGCTCAACTCTTGAACATTTACCGATACCCACAGGTAGATTGTCTCTGTCGAAAAATGTCTCGAGCATGATTTATTTAGAACAGTATGGTCATGCAGGATGTATCCAAGCAGGAGGGGGTTCGGGAAGTCTTTGCTCAAATATGCAGCCTCCTGGCAACCAGGGTCTTGGCTCCGAGGGGCCACATATTTTCTTGCCTTAGCGCCGATGGAGCTGTGTTGAGAGTGTGCACCCTACGCACTCCCGGCACAGTGACCGGTAATGGCGGCGATCAGCGTTTTTTTTCGTGACTGCGACAATATGGCGGACACATCGGACATTTTTGACACGTTTTTGGGACCATTGTCATTTTCACAGCCAAAAGTGCTATAAAAAAGCACTGGTTACTGTGAAAATGACAATGGCAGTGAAGGGGTTAAGTGTGACCTCATGTGTGTTTCTAACTGTAGGGGGCAGGGCTGGACGTGTGACGTCAGTGATCGTTGTTCCCTACGTCGTTCACTGACATTGCCACAGTGAAGAACGAGGAAAGGTTTGTTTACACTCGCCTCTCCCCATTCTTCAGCTCCTGTGACTCGATCGTGGGACACCGGCGGCGATCGGGGCCACGGGTCCCTGCGGGCGCGGTCACGGAGCTTCGGACCAGGTCGCGTGCGCGCGCTGGCAGTGCGCGACCCACGGCTGGGGTCTAAAAGGGGACGTATATATACGTCCATTTGTACCCAGTTGTGCCATTCTGCCAACGTATATCGTCGTGCGGCGGTCCTTAAGTGGTTAAAGTGTTATGCACCACCTACAGGTTGCTTCCAGAACATCTTTTACAGAACTAAAACTTGATAATAATAATAATAAAAATAAATTGTATGGTGTTTATTTTCCAAACAGTATAATTTCCAGTCCATCACATAACCACCGAACCACTCACAGGTCCCTTATATTGTGTTTCTTTAGATCAGCCATAGAGTTACCGACCCTCTCTTGAGCGACAGAGAGAAGTTCCCAAACTTTTACCGCACCGTTCAGAGTAGTTGGGTTTGGTATGAGATGGTTATAAAGATCCTGAACATTTTTAGATGGAATTGGGTTGGAATCATCACATCCAGTGACGGCACCGGAGAGTCTGAGCTGCGGGAGCTGAGAAAAGACATGACCAGACGTGGGATCTGTATAGAGTTTGTTATTTACCTGACTAACAATGTGGACGTTAACAGACGGAGATTGACGGGCTTCGAGATGTCAACTACAGATGTCGTCGTCGTATGTGGTCATTTTATTTTCATGTATTTCATCTTTTTTGAGGAATTGAGTGCTCTCAGACCAAATATCACATTCATCCTCAATAAGTCATGGAATGTCTTTTCCTATTCAGAGATGAGTTTAAGGAAAACATTTAACTGCAGTTTAGTACCTCTCCATCTCCGTCGCTACATTCCGAGATTAGAGGTTTATTTGGATAACGTCCATCCGTCCAAATACCCGACCGATCCACTGCTGGAGGATATTTGGCTCATTAAGTTTCATTGTCTTTCTTCGAACCCAAGAAAAAATAAGATGTTTTGGTTACTAGGCGTTGTTCCTAACATCACCTGTACTGGGACAGAAATGATGGAGAACCACTTTAGTGACGAGTATAACTCAAACTTTTTTTTCACCTACACGGCAGTATATGCCCTGGCTCATGCTTTGAACAATATGAAACTGAGAGGAAATTCAAAGTATGGATTACGGCAAAAAGTAAGACTATTTCCTCCCATTCGTGTATAGAAAAATGTACAGTATATACTCGAGTATAAGCCGAGGCACCTAATTTTACCACAAAAAAATGGAAAAACGTATTGACTCAAGTATAAGCCGAGGGTGTCCATCGGCATGCCTCACTGTGCCTCACTGTGTCCATGCCTTACTGTGTCCATGTCCATGCTTCACTGTGTCCATGCCTCACTGTGTTCATGCCTCACTGTGTCCATGTCCATGCCTCACTGTGTCCATGCCTCACTGTGTCCATGCTTCACTGTGTCCATGCCTCACTGTGTCCATGCCTCACTGTGCCCATGTCCATGCCTCACTGTGTCCATGCCTCACTGTGTCCATGCTTCACTGTGTCCATGCCTCACTGTGTCCATGCCTCACTGTGCCCATGTCCATGCCTCACTGTGTCCATGCCTCACTGTGTCCATGCCTCACTGTGCCCATGTCCATGCCTCACTGTGCCCATGCCTTACTGTGTCCATGTCCATGCCTCACTGTGTCCATGCCTCACTGTGTCCATGCCTCACTGTGTCCATGCTTCACTGTGTCCATGCCTCACTGTGTCCATGCCTCACTGTGTCCATGCCTCACTGTGTCCATGCTTCACTGTGTCCATGCCTCACTGTGTCCATGCCTCACTGTGTCCATGCCTCACTGTGTCCAGGCTTCACTGTGCCCATGCCTAGCCTGATGTTTAACATGGGAGTCCAGGGGATCTACGACCGGCTGGTACCGGGTTCCCAAAGTCACTGGAGAAATGACCGTTTAACATGGGAGTCTATGGAAGGGATGCCCAGCTTTGAAAAATCGGTGCTCCCCAGCCATAAGTCCCCCAGACAACAACCTTTGCACACTTGTAGAGGAGAAATGGGACTACATGTGTGCCAAGTTCCGGGTCCAGGGGACCTACGACCGGTTGGTACCGGGTCCTCAAATTCACCAGAGAAATTACCGTTTAACATGGGAGTCTAAAGAAGGGGTGCCGGGTTTGAAAAATAAGTGCTCCCCAGCTGTTAGTTCCTCCAGGCAACAAACTCTGCGCACTTGTAGAGGAGAAATGGGGCTACATGTGTGTCAAGGTCCGGATCCAGGGGACCTACGAACGGTCGGTACCGGGCCCCTAAATTCACCATAGAAATTACCGTTTAACATGGGAGTCTATGGAAGGGGTGCCGGGTTTAAAAAATCGGTGCTCCCCAGCTGTAGGTCCTCCAGGCAACAAACTTTGCACACTTGTAGAGGAGAAATGGGGCTACATGTGTGGCAAGTTCCGGGTCCAGGGGACCTACGACCGGCCGGTATTGGGCAGGGCTTTACTGGGACAAAAATGTGGCCCTGGCCTTTATCCAGGCCGACCCACAGAACAACACATCAGGGTACAGTGCACATCAGGGCATGGTACAGAGCTCAGCACATCAGGGCCCATCACAGCACATCAGGGCACACCACATTGAGGCACAGCACATCGGGGATGCAGAATGCAGCAGCTACTGTAAGCGGAAAAGAGGGTCAACAATGCCCATTTGCAGCCTCACTGTGCCCATTTGCAGCCTGACCTCCCTGTGCCCATTTGCAGCCTGACCTCACTGTGCCCATTGCAGCTCTTCCACTCGACCATCCTCTCACCTACATTTTCTCCACTGTTTGTAATATCAGGATCCATTTGGTTCCCCCGGCAGGTCCCGTTACCTTTTCAGCCTTACCTCACTGTGCCCATTGCAGAATCCGATCTGTGTACCCGAGTACCAGTGACATATTCAGACGGCGGTCGTGCAGTTTTAAAAACTCGCGCTCCTCCTTGTGCTGTTCCTCCTTGTGCTGGCCCAGATTCAGGTAGAATCGCGCAATATTTGCGTGGGCAAAGATCAAAAATTTTTCTCTGCGCCCACGCAAATATTGCGCTTTGCCTGCGATTCACGGAGCAATTGCTCCGTAAATTGCGCGGGCGATATATTAATCAGCCGTGCGTAAGGCTGCCTAATGTAAATGATCCCGCCGGGGGCGGGAATCATTTAAATTAGGCTTGCTCCCGCGCCGAGCGAACAGCGCATGCTCCGTCGGGAAACTTTCCCGACGTGCATTGCGGCAAATGACGTCGCAAGGACGTCATTTGCTTCTAAGTGAACGTGAATGGCGTCCAGCGCCATTCACGGTTCACTTACGTAAACTACGTAAAATTTGAACGTCACGAGCGGGAAGCGCAGCTATACTTTAGCATTGGTTGCGCCTGCTATTAGCAGGAGCAGCCTTATGCTAAAGTGGCCGTACGGAAACTCTGTACCTTGCGTGCCCAGGGCCCGCGCAACTTTTGTGAATCGGTGGTAGTATGCAATTTGCATACTACACGCCGATCACAAAGGCCGCGCCCCCTAGCGGCCAACGCAAGAATGCAGCCTGGGATGTGAAGGCATAAGGAGGCTTATGTCTGTCACATCCTAGGCTGCAGTCGGTGTAACGAGGTTCCTGAATCAGGAGCACTCGTTACACCGGAGCAAGTAAGCCCTTGCGCCGCGCAACCTATGGTTGCACGGGCGCAAGTGCTTCTTGAATCTGGGCCACTGTGTTCAGTGATCCGCCTATCACGATCGCCCTCCCATTCGTTATAGATGAGAGGGCGATCGTGATAGGCGGAACACTGAACACAGTGTTTGCTGGGAAACCGAGTGTTCCGCCTATCACGGAACAGCACAAGGAGGAGCGCGAGTTTTTAAAACTGCACGACCGCCGTCTGAATATGTCACTGGTACTCGGGTACACAGATCAGATTCTGCAATGGGCACAGTGAGGTAATCAGCGTACACGCCCCTAGCGGCCAGCGTAAATAGACAGCTAAGATACGACGGCGCCGGGAGTCGTATCTTAGCACCATTTAAGCGTATCTCAATTTAAGAATACGCTTAAATATACGACGGCGCAGATTCGGAGTTACGACGACGTATCTACTGATACGCCGGCGTAACTATACCTGAATCTGCCTAAGTGTTTACAAGATAAAATAATTTATTTTTGCTAGAAAGCTACTTAGAACCCCCAAACATTATATATATTTTTTCAGACACCCTAGAGAATAAAATGGCGGTCATTGCAATACTTTATGTCACACTGTATTTGCGCAGCGGTCTTACAAGCGCACTTTTTTTGGGAAAAAATACACTTTTTTTTTATTAAAAAACAAGACAGCAGTAAAGTTAGTCCAATTTTTTTCTTTATATTGTGAAAGATAATGTTACGCCGAGTAAATTGATACCCAACATGTCACGCTTCAAAATTGTTGGAATTTCGACAAATTTTTACCCTTAATCTCCATAGACAATGTTACATTTTCTTTCCCTTTTTTTTTACCCTTGAAAGCTGCACAGATACATCCGGACAATTCGCTACACCAGCCCCACCGGAGAGGAGATCTTCTTTGATGAAAGAGGAGAAGTGCCCTCTGAGATCCTTTCGGTAAATACGATCTATGACGATACTCCAATGGAACAGTTCAATGTCATTACACAATCTTTTTCATCCAGCATCAGTCTCATAAGAGTCAGCAAGCCAGAGGATTTTAAAGTCGAGCTCCGTTGGAAGCATGGCAAAGTAAGAGCTTTCTGTTATTTCTTTCTCTTTGATGCATTTCCGATCCACAATACAGATAACATTAAATAACTACTGATAGAAAAAAAATGAAAAATACCGTATATACTTGAATATAAGCTGACCCGAATATAAGCCGAGGCACCTAATTTTACCACAAAAAAATGGGAAAATGTATTGACTCAAGTATAAGCCTAGGGTGTCCATCTGCATGCCTCCCTGTGCTTTACTGTGTCCATGTCCATACCTCACTGTGCCCATGCCTCACTGTGTCCATGCCTCACTATTCCCATGCCTCACTATGCCCATGCCTCACTGTGCCCATGCCTCACTGTGCCCATGCCTCACTGTGCCCATGCCTCACTGTATCCATGCCTCACTGTGCCCATGCCTCACTGTTCCCATGCCTCACTGTGTCCATGCTTCACTGTGTCCATGCCTCACTGTGTCCATGCTTCACTGTGCCCATGCCTCACTGTGTCCATGCCTCACTGTGTCCATGCCTCACTGTTCCCATGCCTCACTGTGTCCATGCCCATGCCTCACTGTATCCATGCCTCACTGTGTCCATGCCTCACTGTGTCCATGCTTCACTGTGCCCATGCCTTACTGTGCCCATGCCTTACTGTGTCCATGCCTCACTGTGTCCATGCCTCACTGTTCCCATGCCTCACTGTGTCCATGCCCATGCCTCACTGTGTCCATGCCTCACTGTGTCCATGCCTCACTGTGTCCATGCCTCACTGTGCCCATGCCTCACTGTTCCCATGCCTCACTGTTCCCATGCCTCACGGTGTCCATGCTTCACTGTGCCCATGCCTCACTGTGCCCATGCCTCACTGTGCCCATGCCTCACTGTTCCCATGCCTCACTGTGTCCATGCCTCACTGTGCCCATGCCTCACTGTGTTCATGCCTCACTGTGCCCATGCCTCACTGTGTCCATGACTAGACTGACGTTTAACATGGGAGTCTATGGAAGGGGTGCCCGGGTTGAAAAATTGGTGCTCCCTAGCCGTAGGTTGCCCAGACAACAAACTTTGTACACTTGTAGAGGAAGAGTGGAGCTACATGTCTGCAAAGTTCCGAGTCCAGGGGACCTACAACCGGCCGTCTGGGAGATCAGGTGTAAAAAGGTGACTCGAGTATAAGCCGAGGGGGGCATTTTCAGCACAAAAAATGTGCTAAACTCTCGGCTTATACTCGAGTATATACGGTACATTACAATTTGGTACAGGAGGAATCAGAGGGCCCAGCTCATTAGAGCTTACAATCTAGAAGGGAAGGTCAAGTGATACAAAAGGTAATAGCTGTGGGGGATGAGCTGATGGTGGAAGTAAAACAGTGTATTAGTTATAAGCAGAATAGGCTTCTTTAGGCGCCTTTCACACGGACGGCTGTTTTGCCGCAGCTAAAAGCATGTTTATGTTTTGCTGGAATTCAAGACTCCAGGCACAGCGATCAGCTGCATTTGTACAGTGCTTTTAGCTGTGGTTGCGTTTAGCTGCGGCACGATATTGAACGGGGATCCGACTTGGATCCCTGCCAATACCAAGCACTGTGTCTGGTATGAATCTTGAGGGGGAACTCCACGCCATATTTCAAATAAAAAAACGGCATGGGTTCCCCCTACAGGAGCATACCAGGCCCTTGGGTCTGCTATGGATTTTAAGGGGAACCTCCGTACGCCGAAAAAACGGCACGGGGTTCCCCCCAATATCCATACCAGACCTGTATCCGAGCAACAGCCCGGCCGGTCAGGAAAGGGGGTGGGGTAGAGCGAGCTACATCGTACCCCTACCCATTCACCTGGTGTAAAAAAAATCACACTACACAGGGTTTTTAAATAATTTATTAGTCAGCTCCGGGGCCCCCCTCTCTTCTTTAGCTCTTTTACCAGGGGGAGCCCGGCTTCTTCGATGTCTTCTGCCGGGGGTCCTGGTCTTCACCGCCATCTGGTTCTCTTCTGCCGGGAGCCCCGCTCTCTTCTTTAGCTCTTTTACGAGGGGGGTGCCCGGGCTTCTATCGCCTTCTTCTTCTCTTGTCTTCTTCGATGTTGACTGACACGTCGCTTCCTCTCGCTGTAATGCCGTATGCGTGGCACGCACCGATTTATATAGGCCTCTTATGATGTCACAGTCCCAGCATGCTCTGGGTGGTACCGGAGCATTATGGGACTGTGATGTCATAAGAGGCCTATATAAATTGGTGTGAGCCATGCACACAGCATTATAGCGGGAGGAAGCGACGTGTTAACATCGAAGAAGAGAAGAGAAGAAGAAGGCAGAAGGCAACAGAAGGCGACAGAAGCCCGGGCACCCCCCCTCGTAAAAAAGCTAAAGAAGAGAGCGGGGCCCCGGTGGAAGAGAACTATACGGCGGTGAAAACCGGGACCCCCCCCCCCCGGCTGAAGACGTCGAAGAAGCCCGGGAGGGGGCAGCTGTAAAAGAGCTAAAGAAATCGCCCCCCGGCGAAAGAGAATCAGATTTCGGTGAAGACTGGGACCCAGAAGACATCGAAGAAGCAGGGCCCCCTCGTAAAAGAGCTAAAAAAGAGAGGGGGGCCCCCGGAGCTGACTAAGAAGTGACTACCCCATACTCATTCACCTAGGGTGAGGGGTCGGCATCTGGGGGCCCCCTTATTAAAGGAGGCTCCCGGATTCCGATAAGCTCCCCTCCCACAGACCCCGACAACCAATGGCCAGGGTTGTTGGGAAGAGGCCCTGTCCTCATCAACATGGGGACAGGTGCTTTGGGGTGGGGGGCACCTACCCCCCATGTTGAGGGCATGTGGCCTGGCACGGTTAAGAAGGGGGGGCGTTTGCTCGTCCCCACCCCCTTTTCTGACTGCTGCTCGGATACCTGTCTGGTATGGATTTTGGGGTAACCCCACGCCGTTTTTTCAGCATATGGGGGTTCCCCTTAAAATCCATAGCAGACCCAAGGGCCTGGTATGCTCCTGTAGGGGGAACCCATGCCGTTTTTTTTATTTGAAATTTGGCTCAAGGTCCATGACAGAGTTCCCCCTTAAGATTCATACAAACGCTGCTGACACAGTGCACTGCGGTTATCGTAGTGTATGAATGATGTCATAGTAAAATCTGCAGCTAAAAGCACCATTCTATCCGTCCGTGTGAAAGGGGCCTTAAAGAGAAGGGTTTTCAGGGATTGTCTAAAGATGGATTGATTAGGGGACAGTCAGACAGATTGGGGTAGGGAGTACCAAAGGATGGGAGAAGCTCTGGGGAAATCCTGGAGGGGAGCATGGGAGGAGGTGACAAGGGAGCTAGAGAGCAGGAGGTCTTGGGAGGACCGAAGAGAGCGGCTTGGTTGGTATTTTGGGACTAGATTAGTGATGTAGCTGGGGGCAGAGTTGTGGATGGCTTTGTAAATTATTGTTAGTACTTTGAATTTTATTTGTTGGGTGAGTGGAATCCAGGGGAGGGATTGGCAGAGAGGGGTGGGGAACACTGAAGCCTCGTACACACGACCGAGTTTCTCGACAAAAAACAGCAAGAAACTTGCTGGGAGATATTTTTTTGCCGAGGAAACCGGTCGTGTGTACACTTTCGTCAAGGAACTCGACGAGCCAAAAAGAGAGCAAGTTCTTTATTTCCTTGTCGGGAATGGAGAAATTTGGCTCGCCGAGATTCTCGACAGCCTAACAAGGAACTCGATGAGCAAAACGATGTGTTTTGCCCGTCGGGTTTCTCGGTCGTGTGTACGAGGCTTGAAAGGTTGGTAAGGTGGCTGAGTCTTGCAGCGGCATTCATGATGGACTGAGGGGCGGATAGTCTATGTAAAGGTAATACAATGAGGAGGGCGTTGCAGTAGTCGAGACGAGAGATGATAGGGAGTGAATTGTCTAGCTGCCATAACCCCAGTATCCTCTTCAACGGCGGGCGGTCTGCTGTCTGATAAAAGTGGTCTCTGTGGTTGATTCGCTGCAAGATCATTTTTCCTCAGTGGCGGGAGAGGTGACCTCCCCTCCTGCCACATCCCAGTCGTCTCTGCTGCTTACAGGATCCGTCGGTAGCGGCAGAGATGACCCAATCCTCTCCCCTGTGACGCAGGAAGTCGAGTGAGGGAATGTTGGCCCACACTTGACAACGTCACTTCCGCCCAATGGTCATAAAGGGATAAATTTTTTTTATTGAAAAAAAAAAAATCTTAATTTTTTTATTGGATGCAAGTGTAAATGTGAGATGTGAGGTCTTTTTGACCCCTGATCTCACATTAAAGAGGACCTGTCATGCTTTTTTTTTATTACAAAGGATGTTTACATTCATGTTTTTTTTAAGGGACAGTTTAAAATAAACGGTAAAATAAAATATATATAAAAAAAACACCCCGTCCCTCTGAGCTTGCGCGCAGAAGCGATTGTATACGTGAGTCGTGCACGCATATGTAAATGGTGTTCAAACCACACATGTGAGGTATCGCCGCGATCATTAGAGCGAGAGAAATAATTTTAGTAAAAGCCTTCCTCTGTAACTCAAAACTGTTATAACCATTAGACATTTTTAATGGTCGCCTATGGAGATTTTTAAGTGTCAAAATTTTTCGCCATTCCACAAACGGGCACAGTTTGGAAGAGTGACATGTTGGGTATCAATTTACTCAACGTGACATTATCTTTCACAATATACAAAAAAACGGGCTAACTTTACTGTTTTCTTATTATTTTATTCAAAAAAGTGTATTCTTTCCCCCAAAACAGTGTGACATAAAGTATTACATCGACCACCATTTTATTCTCTAGGGCAGAGATGTCAAACTCCATTTCTTTGCGGGCCACATCAGTATTATGGTTGCCCCCAAATGGCCGGTTGTATCAGCACCCCACCCCCCTTACATCAGATGTCAAGAGCCCCTGACCATCAGAAGTTGAGAATCCCCCCCCCCCCCACTATCCCTTACATCAGTGCACCCCCTTGCCTTGTTCTGCTGCCAGGAGGGCTGAACAGAGAAGTGCAGAATCTGGTGGAGTGCTGTATTTTCTGCTGCTGACTGCTGAGACCAGGTGGAGGCAGAGATAAGAGGGTGCGAGGGCCACATGAAATGGCCTGGAGGGCCAGACTGGGTCCACTGGCCTTGTGTTTGACTCCTGTGCTCTTGGGTGTCTGAAAAAAAAAATATATATAATGTTTGGGGGTTCTAAGTAATTTTTTAGCAAAACAAAACAGATTTTAACTTGTAAACATCAAGTACAAAAAATAGGCATGGTTCTTAAGTGGTTAAATCTATCAAAGTCTGAGAGCAACCTCCCCATTCTCCTTTTTTGTCCTCAAGATAACTGCCCACAGACTGTTGCATTCATAATAGTTCTTACCTGCCAACTGAGCTGGAATCCGTCTGGGTTCGGCCTCTCCTAGGCGCAGTCCCGCATCTTAGCTTGCTAAAGGTACCAATAGCGTGGGGCCGAGGTGTTTGAGCCAGCATCCCTCTTGTGGCCTGCTGGCTTCTCATACAAACCCAGGTTCGGAGCTGCAGGGCTTTTTGTTTTTTTCCCCTGGTTCACTTTCTTTTGGGTCTTATCGGTTCTGCCTCTTCTCTCCCTTGTTTCCCCTTCTACCCTCCACACCCAAATCCCATAGTGGGCTTGCATTATTGGTTTTCCCTTTATCTTTTTGCTCCAGTATCTGTTCCTCCATGTTCCCCTCCTCCTTCCCCCTCGGGTTCGCACACTCTCTTTTCCCTTTTTAAATCGGCTGCTGCGAACCTAAGGGGTGACCGCGGTGGCCATCCTGGGCAGTACAAAAGCTGCCCTGTGGATGATTTTTTTCTCACAGGGTGGAGGGGGTGGTGTCTGAAGGGGGAGGAGTATCTAAGGTGCCCTTTTTAAAAAGGATGGCTGTTCTTGTACAGGGTCCTTTTTGCTCCTGGGGCCTCTGAGTCTTGCATCCTTCTGGAAGACTTGCTATTGTCTACAGCGTTGGCTGATTTCCCTTAGGTCCCTTCCACACTGGGGCATTTTTTGGGCGTTATTTGAGCGTTTTTCAGGCGTGTTGAAAGAAGCCTCATCTGCAATCCCAATGTGAAAGCCCGAGTGCTTTCAGAGCCCTTTCACACTGCCAGCGCCCGAAAAAACGCTGGTAAAGCGCCGCTAAGACCCTAAAGTTTTAGGGTGTTTTTGAAGTGCCTCAGTGTGAAAGGGTAAGGCGTTTTTACAGCGATTTAAATTCATTTCAATGGAGAGGGGCGTTTTTGGAGCGTTTTTCTTAGGTTTTTTATGATCTCGTTTAAGTGCCTTTTCCCTTTTCTTTTTCCTTTTCTGTCACGCAGCTCCTTGTGCTCTCCTTTATTGCTAGAATTGGCCTACTATCACATTCTGAAGACCACTGCGTCATCAGGTAATCGCCTTTGGGTACGTTTGAAGAAGACCAGTAAAAGAGTGCTTTCGCCCTGACGAGCAAGGCTTCTTTTTATGTTACAGCTGGGCTTGCTCACGCTCCTATTCAAGAAAATCTAGAAGATCCCCACTCCATCATAGCATTCCCAGGGTAAACAGTGATTCCTCCAGTCCTGACAGGTCCCATCACAGAGGAGGCAAGAGTTCACACAAGCGCAAATGCTCAGCATCTCCGGAGAGAGCACAGGGTCCCATAGACAATAGGTGTTGGTCGTGTTGGACGGACCCCATGCCAGACAAACTAGCATGTGAAGTCTGTTTAAAGCAGCTTGCCATAGACAGAGAGTATGTGTCAATAGGTGTCAACCCTGTTTAAGCAGGTAGTCTGGGGCTCCCTGTTGAAATTTTCTGGACAGCTTAGGCAACCATGGACCAGAGGTCCTGAGTACATCTCTCTCACCAGGGCCAAGCCAAACACTGCAGCTTTTGCTACTTAAAGAGATACCAGGGGCAATTCAGGAGTGGCACCGGCTCAGTGGGATGATCGGGCTGACTCCCCAGCCTTATCTGATGTTCAGGAAAGTAATGTACCTGAGTCTTCCCGGCTTTGAGTTCATGCATGGTGCAGCCTTTATTAAAGCTGTTAAGGCAGCTTTAGAATAGGAAGCCCCAGAGCCTCCTCCAAGAAAATCCAGAGACTGGAGAGAAAGATACTACGGCTCTAGACAACCCACTGTCAGTAGACATGGCAGTTATTAGACTAGCGTCAAATTTCACACTTCCGATGGAAGATTCTTCTTCATTTCAAGATATTCTAAACAGGTGCATTAACATGAATTTGCACCTACCTAGTAGCGGGTGTTGGCACTGCTGCAGGAACAAGGTCTATCACTATTTAGATGACTTTATCCTTCTAACCCAAAGTCAGATCCGGCTACTGGAGCAGAGGACAATTCTGTTATCCACCTTTCGTACCTTTGGTTGTATTGTGAACCACCAGAAGAACCAGCTTGAGCCAACTCAAAATATCATGCATCTAAGAGCATAGTTCAATACCCAAGCAGCCACAGTCTCCTTGCCACCACAGAAACTCCCCAGTATCAGAGAAAAATTCCAGCAAGCTATGGTCTTTCCAGTGATGACTGTCAGGGCTGAGTTCAGCCCTTCCTTCTCAGAGCTCTGTGCTCAGCTGACAGTCAATTGCCAAAGACTCTTCCTTCCACAGTGACTCACTTGGTCTGCATTTCCTGCTCGTCAGCTAGAGCTGCTGGTTATATAAACTCCTTGGATCAGATCTTCTGTGCCTTTGCAGTCAACATATCCGGACTCTCTCTGCTTTGTTTTCCTCTGAAAGAATTTTGCTTGGCTGACTTCCCTTCTGGTTCCTGATCCTGTTTGCTGCACCCAACTTCGCTGATCTCTGGACTCCTATTTTTCTGGCTTGTTCTGACTACTCATCCTGGTTACCAAATTATGGCTATGTTTTGACTATGTTTGCTCTGTTTATACCATTTTATTAAATAGTGTAATTTTACTGCACTTCTGTCTCAGTCTTTTTCATGGTTCCTGACAATGACAGCCTTTCAATTAAAGGGTTTATTGGGGACTATAATCTCCTGCATCCAGATGATCCCTTGGGCTCATTGGTAGTTTAGGCCTTTCTAAGTGGGCTTCCTAGCGCAGTGGAAGAGGGTTTGTCTCTTTCAGCTGATCAGAGTCTACACTCTGATGCACCAGAGTCTCTGGTGGTGGACACATCAGGAAACGCATTTGCAACACCACCCCTTAGGGTCATTGTTACTACCGATGCCAGCTCGACAGGATAGGGAAGCACCTGTGAACACCTCAAGATTCAAGGCAGATGGGAGTTCCCCATTCAGGATCTAGACTCCAATGTCCTGGAGCTTTGAGCAGCATTCATGGCATTAGTCTCCCTACTGCTGCACATTCAGGGCCATCCAGTCACACAACATATGGACAATACAGCAGTGGTGTTTTATATATTCAACCGCAAGGAGGGACACGCAGCCAATCACTGCTACAAGAGCCAATGATGGAGCTGGCATGGCAGAACCTTCTAGACCTTCGGGCTATATATCTTCCTAGTTGTCAGAACACCAAGGCAGTTGCCCTTCCAGGCAGTTTCAGGATCCCAAGTGGTCTCTTCACCCGGAAGTCTTTGCACAGATTACCCAAGAGTGGGGTCACCATTGACTGGATCTGTTTGCCAACTACAGTACAAGGTGAGATGGTTCCTGCCATGTCATCCCCATCCAATGGCAGAGGGAGTGAATGCCCTGACCTATCATTGGGTCTGTCATCTGGCCTATGCCTTTCCACCGATCCTTTCAATCCTGACATTGTTGAGGAGAATCTAACAATCATTACAGTTCTGCCTTACTGGCCTTGTAGGCCATTGTTTACCCTGACGATGGACCTCAGCATCAGTCCACCAATAACACTGCCCACAACTCCACATCTTGTATCCCAAGGGGGATTCTTTATCCGCAACTGTCTCAGCTGGCCTTAACGGCCTGGAGGTTAAAAAGCAAGGGCTCCAAGATCTGGGGTGCTCCCCAGAGGTGATCTGAACATTCCAGAAAATCCTCAACCAATTCAATCTATGCCAATATATTGGATAAATTCACAGTCTTTGCAGCAAAGCACCAATTTGACCCCTTTAATTGTGTCCTTCTTACAAACAGGTTTGGATCTGGGGCTCAGTTTGAGTTCCCTGAAGGCTCAAATTTCGGCCATTTTAGCCTTCCCTCAAAAAACATGGGCCTTAGATCTTTTGGTGAAATGGTTTATGAGGGCTGTCCTTAGACTGTGGCCCCCAAAGAGAAACAAGTTTCCTCAGTGCGATTTATTGTTAGTCCTCAACTTCTTGGCAGGCCTTACTTTCACTCTAGAAGAAAACAGTTTGTTGTGGGATATCACTTTTAAAACAGCAATTCTGGTTGCCATAAGTTCAGGCAGCAGGGTGTCAGAGCTCCAAGCCTTAGAATCAGAAGAACCCTATGTCACTTTTTTCCAGATAGAGTTGTGCTGAGACCTTTGGATCACTTAATCCCTAAAGCAGCCTTCACTTTCCATCTCTCCAGTGAGTGGGTTCTTCCAGCCTTTCCACCTGACTCAGATCCTGCCTTCCTTACAAGAGTTGGACATCCCCAAAGTTCTGAGTTTGTGTCTCCACGCTTCTCTTTCCTTCAGATTCTCTAAAACCTCTTTATCCTCCCTTTTGGAAGGTTTAAAGGAAAAGAAGCTTCAGCCAGAACTATTTTGTTCTGGATTGTGAAGACTATTTAAAGAGCATATAGAAAGGTCAGAAAGGACCCTCTTGGGCCAATTAGTGCTCACTCAACCAGGTCTATCTCCTTTTCTTGGACGGTGCACGCCAGAGTATCATTAGAAACCATGGTCATCTCACCATACATTCTTAAGATATTACAGGGTGGATCCAGGAGCCCTTACTACCTTGGAGTTTGCGATAAGAGTCATACAGGCCTCTATGTCCGTTGTTAATGAAGATTAGGTCTGTAGCAGTATCCCTCTTAAGCTCATTATTTATCATATGTTGGCGTCTGGAAAAACTGAAAATTACCGTAATTTTCCTTTCATGACACCAATCCATGGCAGAATACGAACCCTCCCTTTTTCTGTTGATCTTGCTCTTTATACGAAAAATGGGGAAGTTGCTCTCAGTCAGACTTTTATGGATTTAAACAGGTCCTGTGGATAGTGATATGGGTGAAGCTATATCATATGTATGCTGACATGGATTGGTGTCAGGAAAGGAAAATTTCGGTAAGAATTTAAATACAATTTTCCATTTTCTTTCAGGTTCCCCAAGCTCGATGCAATGATCCGTGTCCTCTGGGATACAGGAAAGGTCCAAGTGGAGGAATCCATGCCTGCTGCTATCGCTGTGTGCCGTGTTCTGATGGGGAAATCTCCAATGCAATAGGTAATAAATACTAATGCATCATTATTTAAAGACTGGTGTCTGATATGTGTCATGCTATTGACGTTTTTAGTCATTGTTTATGAATTGGTTTCTAACACACAGTTTTGTCCCATAGACAGTGACATTTGTCACAATTGTCCTAATGACCAGTGGCCGGATGAGAGCAAAGTGAAATGCATCCCTAAAACATATGATTATCTCTCTTATGAGATGGACATAATCTCTCAAGCTTTTTATGCTATCTCAATATTATGTTCAGCTGTAACTATCCATATACTGACATTATTTATTATATTTCGGGACACACCAATTGTAAAAGCCAACAACCGGGCCTTGAGCTTTATTCTCCTGACCTCCATCTTGCTGAGCTTCCTCTGTGTCTTCTTCTTCCTCGGACGTCCTGTGGATATAACCTGCATTCTGAGACAAGTGTCATTTGGGATCTTCTTCTCCATCGCTGTCTCCTCTGTTCTGGCCAAAACTATCACAGTCTGTGTTGCCTTCAAAGCCTCTAAACCCGGCAGCTACTGGAGGAAATGGGTCAGAGATAAGATTGCTAATTCTGTTGTCATAATCTGCTCCTCTGTCCAAGTTGTGATCTGTGTTGTTTGGCTGTCAGTCTCTCCTCCCTACCAAGAGTATGACATGGACTCCTATCCTGGGAAGATCATCATTCAGTGTAATGAAGGGTCAGTTATCGGCTTCTACTCTATGTTGGGTTATATGGGGTTTCTGGCAGCTGTGAGTTTTCTTCTGGCTTTCATGGTGAGGACATTACCGGACAGTTTTAATGAGGCCAAGTACATCACCTTCAGCATGCTGGTGTTCTGCAGTGTCTGGATTGCCATGATCCCGGCCTATCTGAGCACCAGAGGGAAATACATGGTGGCTGTGGAGGTATTCGCTATACTGGCCTCCAGTGCTGGAATATTAGGATGTATATTTTTTCCTAAATGTTACACTATTATCATTAAACCTAAGAGAAATTCAAAAAAACATATATTAAGCAAAGTGAAATCATAGTATACTCTTTTAATAATTTTATAATGCAAGGATATGGACTAGTAGAGCATGATTTTGAAGCATAGGTGGACTAAGTATACTTGACCTACCTAAAACTTCAATAGGCATAAAAAGTTCTGACATTGGACAGGTCAAATTGTAAACCAACAAACACCGACCAACGGACATGATTTTATTTTTTACTTTCATTTTTAACTTTTATTTAAAGTAATTATTTGATCTAATTGAAATTAATGTGTTTTGCTGTTTATCAGTTTAGCGCTTACTCACGTAGAAGCCATTGGATGTTTGGGTCTTCCCTTTCATGCACAGCCAGGCAACATGACATTTTCAGCACTCGTATAGTAGTATAGTTTTTAGTGAATTGAGGAATGAACTTGGATGGGCAAGGGGAGATATTAGATCCCCAGTATTGTACTTTGAATGCAAACTGAGGGCTTAAAGTGGAGGTTCCCACTAAAAAAAATGTTAAAAGCCAGCAGCTACAAATACTGCAGCCGCTGACTTTTAATAAATGGACACTTACCTGTCCAGCGCGCCCGCAATGTCGGCAGCAGAAGACGAGCAATCGCTCAAAATCTCTGCTGCCCCCGCTGCCATCCTTGGTGAGGGAATCAGGAAGTGAAGCCTTAATTTAAAATTACAACATGGCGATTGGTCACTACAAGGGTTTATTTAATAAAGACAAATAGGTTGCTTGCTTTGCAAAGGGAATTTACATCAGAGCTTAGTAAGCGAGGTGATGCTTTACTGAATTCCATCATCCAATTATGTGCAAGTAAAAAGCTGTTTTTTTTCCTTGCGTGTTAATCGATATTCTTCACAAAGTGAATCCTTAACACATTCACTGTGCTCTGGGGTAAATTTCCTTGCATAGTGCAACTTTATTAATTGTGAGATCATTGATAACAAAGTTCAATTGCTAAAGAGCATTTTATAAATCGATTGCTTAATCAGTGAACTGAAGGGCAAATATGGCTTGTAAAATACTTTTCACCTCACTGGACAAAGACATCTTACAAGTGACTTATTTATTAATATATCAATGTTAACATTGAGTATTGGACAGTTATTTTGCCTGTCTATGGAAGGGTTATTTTCCCAAAGACTGAGGCCCGGATTCTGAGAGATCGGCACATCTTTAGATAGGCGTAGCGCATCTCATATGCGCTACGCCGACGTAGCATTGAGAGGCAAGCTGAGTATTCACAAAGCACTTGCTCCCATATGTACGCCGGCGTAACGTTAATAGACCGGCGTAAGCCCGCCTAATTCAAAGTAGCAAGGCAGTGGGCGTGTTGTACTATAATTAACCGTGACCCCATGTAAATGCATGGCCTAACAAACGGCGCATGCGTGCGCATGCTCAGAATCATGTCTAATTTACTCCCCAAGATACGCCGGGTCCATTCATGCAACGTGAACGGAACCTACGCCCAGCCCCATTCATGTACGACTTGCGTAAACAATGTAAAATACGACTACAGTTCCGACGTTTCCGACGTCCATACCTTAACATGACTTACCCCTGCTTTATTGAAAAAGAGAAAGGGTTGGGACTTTAAATGAGATGCGTGTTGATGCAAACAGTATGTATAAGTAAATAAGTAAAGTTGTATAACGTAATAACCAGGCTCGAACTTACCAACCAAACTGCAGGCCGAATTCAACTGTCTAACTTTGTATGTTAAAAGCAGAGTCATTCACATGCCTCATTCAAAGTCCCAAACCTAGTTCCATGTTTATCAACAGGGATGGAGATGCGATTTTGATGCTTATACATTTACCCTTATGCGTTTTTTCCAGTGCTCTTTATTGCTATACCAACTCTAGATGGAGTCGGCTGGTGACACACACCCCTAGTCACCTGCTCTCCATCTACTCATTAGCACTTGTATGCCTCCACTGTGGAAACTAATAAAGTTTAGTTAGGACCACAGGAATGCAGAGAGCCTTGTAAGCGGCTTGTGGCTTATCCATATATTTGCAAATGTGTGCAACCAATCCTCTGCTTTTAACATACAAAGTTAGACAGTTGAATTTGGACTGCAGTTTGGTTGGTAAGTTTGAGCCTGGTTATTACGTTATACAACTTTACTTATTTACTTATACATACTGTTTGCATCAACACGCATCTCATTTAAAGTCCCAACCCTTTCTCTTTTTCAATTTTCAGGGATGGAGGTATGTGTCATTCACATGCCTCATTCAAAGTCCCAAACCTAGTTCCATGTTTACCCCTGCTTTATGAGGGGTAAACTTACGCCGGAGGTACGCCTTACGTAAACGGCGTAGCTTACTGCGACGGGCGCAAGTATGTTCGTGAATCGGCGTATCTAGCTCATTTACATATTCGACGCGTAAATCAACGGAAGCGCACCTAGCGGCCAGCGTAAATATGCACCCAAGATACGACAGCGTAGGAGACTTACGTCGGTCGTATCTTGCCAACATTCAGGCGTATCTGCTTTCCTGAATAAGCGTATAGATACGACGGCGCACATTTGGACTTACGACGGCGTATCTGGAGATACATCGTCGTAAGTCCTTTCTGAATCCGGGCCTGAATCTTTTTTATAAAGTTGTACTTTAGGAGGCAGTAATAGGTCAATCAATAATAAAATGTAGAAATAGATTTTTGTTACATCTAATGTTATCTATCTTCAATTAAACAGTGACAAGACTGAAATCATGCTTATTGGAACCCCCAATCAATTATATAAAACAAGACTTGATGGCCTATTTATTGTTGGCACTGTGCTTGAGCTTCAGTCTAAATTGAAAAATCTAGGGGTGATATTTGATGCTAAATTACCTTTGATCCACATGTACAAAATGTTGTCAGAACATCTTTTTTCCCACTTGAGAAACATTGCTGGGCTGCGTCCTATGCGATCTCTGAAGCTGAAAGTCTGATCCATACATTTGTGTTCTCCTGACTTGACTACTGCAATGCTCTACTCTCTGGTGCACCTAAATCCACTATTATTCAACTTCAATATGTACAAAATTCTGCAGCCGGAATCCTGACTAGTCATACGAACATATTCGCCAGAACACCGCGAATCGTACAAAACGTCCATAGAATATACAGGTAGGTGAGTTAGGGGCACATAGAGGTTACAAGGGGGGAAGTAAGTTGATAGAATTTCAGAGAGATAATGTGGTGCCAAGCCATGGAGAGCATTATAGGTGAGCAAGAGGATCTTAACCACTTCAATACCGGGCTTTAACCACTTTAGCCCCGGGCCTGTTTTTCAGAGTCTGTGTTTACGAGACAAAACCATTTTTTTTTGCTAGAAAATTACTTAAAACCCCCAAACATTATATATATTTTTTTCTAACACCCTACCAAATAAAATGGCAGTCATTGCAATACTTTTTGTCACACCGTATTTGCGCAGCGGTCTTACAAGCGCACTTTTTTTTGGAAAAAATTAACTTTTTTAAATTAAAAAATAAGACAACAATAAATTTGGCCCAATTTTTTTATATATTGTGAAAGATAATGTTACGCCGAGTAAAATGATACCCAACATGTCACGCTTATAAATTGCGCCCGCTCGTGGCATGGCGTCAAACTTTTACCCTTAAAAATCTTGATAGGCGACGTTTAAAAAATTCTACAGGTTGCATTTTTTGAGTTACAGAGTAGGTCTAGGGCTAGAATTATTGCTCTCGCTCTAACGATCGCGGCGATACCTCACTTGTGTGGTTTGAATACCGTTTTCATATGCGGGCGCTACTCGCGTATACGTTCGCTTCTACGCGCGAGCTCGTCGGGACGGGCGCTTTAAATTTTTTTTTGGGGGTTTTCGCATTTATTTTTATTTATTTTACAATTTTTAACACTGAAAAAAAAAAAAAATTATCACTTTTATTCCTATTACAAGGAATGTAAACATCCCTTGTAATAGAAAAAAGCATGACAGGTCCTCTTAAATATGAGATCTGGGGTCAAAAAGACCTCAGATCTCATATTTAGGCTTAAATGCAAAAAAAAAGAAAAAATTTGGAAATGTCATTTTTTCAAATGACAAAAAAAAAAAATGTTTCTTTAAGAGGCTGGGCGGGACTGACGTTTTGACGTCACTTCCGCCCAGCCGAGCTATGGGGACGGGCGAAGGAGATTTTTCCTTCAGTCTTGTCCCTGCTCAGCTAGCGAACGGTCGCGATCCCCTCCGCCACTACCGACGGCTACGGTAAGCGGCGGAGGGCGCGGGAGAGCGGCGGGAGGGGGGGGTTCCTCTCCCGCCACCGATAACGGCGATCTCGCGGCGAATCCGCCGCGGAGACCGCCATTATCGTTTACACGGCCGCCCACAGAAGAGATGAATATCTCGATTGTGGCAGCAGCTGCTGCCGTTACCGAGATATTTATCTTTAAAGTGAGGACGTATAACGACGGTGGGCGGTCGGCAAGTAGTTAATACCCACCTTCATACCGTCCTCCAAGTCACTTGCCTGAAGAAGAGGTCCTGCGTGGCCTCGAAATTTGCAATCCTTGAGATGTTTTCACTGCATTAAACTTTTGGACGTTTGTACGTTCCGCGGTGTGCTGGCGAATATGTTCGTATGATTTGTTGTTCCAGTTCCCAGCTGGTGATCGCTTCAGCACCCATTTTTGCACTTATTGGCCATTTTTTCCAGGAAGGTGTGCGATTGGAATATTAACTAAGAATCCTGACTAGGTCTGGTACAAATGATCATACATCCCTATCCTGGAGTCCTTGCACTGGCTTCCCATCAGGTTTTGCATAAACTTTAACCAGTTCAATACCGCACACCGTCATATGACGTCCACAAAGGGGATCTCCCATCCCGGGTGGACGTCATATGACGTCCTGTACTTTGTGCAGTGATATCTGAATGATGCCTGCACCTAGAGGCATCATTCAGATATAATTTTGTTCCGGCGGCAATCCTGCGCACCATAAGAATGATCATAGCGGCGGTTCTGCCGCTTGATCGTTCTTATAGGCGGCGGGAGGGACACCCCCCCCCCTCCCACCACCATCCGGTGCATCTCTGGGCTCTCCCTTGCCATCGGGGGCCCGGAGAGATGATCGCTGTGCGCCGGATGGGAGGCACAGAGATGACTGGTGACCAGATGGTCACCAGTCATCTCTATGACCGTCGGAGGCCAGGCACGATGTGATGACGTCACGCCCGGGTACCCGGAAGTAAACAAACCGCAATTACGGCTAGTAAGAATGAGATCTGTAATTTTTTTTCACAATCTCATTCTTTCCAGCCTGAAGGAGAGATGTGAGGCCTTATTGACCCCACATCTCTCCTTAAAGAGGACCTGTCACACACTATTCCTATTACAAGGGATGTTTACATTCCTTGTAAAAGGAATAAAAGCGATCGAAAAAAAATGTAAAATAAAGTGTAAAAAATAAATAAATAAGTAAAATAATAAATAAATAAATAAATAAAAATGTAAAACGCCCCTGTCCCCGGTAGCTCGCGCTCAGAAGCGAACGCACACGTAAGTCCCGCCCACGCATGTAAACATTGTTCAAACCACACATGCGAGGTATCGCCGTGTGCGTTAGAGCATGTGCAATAATTCTAACACTAGACCTCCTCTGTAACTCTAAACTGGTAACCTGTAAAAATGTTAAAGCATCGCCTATGGAGATTTTTAAGTAACAAAGTTTGGCGCCATTCCATGAGTGTTCAGAATTTTAATGCATGACATGTTAGGTATCTATTTACTCGACGTAACATCATCTTTCATATTTTACAAAAAATTGGGCTAACTTTACTGTTTTGTTATTTTTTAATTCATGAAACCAATTTTTTTCCAAAAAAAAGGCGTTTGAAAAATGATTGCGCAAATACCGTGCAAGATAAAAAGTTGTAATGACCGCCATTTTATTCCCTAGGGTGTCTGCTAAAAAAAATATATATATAATGTTTGGGGGTTCTGAGTAATTTTCTAGCAAAAGAATGATGATTTGTACATGTAGGAGAGAAGTGCCAGAATAGGCCCGGTATGGAGGTGGGTATTAAAGTGGTTAAGATCTTCTTGCTCACCTATAATGCTCTCCATGGCTTGGCACCCCATTATCTCTCTGAACTTCTATCAACTTACTTCCCCCCTTGTAACCTCTGATCATCAAATTCTGGTCTCCTATATGTCCCCCAACTCACCTATCTGTATATTCTATAGGAGACACAGCCATCTCCTGCTATGCTCCTCAAATTCTGGTCTTCTGAGTGAGTGAGTGAGTGAGTGAGAAACTTATATAGCGCTGCACATGCGAACTGAATCGCCTCTTGGCGCTTGGTGTCCATTTCTTTTTTAGTCCTCAGAAGAGATGGGTCTTGATCTTTATCCTGAAGGCCAAGTGATTCTCCTCCAGCCGAATGCTGGTTGGTAAAGCGCTCCATAGTCTAGGTCCTTGGACTGCAAATCTTCGTTCTCCTTTGGATTTGTATCTGGCTTTGGATATCTGGAGTAGATTTTGGCTGGTGGATCGCAGAATGCGATTGGGGTTATGGGCTTTTAGTTTTTTGCATAGATATTGGGGGGCGTTTCCTAGAATACACTTATGCGTAAGACAAAGTGCCTTGAAAGTGATTCTGTCTTTTACTGGCAACCAATGAAGGGATCTCAGCGAAGGTGAGATTGATTCCCAAGGTTTTTTCCCAGTCACTAGTCGAGCGGCCGTATTTTGAACGACTTGCAGCCGAGTGATTTGGTACTTTGGGAGTCCAAGATAGACTTCTGTGTCCCCCCTCCCCTACTCATACATTCTCCCCTACTCGCCTACCTGTATATTCCATGGGAGACACCACCTTCTCCTACTATACTCCTCATACTCTGGTCTTCTGTATGTCCCCCCTACTCACCTACCTGTATATTCTATGGGAGACACAGCCTATTAGATCATCCCTGAAAACCCTCCTATTCAGAGAAGTCTATCCTACCCAGACCTAACAACTGTATTTTCATATTGTCTATCTGATTATCCCCCACAGCTACTACCCTTTGTTCCACTTCACCCTCTCTTCCAGATTGTAAGCTCTAACGAGCCGGGCCCTCTGATCCCTCCTGTATTGAATTGTGATGTAACTGTACTGTCTTCCCTGATGTTGTAAAGCGCTACGCTAACTGTTGGCACTATATAAATCCTGTATAATAATAATATTAATAAAAGTGTTTGTGTGAAAAATTGTAACCAATTGTGTATCATAAGTGAATTCATCCAAAAAGGTAAAGTCAACTGAGGTGTCAGTGAGCCAAAAAAATATATGAATAAACTAAAAACATATCCACAAAATCATCAAATAACCATTAAAGTGGTTGTAAACCCTCCTGGGTGAGTTGCACCTACAGGTAAGCCTAGATTAAGGCTCACCTGTGGATGTTTGCAATATCTCCTGAACCTACACGGTTTAGGAGATAGTTCCTAAAAATAGTACACCGCTGTCTACGGCGCATGCGCGCTGTAGACATCGCCGCAGGTGCACTGTAAATGCTGTTTTTGCTAAACTATAATGCCGTGTTTTTTTTTGCTCTCATGCGCAGAGTGACGTTATCGCCGCTCCGGCCAATCACAGGGCCGAAGCGGCGATACCCGGAAGTAACCTCCGGGTATCATGGCTGCGGCTGGAGGGGGAGGGGAGGATGGCATCGGGGGCTTAGATCAACGGTAAGTAATGCATAATGAGCTAGTAAGTGTGCCATAGGGAATGCTTTTAACTGTAGAGGGGATGGGCTGTGTGTGACAGGACAGTGATCACCGCTTCTGATTACAAGAAGCTGTGATCAGTGTCCTGTCACTAGAAAGACTGGGGAAATGCTTGTTTATATAAGCATTTCCCCTGTTCTGTCTCAACGTCACATGATCGCAGGTATGCCCGCGGACATCGAGTCCGTGGGACCCGCGGTCGGAGTCACAGAGCTTGCGGCGTGCGTGTGCACAATGCTGGCTTCTTAAAGGGGACGTATATATACGTCCTTTTGCCTGCCCGTGTGTTGGGGAAATTTTATGAAGATGTATTTAATATATATTGTCATAGAGTCACCCATTGTTGGTTCTCCCGCGGCCCGCTCTAAAGAGCTGACTGGGGCAGACTGAGACTGGTTGAGATAAACTTCCTGATTTGGAGAAGGGTGTTTGTGGAGGGGGGATGTCGGCCGGCGAAAGGGCCCCTGTGTGATGCACAGAAATTCGCCTGTGGGGATGCGTCCGCCAGGGGACGGCTGGCAGCCTTAGGTCTGTGGGGCAAGTCCAGTCAAGTGGCCCATAGAGCGTGGAAAAGTGATGGATCGAGGAAAACAGTCTAAGATTTTTCATGATCACAAGGGTGGGGGGGGGGGGGGGGGGGACATTGTGGCCCTCCAGAAACCCTGCCATGGTGGAGCAACTTTTCCCCACTCTCCCTCTTCCCTGCCTCCTCCCCACTCCCACTTTTGTCATCCATGTTAATTTACCTTTTCTTAGCCAGAGCCATTTTTGCACACATGTTTAAAAAATCATTTTAGGCCTGAAGATTACACAAAACCCCCAAAAATTATATATTTCCTGAAAGAAGATATCCCTAGACAATAAAATAGTGGTCGTTTTTTTAATGTCACATGATATTACCGCAAAGGTCTAGGAAACGTAACATTTCTGTAAAAAAAACACACTAAAGTGAATGTTAGAGCAAGCAAACCCATGAAATTGCGCAAAAAATAAAAATTGCAGAGGTGATCAAATACCACCAAAAGAAAGCTCTATTTGTGGGAAGAAAATGATAAAAATTTCATTTGAGTACAGTGTAGCATGACTGCGCAATTGTCATTTAAAGTGCGACAGTGCTGAAAGCTGAAAATTGGCTTGGGCAGGAAGGTGCGTAAGTGCCTGGTATGGAAGTGGTTAAAGATGGATTATTTCAATAAGATGAAGTGTGTGTTTATAGTACAAGGCAGAATGGCGGTGTGCTCTGCATACAACCAATTTTGCCACGTCACCGTGCCATGCTGTAGAGGTATATCTGCGTGCGGCGGGCGGCAAGCGGTTAATAAAGATAAATAGTGGTCAGCGCAAATTCCACTGGCACAACCCTTGGGGCTGCTTTTGCTAATCTCATGTTACTGCGTTTTAAAGCGGAAGTAAACCCATCCATAAAATAGTTTAATTTCCAGCACGTGCCGGAAATGAAGCACTCCCATTGGTTATGCTCTCAACCACACTGTCAAACCATCCAATGGCTGGTCTCATAACTGACCACATGTGCAGCACTATGGCAGTTGTAGATTAAACAGAGGCAAAGATGGCAGCTTCCTTGGCTGAAAACAATAAGGGGGTTTACTTCCACTTTAAGTAAAAGTTTAGTCAGAGACGATTCGCGATTTTCAGTCTGTTACAGAGTGACGAATGTGCTATCTCCATTACGAACGCTACTTTTACAGAAGGTGCGCTCCCATCTCATACTTTATTCTGAGCACGCGCGGGTTTCTAAGCATACACACAAACGTGTTTCTCATCGTAAACCAGCCTGACAAGAAACACGACGAGGAAATTGAGACTCCCAGAAGAGGAAAAGGAGAAATTGTTTTCTTTTTTCCTCTTCGAGATCCACGACAGTTTTCTCGACGAAAAACGTACACACAACCGCTTTCCTCGGCAAAAAAGCTCTGCCACCAAGTTTCTTGATGGATTCTGACAAGGAAAACGGTTGTGTGTACGAGGCCTTAGACCCCATTCACACCTTCGCGTTTTGTCGCATGTAGCGCCACGCGAACAAACGCCAGAGGGACGAAAAGCAATGAAAGTCAATGGGGATGGTTCACATCTGCACGCTGATGCGCTTGACGCGCATCGCCTGTAGTCAAAAGAAGTTCTGGACCCTTTTCTGTCGCGCAATACGCGCGATATGCGCGTATTTGAGCGTTTTTGGTTTTCCATTGAAATCAATGTAAAACGCCAGATACGCGCGTATTGCGCGACAACAAGCGTTTGCTACGGGCGTTTTGTCAATAGAACTTGTCGCCCATGCAGAAGATTTAAAAAATCTACCAACATAGCAACAAGTGATGAAAAGATGATAGTTTTTCCTATTGGCTAAAAAAAAAACGTCTAAGTACAAAAACGTCGGACAACGCTGTATGCAAACGCGCATATTAGCATGAATACGCGCGAAAAAAACGCCTAAAAAAAACGCCGGAAAACGACGCTATTGCCTACGCCTAGGTGTGAATGCAGCCTTAGACTGTGCTCTCCTCCCCCCTCTGATTCCTCTTTACTTTCTACGGGCCTTTTTACCCCTTGATTGGGTCTGGGAAAAATGTTGTTCCTGATTCTTTTCATATTGACCTGGAGGTTTCAACCTTTTCACTAAAGTTTCCAGCTTGTTTTTGGTTTATTTCGTTTTAGCTTTATGGGCTGACAACACGCTATGTTTTGTCATTGATTGATAGTGCGAAACGCGTCAGCTGTTTTATTCCTGTACTCTGTGCTGTGATTTGTAATGCATTGTAGTGCATTTCAGCCGAATCTTTTCTCTCTATAATGTCAAATCTTTTCTCTCTATAATGTCGAATCTTTTCTCTCTATAATGTTGAATCTTTTCTCTCTATAATGTCGAATCTTTTCTCTCTATAATGTCGAATCTTTTCTCTCTATAATGTCAAATCTTTTCTCTCTATAATGTTGAATCTTTCCTCTCTATAATGTCGAATCTTTTTTCTCTATAATGTCGAATCTTTTCTCTCTTTGTCAAATCTTTTCTCTCTATAATGTCAAATCTTTTCTCTCTATAATGTCAAATCTTTTCTCTCTATAATGTCAAATCTTTTCTCTCTATAATGTCGAATCTTTTCTCTCTATAATGTCGAATCTTTTCTCTCTATAATGTCGAATCTTTTCTCTATAATGTCGAATCTTTTCTCTCTATAATGTTGAATCTTTTCTCTCTATGTTGAATCTTTTCTCTCTATAATGTCGAATCTTTTCCCTCTATAATGTCAAAACTTTTCTCTCTATAATGTTGAATCTTTTCTCTCTATAATGTCAAATCTTTTCCCTCTATAATGTCGAATCTTTTCTCTCTATAATGTCAAATCTTTTCCCTCTATAAATGTCGAATCTTTTCTCTTTATGCAGAATAATCTCGGACTAATAGAGTTAAGGTTAGGCACATTAGACCGCAGATTCGATAGACACAAATTGCTATTGTCACCGTCATGTTGAATCTCCTATTTATATCGAACTGTTGTAGCAACGAAAACGAAATTAAAGCATTTGTTTATGTCGGATCTTTCGGATTTCGTATTCTGTGCATTCGTTTTTGTTTGTTAAAACGATAACGAAAATACCCAAAATTCGGACAAAAATGCATTCGGACGAAAACAAATGCACATGTCTAACCTCCACCTGAAAAAACATTCCTGTTTTGGAGGTCGTCTCATTGTTGCCCATCTAGTGCACCTGTTGTTTATTTCAATTAACAGCAAAGCAGCTGAAACTGATTAACAACCAGGGGCGGACTGGGCCAGAGGGAAGGGTGGCAATTTCCCCCCCGGGCCGATCTAATTCTCCCCAGAAAAGGCCACCACAGCAAAATCTCCACTGTCACAGCCAGGACTGGCGCCATGCACATCAGTCGGGGGGTCACATCCTTAGATGCTGGGACTTGTAGGACTTGTAGTCCTTCACTAGTTGCTTCAATTGGTTGGTTCAATAAGCCACTTGACTGGACTTCCCCCAAGGCTTAAGGCTGCCAGCCCTCCCCTGTAAAAAAAAACCTCTGTATACACCCCTCCCACTCTGTATACACCACTCCCCCTTTGTTTACACCCCTCTCTCTCTGTATACACCCCTCCCCCTCTGTATACACCCCTCCCCCTCTGTATACACCCCTCCCCCTCTGCTACTTAACCACTTGCCGACGGCGCACCGTCGAAATACGTCCACAAGGTGGCTCTGCTGGGCGAGAGCACGTAATATGACGTCCTCTCTCCCAGCCGCCACTAGGGGCGCGCGCCCCCCGCTCGCCCCCGACTCCTGTGCGTGTGCCTGGCGGGCGCGATCGCCGCCGGGCACACGCGATCGCTCGTTACAGAGCGGGGACCGGGAGCTGTGTGTGTAAACACACAGCTCTCGGTCCTGTCAGCAGGGGAAATGCTGATCTTCGGTTCATACAATGTATGAACCGAGGATCAGTGTTTCCCCTAGTGAGGCCACCCCCCCCCCACAGTAAGAACACACCCAGGCATACTTAACCCCTTCCCCGCCCCCTAGTGTTAACCCCTTCACTGCCAGTGGCATTTTTATAGTAATCCAATGCATTTTTATAGCACTGATCGCTATAAAAATGCCAATGGTCCCAAAAATGTGTCAAAAGTGTCCGAAGTGTCCGCCGTAATGTCGCAGTACCGAAAAAAAAAATCGCTGATCGCCGCCATTACTAGTAAAAAAAATATAATAAAAATGACATAAAACTACCCCCTATTTTGTAAACGCTATAACTTTTGCGCAAACCAATCAATAAACGCTTATTGCGATTTTTTTTTTACGAAAAATATGTAGAAGAAAACGTATCGGCCTAAACTGAGGAAAAAAAATGTTTTTTTTATATATTTTTGGGGGATATTTATTATAGCAAAATATAAAAAATATTCATTTTTTTCAAAATTGTCGCTCTATTTTTGTTTATAGCGCAAAAACTAAAAACCGCAGAGGTGATCAAATACCACCAAAAGAAAGCTCTATTTGTGGGAAAAAAAGGACGCCAATTTTGTTTGGGAGCCACGTCGCACGACCGCGCAATTGTCTGTTAAAGCGACAGAGTCCCGAATCGCAAAAAGTACTCTGGTCTTTGGGCAGCAATATGGTCCGGGGGGTAAGTGGTTAACTGACCAGATCAATATCCCAGGAGTTCTGATTCAAAAGTGTTCCTTTAATTTTTTTGAGCAGTGTATAAGAATAAACCAACTTTACACTTGTTATTAGTTACATTGCCTGATATGGATTTCATATTTATCAGGGAAGTTCCTATTCTTCTTTGTTCTGTAGTGTAAATCGGTGTCAGGCGATGTGTATAAAGTTCTGGTGATTGTGTCTCTTCCTCAGCAGATCTGCCGGTGACTGAGAGGATCTGCTGTGTGCCATGAAATGTTCTCCTCTCTTCTGTGTCTGTTACCTGCTGATCCTCCTCCTTCCCATCACATACTATGGAGTCATATTGTCCTGGAGCTCAGCATCTTCATGTAGACTTCACATGACAAAGCCAATGTTTGAGTATGAATATTACCGGGAGGGAGACGTTGTTATCGGAGGATTAGTCTCTGCCCACTTTTATAACCACTATGTGGAAAATGTGAACGATACAAGTATCGATTTGTTTCTTCCACCTGAACCCTCTACTATTTGTGAACTGTAAGTCTCTTTGTATCATCTTTGCTCTCTCTGTATAACTCAACAAAGAGAGAATATAACGGCGTGTCCTTATTTTTCGCTGTAACCTTTTTATGAAAAATGTACAAATGTTTCTACTGATGTTTTATATATTTTTCTCATTATTGGCATTCTTTGTTTCGCTGATATAATATCAATATGTAGCGCTACCCCCGAAGGAGCTGCTGGTTTGTTTTGGGTGGCATGTTACCTCTGTATCTCCGCAGTCTAGGGTACTTGATGAGAGTTGTAGTAAAAAAAAAGACCTCTAAAGATGCAACCTATAGAATTTTTTAAACGTCGCCTATGGAGATTTTTAAGGGTAAAAGCTTGACGCCATTCCACGAGCGGGCGCAATTTTAAAGCGCCCGCTCATGGAATTTTGAAGACCTCATATTTAGACTAAAATGCAATAAAAAAAAATTGTCATTTGAAAAAAATGACAACAGGAAAATGTGCCTTTAAGAAGCTTGACGTCGCTTACGCCCTGCTATGGGGACAGGTGGGAGCCATCTTGCCCTCACTCGTATCCCAGCCAGGCAGGACCCGATCGCCTCCGCCGCTGCCGACAGCTCTGAAAAGCGACGGAGGGAGCGAGAGAGCGGCGAGAGGGGGGCCCCTCACCCACCGCCGATAACAGTGATCTTGCGGCGAATCCGCCATGCAGACCACCATTATCGTTTAAAGGACAGGCGCCTGAAGAGATGGATATCTCGGTTGTGGCAGCAGCTGCTGCCGTTACTGAGATGTCCCTCTTCAAAAAGAGGACGTATATAGTCATGCGCGGGTCCTTCAGTGCTTAAGAACTGTCAGACAGTAGAGGAGGCATTCGGCGGTCAGCCGTCAATAAGTGCCAATCTTTTTTTTCCGTGTTCCGGCGGTGTAGTGGCATTGTGATTGAAGATAGATTTACATCAGGGAAATTGTCAAAAACTGTCTGTGTTTTTATTACTTTTTGACACTTTTTTTTGGTGAATGGGTAGGAGTACTATGTACTCTGGGCCAGATTCACGTAGACTAGCGACGGCGTAACGTATCGTAGATACGTTACACCGCCACAAGTTTTCATAGCAAGTGCCTGATTCACAAAGCACTTGCAATGAAAACCTACACTGGCGGCCTCCGGCGTAAGCCCGCGTAATTTAAATGGGCGCGTGCCATTTAAATTAGGCGTGCTCCCGCGCCGGACCTACTGCGCATGCTCCGTTTTGAAATTCCCGCCGTGCTTTGCGCAAAGTGACGTCATTTTTCGAACGGCGACGTGCGTAGCGTACTTCCGTATTCCCGGACGTCTTACGCAAACGACGTGAATTTTTAAATTTCGAAGCGGGAACGACGGCCATACTTTATACAGCACATACGTGTGCTGTGTAAAGTTAAGGGCACCCAAAACGACGACTACATTTGCGACGGGAAACTAGACTAGCAGCGACGTAGCGAACGCGAAAAACCGTCGTGGATCGCCGTAACTCCTAATTTGCATACCCGACGCTGGTTTACGATGCAAACTCCCCCCAGCGGCGGCCGCGGTACTGCATCCTAAGATCCGACAGTGTAAAACAATTACACCTGTTGGATCCTAGGGATATCTATGCGTAACTGATTCTATGAATCCGTCGCATAGATACTCTGAGAGATACTCCGTTGTATCTCCGCTGTGAATCTGGCCCTCTATGCTCATTCCCATAGGGGGCCGGAATCTGGGGGCCCCTTGTGAAAGGGGGCTTCCAGATTCTGATAAGCCCCCCCCCCCGCCGCAGACCCCAAAACCACAGTCCAGGATTGTGGGTAAGAGACCCTTGTCCCCATCAACATGGGGTGGGGGGGGGCAGAGATTATAGTTCCTGAGATGGAAGGATAAGAAATAACCCTCCAAATGAGTTTTCTCTATATAATATTCAGATGGTGGATGATAAGCCGTGTTCATAGCGCATCCTTCTTTTCAATCCCGCATAGAAGGTAGTAGATGAACCCACAAAGGGAAGGACAGAGGAAAGCAGCACTTTGCATTACCAAAGGAAATGAAAGCAGTATAACAAAAGGAAAATGCACTATATTACCAAAAGTATTGGGACACCTTCCTTTACACACACACATGACCTTTAATGGCATTCCAGTCTTCGTGGAGGTCAGTCAAGTTCAAGCAATTAGAACATTTTAAGATTACTATAATGTCACATGTAACAGTAGAAGGGCTGAACCAATATATAGTATACTGTACCAGCTTGAGAACACAGAATATAAGGTATACAGTGTGAACAGATGATAATGACCCTCAGAAACTCAACGCGTTTCAACAATTTTAGTCTTCCTCAGGGGGTTTGCATCAAAAGTCTGAAAGGATCTCTGAAATATATACATGAATTTATACATCTGATAATAAACATAAAAACATTGTATCATAACATAGGGCCAGATTCTCAAAAGAATTACGCCGGTGTATCTACAGATACACCCGCGTAATTCGAAAATCCCGCCGGCGTATCATTGTTTTGTATTCTCAAAACAAGATACGCCAGAATTAGGCTAGGATCCGACTGGTGTAAGTCACTTACACCGTCGGATCCTAAATGCAATACTACGCTGGCCGCTAGGTGGCTTTTACGTCGATTTCAGCGTCGCATATTCAAATGAGTCGATATGCCGATTCCTGAAAGTTTTTGCGCCGCTTCGCTGTAGTTTACGTAGTTTCCGTAAGCGTAAGGTTACTCCTTCTATATGAGGGGTAACCTTATGTCGGTCCGCCGTATGCCATGTTAAGTATGGCTGTCGGGACAGCGTCGGGTTTTTCCGTTGTTTACGTAACTCGTCGCAAATAGGGCTGTGCGTTAATTACGTTCACGTCAAAACCAATTTATTTGCAGCGTACTACGGAGCATGCGCACTGGGCTACGTTTAAGGCCGGCACATGCGCAGTTCGTTCGGCACGGGGGCGCGCTTAATTTAAATACAAGCCGTCCCCTTTGAATTATGCGGGGATACGCCAGGCCATTTACACCACGCCACCGCAAATTACGGAGCAAGTGCTTTGAGAATACGGCACTTGCTCCACTAAGTTGCAGCGGCGTAGTGTAAATAGCTTACGCTACGCTACACCGGAATCTACGTGAATCTGGCCCATAGTATTTTCATTAGATGAACTTACATTTGAGTAATAGATAACAGCACAACAAAAATACATAATCACAATATATACTGGAAGTCTCCAAGGGAGGACGGCAACCCAAAAGGTCACTCCAATAGTTCCCATGTAAGAAGGCCTGATTCACACCTATGCACTTTGCTTTTGATCCGTTTCTGCAGTGCATTTAGCGTTTTGCACACATGTGTTTGACACTTTTTTGATGCGTTTTCTTTTCTTTTTTTTTCTCCTGCATTTTTTTTTGGGGCCAATTGGAATAAAAACCTGAGTTTTGATGTCCTTTGTGTGTGGAGTACATGGACCGCGATGGCTGCAATTTCATTTTTCTTGCTGCAGCAGCAGCAGCAGCTGTCGTCTTGCTTGAAGAAGAAGCTGAGGAAGAGGAGGAAAAGACGATATTGGGTGCATCCAGTCACTGCAGATACACAACAGAGAGGGCAGTTCTGGGTGCTTTACAATGAGCTGCGAGCAAATGACGGAAAGTTTTTGAAGTACACAAGGATGTCTGCGCTAAGGTGAGTACATGAATAGGGAAAAAAGGACACTGAAACCACTGCATTCCTAACTGGCTTAGTTGGGGTAGGCGGTACACTTTAGTGGGGTTGGGTCAGCCACGCCCTGTGACCTTTAGAGAAAAGGGAAACTGCCACTCTAGGTGAATGCACTCAGCAATCAGTGTCCTCTCAGAAGCGTGGGTGCTGGCAATCCTCCGGTCTTCGCTCTGTGACCTTTGACCTCTGGGGGAGGTCCCTGTTCCAATTCCTGAGTCCTAGCCATATTCGTCAATGGGAAACCCTAACCCTAAACCCTAACCCTCTAACCCTAACCTTAACCCTAGGCCCTAACCCAGATTTTAACCACTTGCACTTAAATTTAACCATTGGTCTGGGCACTTAAACCCCCCTCCTGCCCAGACCAATTTTCAGCTTTCAGCGCTCTCACTCTTTGAATGATAATTGCGCGGTCATACAACACTGGACCCAAATTACATTTTTATCATTTTGTTCCCCACAAATAAAACTTTCTTTTGGTGGTATTTGATCACCTCTGCGGTTTTTATATTTTGTTATAAAATTTTGCAAACGGGCAATTTTTGTCCTTCATTGATATATGCTGATGAGGCTGCACTGATGGGCACTGATGGGCACCGATGGGCTGCACTGATGGGCACCGGCGGGCTGTACTGATGGACACTGATAGGCGGCACTGATGGGTAGCACTGGTGGGCACTGATATGTGGCACTGGTGGGCACTGAGAGGTGACACTGATGGGTGGCACTGAAGGGCATTAATAGGTGGCACTGGTGGGCACTTAGAAGTGGCACCGATAGCTGGCAGTGATAGGCACTAATAGGTGGCAGTGATGGGCACTGATGAGTGGCAATGATGGGCAGTGATTGGCACTGGTAGGTGACACCAATAGACAGCACTGCTAGGTGGCACTGATAGTTACATAGTTAGTCAGGTTGAAAAAAGACACAAGTCCATCCAGTTCAACCACAAAAAATAAAAAAAACTAAATAAAAAACACAGTACAATCCTATACACCCAACTCCATACCCACAGTTGATCCAGAGGATGAGGCACTGATTGGCACCACTGGTGGGCATTGATAGGTGGCACCCGTGGGCATTGATAGGAGGCACTTTTTTGCACTGGTGGGCACTGTGGGCACTGGCATGTGGCATTGGCAGGCGGTAATGGTGGGCACAGATGAGGCAGATGTGCCTCTTCCTCTTCAGCACTGATGTCCCTCGCACAAAAGCCGGTGATCGGCTTTTTTTCCTCTCATGCTGTTAGCGTGAGGTGAAAACGATTATCGAGGTTTTGTTTACATCACCTGTTCAGCTGTCATTGGCTGACAGCTGATCATGTGGTAAGGGACCAGGGTGGCCCCTTAGCGGATCTGTGATCACCAGAGTCTCAGTGACTCTGTGATCACAGCGCGCGCGTGACGGCCTCCCGGCAAAGCAGGTCCGCGCTGTAGCCGTCATCTGGCTATAGCGCGGACGTCAAGTGGTTAATAGGTAACCATTTCTTTTTCTCCCACAGTTTCGACACATTGCTGGGTTTACTTAGCAGCCAACATCAGCAACAGAACACATCCTTCAGGGGCCGCATTCCACCTGCTGGGAGGCTACTTATCATCTTGAGGTAAGTGTGTTTGTTTATTTTTTAGCTAAATCTACCCAAAACTGTATTAAAATGAATAGGACAAAGGTACATTTTAAATGTCCAAACATTTGTATCAGTAGACTTATTTTTTTATGCTCAGAGGTTATGATAGTTAAAATCCTTCAGGGAGCATTCAGGAGCAGGGATGAGCTGGACACCCTGGGAGTGGGTCCAGCTGTTTAGGTGGTCTGTAGGGGTAAGTATTTGCAGGACTGTAAGCAGACTGCATGGGAGGCTGGTAAAATGTTGGTGGGTGTTAAATAGGGGCATAAGTGCCCATGGGGGGGGGGGGCTCTTGGGGGTTAGTTCTGGTTGTGTGGGACCTGGGGAGGAATGATTTAATTGTTTGCATTAATGAAATTTGCATATCGAATTTTAGTGCCTCTGGGACCTCATCCATATATGGCAAAACTGTTTAGGAGGTGACTTTTGTTGTTGTTTGAACACACCCATCATCTCATTTAAGAGCTCAAGTAGCTTGTCACTAGAGTTGGGCCAAACACTCCCTAAAAGTCCCCATTTTGATGGCTTATATGCAAGTTATTGGAAATAAAAAGGGTTTGGGGGCCCTGGAGCACACATATCAATACAAACATTTTTTTTTCAAAGATTGTTTTTAAATGATGCTTAAAGTGAAGCAAAAATAAAAAATAAATATTTTTAATTTAGTGCTTGGGGGGGGGGGTCCCCTTAGTATGCCTGTAAAGTGGCACATCTTTGCTGTGCTTAGAACCTGCTGCAGAAAAACTTATGCCGCGTACACACAACCGTTTTTCGGGTTCTAAAAAATTACATTTTTGTTTTATGTCATTAAAAACGATTGTGTGTGGTCTTCAGAGCATTTTTCACGATCTAAAAAATGGGCATTAAAAATTTCGAACATGCTCTATTTTTTCACGACGTTTTTAATGTTGTCGTTTTTAAGGTTGTAAAAAATGGTCGTGTGTGGGCTTTAACGACGTGAAAAAACTGTGCATGCTCAGAAGCAAGTTATGAGACGGGAGCACTCGTTCTGGTAAAACTACCGTTCATAATGGAGTAAGCACATTCATCACGCTTAACAGACAAAAAAATCGTGAATCGTCTTTTACTCACACAAAATCAGCTAAAGCAGCCCAAAGGGTGGTGTCATCCGAATGGAACTTCCCCTTTATAGTGCCGTTGTACGTCACCGCGCTTTGCTAGAGCAATTTTTTTCACGATCGTGTGTAGGCAAGGCCATTTTAATGATAGTCGTTTTTTCTAGACCCTTAAAAACTTAATTTTTTAGAACCCGAAAAACGGTTGTGTGTAAGGGGCATCACACTTATAAATAAAATGACATTTAAATTGATTTTCCTAGCTGCAAGGTTTCAGCAAAACCCCCCATTGCTGGCAATATAAAAATGTGAAGAAAAAAAAACAAAAACAAAGTGGGGGTCTTCCCCCCATCCATACAAGGCCCCTTAGGTCTTGTATTGATTTTTAGGGGAACCCCTATGCCATAATTCCCCCCCTAAAATCCATATCAGACCCTTATTCGAGCATGCAGAATGGCAGGCTAAGAAAGAGGGGGATGTCACCAGTCAGTGATGTCACATGGGGGCGGTGCCACCAGGTGATGTTGTCAGGTAGATCCACACCTTACCTATTTAAGCCTTTGTCGTGAGCAGAGATTTTCTTTTTTTGGGGTCCGGCGGTCCACCGGGCGTCTAGATTGACAGTGAATCTACATCGGGGGACATTATTTTCTTATTTTTAATAAAGATGGCTTCCAGATTCCAATAAGCTCCCTGCCTGCAGACCACCATAGCCACCACCCAGGGTTGTGGGGAAGAGGCCATGGTTACCATCAAGTTGGGGACAATGGTTTCCAGCACTACATGGTGCAGAGGTTAGTCACTGGAGCTCCCACTGAGGCCACACAAAACCCACTTACAAGGCCACCCCAGGAGTTGTCACACAGCCTATCTGCCGTCTATTCCCATTGGACAAAACAATGGTTTGCTTAGACCAATCCCAGCCCCACTCAGACTCTCAGCACAGCCAGCCTGATTGGGCTAAAGAGCCAGTAGCCAGCAACATGGTGGGAGCTGTGGCCAGTGAGGATCACTCAGAGGCAACCACGCCCCTCCCTCCCAGACCCGAAACACGTCTCCTGACCACATCTCCTTCTTCTGCTCTGTCTGACCTGACTTTTTGCCTGAATAGCAGAGGCAGTGGCTGTACTCCTGACCCCCACCATATCTTCACAATAGAAGCTGCAGTATTCCAGGACATAGCTTAGATAAGGAAAGAGCTTGGCACTTAATTGTAGTGCATACAGGCAGCAGAGAAAATAATTTCTTCTATTGAGGTTGAAATTCTCCAAACCTCAATAGCTTCATATGGTGCAAGAAAAAATTGCACTCACAAAGCTGTATCTTCCGAAGAGTAAGCACAGAGCCAATTTACCAAATATTAGGATATACACCCGCCATGATGAGTGCATGTGACCTGGTATGATTCAGGAGGGGGGTGCTCGCTCGTCTCCCCCCTTCCCTGGCCTGTCAGGCTGCATGTTTCAGATAAGGGTCTGGTATGGATTCTGGGGGGGGGGGGGCATGTCATAAAAAAAAAAAAAATTGGTGTGGGGTTCCCCTTAAAATCCAAACAACAGCCAAAAGGCCTGGTATGTATTGGGGGGACCCCCACACATTTTTTTTCTTTACATTTTTGTATTGTCATCAATGTTTTGCTTTCATTCATCTATCAGCAGGAAAGCCAGTTGACAGCTGATAACTAGACATGTGCACTGCCAAAAAATGCGTTTTTTTCGTTTGTTATTTTCGTATTTTTTTTTTTCGGAAATTCGGGAAAATAAAAAAAAAATTGTTTTTATTTATTCGTTTTTTTAATTTTTTCGGAAATTCGGGAAAATCGAAAAAATTTGTTTTTCCGTTTTATTAGTTTTTTCGGAAAAAGCAAAAAACGAATAAAACGGAAAAAACTAAATTTCCGAAAAAAAGTTTTTTTTTTTTCGGAAATTAAAAAAAATTCGGAAATAAAAAAATTCGGAAGTACGAAATTTTCGAAATTTCGAAATTTCGAATTTTCAAAATTTTTACTTTCGAATTTCGAAATTTTCAATTTTTAATTCGAAAATTCGGGATTTCGGATTTTTTTTCATTCGAAAATGAAAAATTCGAAAATTCGAAAAATTCGAAAATTCGAAAAATTCGAAATTGAAAAATTCGAAAATTCGAAATTGAAAAATTCGAAAATTCGAAATTGAAAAATTCGAAAAATCGAAAATTCGAAATTTCGAAAATTGAAAAATTCGAAAATTAAAATTTCGAAAATTCGACATTTTGAATCATAGAAGTTGGAGAAACAGGAGTTGGGGGTCTCCTCTCCTGATGTTGAAGATCCTTTCCGAGGGTCTTCTTCATCATTATCCTATGCTGGTTCTCAGCAGTAGTGTTGCTCACGAATATTCGCATTGCGAATATTCGTTACGAATATGGCATATTCGAATATTCGCGAATAACTCGAATTTCGCGGCCAATATTCGCTATTCCGAATATTCGTATTTTTTCAATTTTATTTTTAAAACAGATCACATCCTAGTGATCTCCATCGACATCTAAAAGCATTGCTGGTATGATTAGAGACCCTGGGCCGAGTAGCTAAGCTGAGGCGATCCTTTTATGTTGCCGAATATTCGCAATCGCGAATATTCGATTTCCGAATATTCGCGAATACTTTCTCCGCCCTTCTTTTGCATCAGAGCCAATCAGAGTTCTCCTACCACAGTTGTCATAGGAGAGAGTGGAGTGTTTCTGTGCGTTTTTCCAGTGTATCACATCTTCAAAGAATTTTCCATCTTTTGTCCCGTGTCATCATTTGCATTTCACCTCTTTAATGAGAATAACTGTTTAACATAAAGACATTTAAGAGATGTCAACATAAACGGTTTACTTGTATTTTCCAAATCTATGGTTATTCAATATTAAACTAATCAATATACAAATTGGTCAAAGTAAACCCTCAAATCTATATAATAATGTATTTATTCTATTAATACCTTGTTAGTTGCAGGGTCCATTACGTAAAACCACACTTTTTCCAAAGGGCAGGTGAAATTGAATGTTTCAAAATTTCGCAATCAATTTCGCATTCGCATTAGCAAAATTTCGCAATCAGTTTCGCATTAGCGAAATTTCGCAAATTTTTTTTTGATAAAATATCACGAATATTCGATTTTAGCGAATATTTCACGAATATTCGGCTATATATTCGTGATATATCGCGAAATCGAATATGGCGTATTCCGCTCAACACTACTCAGCAGCTGTCAGTGCTGCAAATACAAAATGAAGAAAAATAAATGTAATAATTCCAATAAGTAAAAACATACACAGATTACAGATGTCCTTTGATAATAACTGTAACGGAACGTCCCACACTCTGCTTGAGTGCTTCCGTCATATACCGCTTCCTATTAGTCTGGATATAGATATCGGATATTTCAGCTGCTCTCAACACACAACGAGACTTGTTTGTCTGCTGAACATCGAGTCTTTAATAGAAACAAGAATGCAACCTTATATAGGTAACCAGAACATAAATTAACATGAGCTAATTAACTAATCATTTACCCAGATGAGGTGACTCCGAGATATGAACTTTCAGAGTAGACGTCCCGTCTCCGCTCACCTGATACACAATACACATTATCATAAGTGTAAACACAGGACATCTTCACACAATAGCAGGGTCAATTAGCACAGAGAACAGAGAGATGGCTGGAGGTGACGGCATTAGCATCTAACAGTATGGATGAGTCACTCTTACAATATACCCGTTGAGTTCAGAATCAACAAACAGTACCTAGTTCTTTACAGATATCCTGGAATATATTGTGGATAATAATTACATAATAATCCCATCTCAGGTAGTCCAAGATATAATTTCTCAGTCATCCTATGCCCCTAGTGGACATAGGATGATTTTATACGTAAGAGGCTCCGAATCTGTCACAATAACTTACCTTCTCATCTCCAGAATTGTTTGAAAAATCTCTAAGTCTTTTGCATACATGTAGGATGTATAAGACCACAGAGCAATCTTGTTTGCAATGCAAAACATATACATTTTTTTTTCAGATGCCTTGCAACTGGACATTCTCTGTCAAGTCCGCATTTTGAATTTATGGTGGGCAAAACTACAGTGAGTTATAATATTTGGGACACCTGTTCAGTCATTTGGGAAGTGCTGAAACATGTGGTCTTCCGGAAAGCAACAGCAGAAGAATGGTCAAAGATAGTGGATGTGTTCTGGTAGCGCTGTAATTCTCTCAATTGTGTGGGCATGATAGATAGGAAACATATCTGCATACTTAAGCCAGTAGCAAGTGGCAGAAGTTTTTATCATTAAAAAAAATATATGTTTTAATTTGTATTGTTTGCCATGACAGATAAAAATGACCATATGTCGACATAGGCTCCTACGGCAACAGTTCAGACTCTAGCATATTTGCACATTCATCATTTGGACAGCTTCTGCAAGAAAAGAGACTGGCACTACCAGAAAACAGTCTGCTCCCAGGAACCAGGGGTCCTGCTATGCCATATGTTTTTGTGGGGGATGAAGCATTTGCTCTCAGTGAACACCTTCTAAAGCCGTTTTCCAGCCACTCATTGAACACCTTCTAAGGCCCTTTTCCAGCCGCTCATTGAACACCTTCTAAGGCCCTTTTCCAGCCGCTCATTGAACACCTTCTAAGGCCCTTTTCCAGCCGCTCATTGAACACCTAACACCTTCTAAGGCCCTTTTCCAGCCGCTCATTGAACACCTTCTAAGGCCCTTTTCCAGCCGCTCATTGAACACAGACAGAAGAGTGTTCAATTACAGTACCGCCTCACTAGGGCCAGGAGAGTGGTGGAGTGTGTGTTGTGGCATCCTTGCCAGCAAATGACAGAACTGGCCCATGAGACCTCTGCATACCGCTTGCATACATGCATGCAGAATGCTATGCAAGAAATGTTGTTGTTCATTGCATTATCTCTAGAGTAGTTTGTGTTCAGGAAGTCTAATGAGTTTGTCAATGCAGATAAACACAATTAAACAGATAGACCCTGATCCATTGTCTGTTTAAACACATTTGTTTTATGTGAAAAAAAAAAAACACAACATCACAGCGCCAAATTATTATGCCCTTGTTTATTTTATGTACCATATGATATTCACAATATATATATATATATATATACACAAACACACTATATTACCAAAAGTATTGGGACACCTGCCTTTACACGCACATGCACTTTAATGGCATCCCAGTCTTAGTCCATAGGGTTCAATATTGAGTTGGCCCCACCCTTTGCAGCTATAACAGCTTCAACTCTTCTGGCAAGGCTGTCCACAAATGTTTGACCATTCTTCCAGAAGCACATTTCAGGACAGGAGCCTGTGGAGCCTGTGGAGGCCAGTCAAGTTCCTCCACTTCAAACTCACTCAGCCATGTCTTTATAGACCTTGCTTTGTGCACTGGTGTGCAGTCATATTGGAACAGGAAGAGGGCCATCCCCAAACTGTTCAGACAAAGTTGGGAGCATGGAATTGTCCAAAATGTCTTGGTATGGTGACGCCTTAAGTATTACCTTCACTGGAACTAAGCTAGCAAACCCAACCCCTGAAAAACAACCACACACCATAATCCCCCCTCCACCAAATGATTTGGAGGGGTGACCCAATACTTTTGGCAATATGGATGAGCTTGTTTGGGATAGAGGAACTTGACTGGCCTGCACAAGGTCCTGACCTCAACCTGATAGAACACCCTTAGGATGAATTCATGTGGAGACCACAAGTTAGGCCTTTGAATCCAATGTCAGTGCTTGACCTCACAAATGTGCTTCTGGAAGAATGGTCAAACATTCCCAGAGACACACTCCTAAATCTTGTGAACGGCCTTCCCAGAAGAGTTGAAGCTGTTATAGCTCCAAAGGGTGGGGCCAACTCAATATTGAACCCTACGGACTAAGACTGGGATGCCATTAAAATTCAGGTGCGTGTAAAGGCAGTTGTCCCAATACTTTGGACATAATAGTGCATGAGCAGTGTAGCATGTTTGTTAACCACTTAAGACCCGGACCAATATGCAGGTTAAGGACCTTGCCCCTTTTTGCGATTCGGCACTGCGTCGCTTTAACTGACAATTGCACGGCCGTGCGACGTGGCTCCCAAACAAAATTGGCGTCCTTTTTTCCCCACAAATAGAGCTTTCTTTTGGTGGTATTTGATCACCTCTGCGGTTTGCAATATTTTTTACTTTTTGCTATAATAAATATCCCGAAAAAAGATATAAAAACATATTTCTTTCCTCAGTTTAGGCCGATACGTATTATTCTACCTATTTTTGGTAAAAAAATTGCAATAAGTGTTTAACGATTGGTTTGCACACAATTTATAGCGTTTACAAAATAGGGGATAGTTTATGGCATTTTTATTAATTTTATTTGTTTACTACTAATGGTGGCGATCAGCGATTTTTTTAGTGACTGCGACATTATGGCGGACACATCGGACAATTTTGACACATTTTTGGGACCATTGTCATTTTCACAGCGAAAAGTGCTATAAAAATGCACTGGTTACTCTGAAAATGACAATCGCAGTTTATGAGTTAACCACTAGGGGGCGTAGTAGGGGTTAAGCGTGACCTCATATGTGTTTCTAACTGTAGGGGGGCGGGGCTGGACTTGTGACGTCAGTGATCGTCTTTCCCTATATCAGGGAACAGACGATCAACGCCACTGCCACAATGAAGAACGGGGAAGGTGTGTTTACACTTACCTCTCCCCGTTCTTCAGTTCCTGTGACCGATCGTGGGACACCAGCGGCGATCAGGTCCGCGGGTCCCGCGGCCGTTGTCATGGAGCTTTGGACCGGGTTGCGGGCGCGCGCGACCCACGGGTGGGCACCTAAAGGGGACGTACCCTTACATGATTATGCCCAGCCGACATATATCGGCGTTAGGCGATCCTTAAGTGGTTAATAGCAGTTGCAATATTTATGGATTTTTTTGCGCCATGCCAATAGTCATCCATTTTTCAAAAACAATAAATTAAATGGAACCCATCTGTGTTATATGCACTTAAAGTGGAACTATACTCACCTTGCCTCCAGCGATGCACCATGGTGGTCGCTGACATCTTTGAGTGGCTGGCTTCTGGGTCTTGATCGCTTTTATTGGCCTAGTGGGGATGACATCACTCCCATGCATAAGCAGAAGTTCAATCAGCTATGGCATTGCCAAATTTGTACAGTGAGCTGCGGGTGAGCTGCTCACTGTACGGGGGGGAAGGGACAGGCAGGTAAGTAACTTTAAAGTGATACTAAATGTTCATTTTTTTTTAAAATAACAAACATGTCATACTTACCTCCACTGTGCAATTTGTTTTGCACAGAGTGGCCCCGATCGTCCTCTTCTGGGGTTTCACGGCGGCTCTCGCGGCTCCTCCCCGCAATAGATAACCCCCTCTGGGAAGCTCTCTCCCAAGAAGGTTACCTTGCGGGCGTGCTCCCGTGTCATACACTTTGCGTCTATAGCTGCGGAATGTATGACTCGGCCCCGCCCCCCGGCGGCCACGTCATTGGATTTGATCGACAGCAGCGGGAGTCAACGGCCGCGCTGCTATCAATCTATCCAATGAAGAGCCGAGAAGCTGTGGGGAGCGTGACACAGGATCGCGCCCACAGAAATTCCGGGCTCAGATAAGTAAAACCGAGGGGGATGGGGGGCCGAAAAATGCAAGGTGTTTTTTCACCTTAATGCATAGGATGCATTAAGGTGAAAAAAAAACACAACCCTTTTAATGTAGAAGGGACAAAGCATGTCTCTTCTGCAATAAAAATCCTGCCTGTTTGGCAATTTTTATATATAGTATAAAGTTCTGTAGCACACCCCACATAGGAGCCACAAGTAGAATGGGATCCCCCATCCTCCATAGCCAGGCACATGTTTATTGAGAGTTAACAAACTTGGATGGCGTGTAAGGGTATTATGGGATGCCCATTTGACTTCAGAAGAACACTTCAGGGACAGCTTTCCTATATATCGCGATATACACTCATTCTTCTAACTGAAGAAACACAGATACAGCTGAAACACTGATGAATCTGACAAAATTTATATATTTTTTTACAGACGGGGGCCGTGGGCCTCTTTGGTTGTGTATAGAAAAGTCCAGTGTCCTGCTACATTCCTGTGGCTATTGATATCAGCACCACCTCTTCAGGCACTGCCAGCCCATCTGTTTGCAGCTGCCTCTGTAGCACTCCTGGATACTTCCCACAGTCCTCCCAGACTGCACACTCACTAGCCCACCCAGCTGGCTCCTGTTGTCCTCACTCCTGCTCCCATGCATCCAGGCAGGGATTCCTCCATGTGTTGTAGAGGCACCTGAGCTCCCAGGCCCGAGGTCACCCCTCAGACTGGGGTGCTCCCTAAAAAGCCACCGACAGCCTTCTCAGCACTAGGGTGACCACGTTTTTCCCAGATTGCCCGCGACAGTCCCGCATTTTGCAGGTCTGTCCTGGGCACATTCATTCCAGGACAATACAGTGTCCCGGGAATGAAACTCACCCCCACCCCCCGGGCCAATCTGATGCCCCCAAAAAAGGCCGCCACATCACCGCTGTACTCACTGACAGTACTTGTCCTGGCCGGGAATGCCTGGAGGAGCACAATCCCCGCCCCTCCTTGTCATTGGAGAAATTATAAATCCTGCCTCTTGTGTCCAATCACTGTGCTGTGATTCGTTACAGCACAAGTGGATTTTTGGGAAGGGAAGGTGTCCCTGAATGGTAGTTTGGAAATGTGGTCACCCTACTCAGCACTTCATCTCCATATTTCACCCAACACAACTGCCCCCTGCTGGCCTGACCCCCGAGTATTTATGAGGTGTCTCCCCCCTTCCAGTCCTTCTTGGGATTGGCTGGGGCCCTCATAAATACTCCAGACAGCTCCTCCTAGACCCCACCCAGCTTCTTCTTGAAACTTCTCCAAGGTTCCAGCAAGCTGGGGGAGCCACCAGAGATGCTGCCTGATGATTCATCCAGCCTCCCCGAGTCACTCAACCCTGACCCAAAATAAACCCAGTCTGCCAGCCAAGCCAAACAATTTTCCTACTCTAACAACTATATATACACATCTAGCACACTAGAGGGTGCTACGGTTCCAATTTAAGTATTTAGCACAATCGAAGTTCAATGGGGAGAAATAATCTTACTTAGTTGTCTTGTTTAGCCATACCACAATGGCTCATCAGGTAGCAAACATCAACGTGTTTCGTCTTTCATCATCAGGGCTTCGTTAGGAGAGCATTATCTAAATTAGCAATGACAGATGTCAGTTTTTGTATCTCTCAATACTTTATAGATTTATATTATTACAACATATGCTGCTAAATTCTACAAATAACTGGGCTTTAAGGGGTGCTGTGTTTTTTTGGGGGGATCCAGTAACAACCAAAAAATATGGGTAGGGAAGGGTGGGGAGGGAGGAGGCACATGGGACACAAATGGGGGGGAAAAGAAGGGGGGGAAAAAGGGGGGGGAATGCAGAGGGTAGAAGGAGGGAAAGGGGAGACAGGATACACTAGGGAAGAGCACTCACATGAGCCACATCCGTATATAGTAGAAACAAGAAAAAACACAATCACTGGAGTGAGTGGTAGTCGGACTTTGAGGCAAGACGGAAGTATGTCTAAAATATGTTATTTATTACAAAAATATAAAAAAAAATTACAGCACAGATAGAGATTCAATAAAAAAAAACATATAAATTAATAATTGATTGAACAAATCCTTTGAAGTCGCCTACGAGTTTCGCCGTTGGGCTACCTCAGGACAAGACAAGAAGGATTTTTTGCAGTATACAAATGTTGTTTTCACAATCTAACGTGTCCATCCAACCTAGCTCGGGCATTCCTCGGATAGATGCCAGAAAATCAGAAAATCGATTTTGTTTACTATCGATTGTGTCAAAACAAATGATGATCGTCGATAGTCCTAGTTAATTACACCTATGGTGGTAATCTCATGATGTCAAAGATTATATAGTAGAATGGTACATTGGTGCAGCACGGTAACAACTAACAACAGGTGAGTAGGGGCGTTGCCGAGCAATCAGCAAGCAATCATAGGCCCCATTCTAAAAATATCCAGTGATAGAGATACAACTGGGGCGGGTATAGGCAGCAGTGCAATGGAAATCCAACCATAGTACGCACTTAGGGCAATAGAGACCAAAAAGCCAAGATGCTCTGTGATAAACAGAGATTCACGTGTGCCCCAGGGTAGCAGCCGGCGATCCAGTAACAACATTGTCATTTTATTAACATGGTGAGTGTGGATGTGATACATAATTTGTGATGCAATAAAGTTATTGATTTAAATTGAGATATTCCATTAGTGGCTTCATACTTCATATTCTCTTATTTTACACGTTTTTGTGACAATATTTGCCTTAATTATAAGTTGTAATCCCGATAAATCCCTGTAATAAAACCTTTACATCACTCCCCATTTATCCCCATCCCCATTTTGTTCCAATCTATTAGTTCAGCCACGTGTTATGAATGTATTTCCATCATATCAGGAATTATGGATTGTTTATAGGTTTTGGGTCTGCCAGTTCCACCTCAGGTCAAAAAACAGACTCACGGCGCATCTTTTAACTTACGCGGCGTATCAATAGATACGCCGGCGTAAAGCGTTCCTGAATCTGGCCCATAGGGGTTGATTCACCAAAGGCAAAAAGACTGTGCACTTTGCAAAGTCCAGTTGCATTCTGCAAGTGTAGTTACTCCAGAGCTTAGTAAATGAGCAGAAGCTCATCACCCAATCACATGCAAGAAAAAATGCTGTTTTTTTTATTTTTATTTTCCTTGCACATGATTGGGTACTCTTTGCAAAGTGAAGCCTTACCTCATTTACTAAGCTCTGGAGCAACTGCACTTTGCAAAATGCACAGTCTATTAGCCTTTAGTAAATCTACCCCCAAAGATATGTATTTGTTCAAGACTGTTTTACAACAAGTTTACATTAGTGAACTCCAGCTTCATTTAGATTTACAACATTTTGCTTTGCTTTTAGCCTCTTCCAGCACTGCTCACCCGTGCCCCCTTCCCCCCTCCGCACCCCTCTTCAAATTCTGCTCACCTCTGAACCTCCTGCAGCCCTCTTCCAGTACTACTAACCTCTTCTCCCTGTGCATCCCTCTTCCAATACTGCTCTCCCTTCCCCCCTTTGCACCTCTCTTCCAATACTGCTCACCCCTTCCCCCCTCCGCAACCCTCTTCAAATTCTGCTCACCTCTGAACCTCCTGCAGCCCCCTTCCAGTACTACTAACCTCTTCTCCCTCTGCATCCCTCTTCCAATACTGCTCACCCCTTCCCCCCTCTGCACCACTCTTCTAGCATTGCTCACCTCCAGTGATGGACTGGCCATAGGGACTACAGGGAGTTTCCCGGTGGGTCGATGGCACAGTGGGCCGTTTTTTAAAACAGAGATGCTGCTTGGAGGACTTTTTTTAAACGCCCTGGCAGTGCCCCAGTGTGAAAGCACTCAGGCTTTCACACTGGCACTGCAGCGGAAGTGTTTTTCAGTCGCTTTACAGGCGCCCATAAGCGCCTAAAAAATGCCTCAGTGTAAAAAGGGGTCCTACACTCACCCCCTCTCTTTTACACTCACTCTCTTTTTCTTACACTCACCCCCCTCTCTCACCCACCCCCTCTCACCCCCTTTCCCTCCTCCCTCTCTCTCTCATTCCCCTCTCTCTCACCCTCTCATGATATGCAATAATGGATGTAGGGGCCTTTTGGTGGGCGTGATTTTTCAGGGGGTGGGGGCAGCATTTTATTGAATTAAAGTGGGCCGGTCTGGATGAAGTCCAGGGCCACATTTTTGTCCCAGTCCAGCCCTGCTCACCTCTCCCCCTCTTGCACCCCTCTTCTACCACTGCACCCCTGGGGCACTGGACAATTTTTATTTACATGTAAATCATTATTGTTTTCTATAAAAAGTGTTAGTTTTGTAAGCTGTGGCAAAAACTGTAATCTCAGAAGCAACTACTCTGTGTAGTTTGAAAACCTCTCAATGTCCCGCAGACCTAACATTCACGAATATAAAAGCATCCCGGCGATGATCACTGCTGTCAATGAGATTAACAAGAACCCCGACCTTCTGCCCAACGTTACTCTGGGCTATCGTATGTTTAGTACTTGTAATGATCCAAAGAAAACTTTGGCAAATGTCCTACAGATATTGTCTGGAGAAAAGGAAGCTCCCAACTATTACTGTAAGGGACACGTAGAAGTGGCCGGTTTTATTGGGGACAGTACTTTTCAATCAAGCCAAGCGCTGGCCCAGCTACTTAGTGTGTATCAGTATACACAGGTAAGTGATTACTGCAATATATTATATATCATGTATGTAAGACAAGGTGTTTAATAGATGGCTCAGTACAGTCTACATTGAGGTTTTGTAGTTTTGCTTCTCTAGGATGATTGCAGATCAGAATAACATGATATATATGTGGGGATATCTGAGCTAAACTTCTAAAAAGAGGAATATATATATATATATGTGTGTGTGTGTAAAAAGTGAATATATATATATGTGAAATTGACAATGGGTGCTGCAATTAAAAACCTAAATTCAGCTCATACGTGTGTGTAACAAACAAATTGCGCTAACTCAAATGTGTTTTTTAACACATAATGTATCATAATGTAGATAGCACATTCGTCATGATGTAACGGACTCAAAAGCACGAGGCTGAAAAGCGTGAATCTTCTACTAACACGACTGGTATTGAACTTCCCTTTAATAGTGCCTTTGTACGTGTTTTACGTCACCGCGTTCTTGGCGATCAGAATTTTCGACAACATTTGTGTGACCGTGTGTATGCAAGACAAGTTTGAGCCAACATCCGTCAGAAAAAAAATCCACGGTTTTGCTGTCGGAATGTTCGATCGTCTGTGCGCGCCATTAGAGTAACCTCTCTTCTCTTTTATACTCTGTAGCTCCTGCTGGATTTTGCTTCTAATCCCGCGTACACATGATCGGAAATTCCGACAACAAAACCGTGGATTTTTTTCAGACGGATTTTTCTCTCAAACCTGAGTTGGACACACGCGGTCACACAAATGTTGTCGGAAATCCCGAACGTCAAGAAGCGGTCACGTACAACACTACGATGAGCTGAGAAAAATTAAGTTCAATGATTCTGAGCATGCATCAAATTGATTCTGAGCATGCGTAGGATATTTGTGCGTCGGAATTGCATACAGAAGATCGGAATTTCCGACAAGAACTTTTGTTGTTGGAAAAATTGAGAACCAGCTCTTAAACATGTGTTTTGTTGGAAATTTGACAGCAAATGTCCGATGGGGCTTACACACGGTCAGAATATCCGACCAAAAGCTCACATCGAACATTTTTTGCCGGAATTTCCGACCGTGTATACGGGGCATAATCCCCTTGTGGAGGCTTCTATTTGTGGATGGACATTTTATGGTTATGTAGCGCTGGTCTCCAAATGAGTCGGGCGCTATTGTAAATTGAAGGGTGTCTGAGCCTATAGTTGGGCTCAGACTCTGTTAATTCTATTTAAATTAGCCTCTGTTCTGGCTATGGTTGTGTTCGGTAGAAGTGTCCTTTTGTTGCCTATAGGTGGCGTTACCACTTCAGGCCTATGTTGGAACCATAGTGTGTTAAGTGACCCTTCTTGGCAGCAGCCCAGTGGGAGTTGTGCCCAGCTGTGCATGCTGGGAAGGGGTACTTAAGGGCAGATGCAGTTTTTTGGGGTCTTTCGCCTCGTAGCCCTCCTGGTGCGAGGTGGGTGTGCGTGATTTCAGTCTTGGAACCACGTTGGTCTGAGGCTGTGTTCCTGTCGAGTAGGCCCAGCTATGCTGGCTGGGGCCTATGGCTCTACAAAGGATCCTAAGCTGTCCATCCAAGTGGAGGAGGCTTCTTAGCGAAGGAAACCGGGGGAGGATCTGCCCTGGAGGAGACCAAGCAAGACAAGCTGATGTCTCGGGATAGGCCTGGTAACCTCGTTAAGGAAAAGGGATCCGCTACGTAAATTGTCTTACAGTCCGCTGGATTGGCTTAAAGGCTCTTTAGCTGTAAGGCAGGAAGTTCGGGACTTTAAATCCTGTGGCAGAGGATTCCTGACTATCCAAGTCTGTGTTCTCAGACGGTCTGTGGCAGAGACTGTTCCTATACTGGTCCGTGCATCATTCCAGCTGCTAGGCCATGTGAGAGGGTCTATCCGGGGGTGGGCAATATCCACTCAGGAGTGAGTGGTGAATACTGGAACTTTGAATACCTTTTGTGCACTCTGTACCGCATACCTAAACCTTCCCCTTCTCTCTATACTCTCTACTTCCTTCACAAGTTTTATGCAGCAAAAATAAAACCTACAGTTGAAGGTTTTACATCTTGTGTGGACATTGCAATTTCTATAGACTTTCTTCCCCTGACAACGAACTTGTGCCACATACACAAGTTCGGTCAAAACGATGAGAACGGTCTGATGGACCGTTTTCATCGGACCAAACCGATCGTGTGTGGGCCCCATCGGTTATTTATCCATAGGTTAAAAAAAAGCAATCTTGTTTTAAATTTAACCGATGGATACCTAACCAATAGGAAAAAAACGATCGTTAGTAGGCACGACCATCGATTAAAAATCAACACATGCTCAGAATCAAGTCGACGCATGCTTGGAAGCATTGAACTTCATTTTTTTTCAGCACGTCGTTGTGTTTTACGTCACCGCGTTCTGACACGATCGTTTTTTTAACCGATGGTGTGTAGGCACGACTGACCATCAGTCAGCTTCATCGGTTAAAGTGGTTGTATACCTCACTTTTTTACTTTTACCTACAGGTAAGCCTATAATAAGGCTTACCTGTAGGTATAAAGAATATCTCCTAAACCTGTACGGTTTAGGAGATATTCCCCCCGCAATGCGCCGCTGCAATCAGTGGCGCATGCGCAGTGGGGATCCTCGGCTAAAGGGCCGGCAGCCGCTGGACTTTGCCAGTTTGAAGTGTCCCGCGCACATTCGCGGGAGTGACGTCATCGCCGCTCCAGCCAATCACAGCGCTGGAGCGGCGATACCCGGAAGACACACGCCGGAGCAAGATGACATCTCGCTCGGCGTGGACCAGGTAAGTTCTCTTCACCTCGTTTTAAGGTAAGTATTTCATAATGAGCTAATATGCGGTGCATACTAGCTCATTATGGCTTTTCCTTTACAGGTGTAAAAAAAATTAATACAAAAAAATAACAGCGTATACAACCGCTTTAACCGATGAAAATGGTCCATCAGACCGTTCTCATCAGATGGACCGATCGTGTGTACGCGGCATTAGAGTTAACGTGCAAAACCCAAAATCTAAACCAGCAGCTCCTTCGGGGGTAGGGTGACCACATTTTCAAACTGCCATTCAGGGACACACCCCCTTCCCAAAAATCAACTTGTGCTGTAACGAATCACATCACAGTGATTGGACACAAGAGGCGGGATTTATGATTTCTCCAATCACAAGCAGGGGGCGGGGATTGTGCTCCTACAGGCATTCCTGGCCAGATCAAGTTCTGTCAGTGAGTAAAGCGGTGATGTGGCGGCCTTTTTTGGGGGCATCAGATTGGCCCCGGGGGGGGGGGGGGGGTGGCTGTGTCAGTTTCATTCCGGGACACTGTATTGTCCTGGAATGAAGGTGCCCGGGACAGACCTGCAAAATGCGGGACTGTCCCGGGCAGGGCCGATCCTAGGGTCACAGACGCCTGGGTGCAGAAATATTTATGGTGCTCCCACATGGGCGTGGCCATCTTGCTAACTCCTCCCCTTTACAAAGTTTCTATCACAACGACTCAAACACAGAGATGCTCCCCTAACACGGACAAGGAGAACACATCATCGACATCACTGCACAGCTGGTCTCTCTCCACACAGAGACAGTCGCTGCTTCGCTCTCCTCCTCTGACAGGAGGAGGGAGGGGGGACGGGCTTGGGCAGGAAACAGTGTCACTGGCGGTGACCGGCGGAGAGAGCAGCTTTTGGACACAGACAAGGAAAGGAGGAGCAGGAGGGAGGGGAGCACGCTGGCGCTTCAGTGCTTCCACCTTTGTGGTGCCTGGGTGCACTGCACCCCATGCACCTGCCTAGGATCAGCCCTGAGTGAGTGAGTGAGTAACTTGTATAGCGCAACAAATGCAAACTAAATCGCCTCAAGGCGCTTCCCTGGTCCCGGGCAATCCGGGACACGTGGTCACCCTATTCGGGGGTAGTGCTGCAGTTACACAACCTATCACATTGCTATAATCTTTTTATATGGACTATAAACTGAAGGACCTATGAATAAATGGTTGTGGAACGAATCATCTGAGTTTCCATATTTTCTTATAGGGAAATTCGCTTTGATATACAAGTGCTTTGGATTTCAAGCATGTTTTCGGAAAAAATTATGCTCGCGATCCAAGGTTTTACTGTATCTTATATTATGCTTTATTCTTCAATAAAAATCTAAAGATTAAAAATAATAATAATAATAATATTTCCCAATATATCATCCAGATCATTTATCGAGTCACTGACCCTCTCCTGAGTGATAGAAAAATGTATCCAACTTTATTCCGTATGACACCAGATGATCGGGCTCGTTATAGAACGATTATAACATTTGTGCAGCACTTTGGGTGGAACTGGGTTGGAATAATAACTTCAGGAGACGGCAGCGGTGAGGCGGAATCCCGAGTTCTGAGTAAGATGATGAGCCAACACGGGATCTGTACAGAGTATATCATTTCAATCACTTCAGATGCCGAAAAAAATATTCAGCAAGTGAAGATTGTTAGTGAATCAACGGCAAAAGTTCTGATAATATGTGAAATTTTACCCTTGGACTTTTTCGAGTTTTTTCTTAGTATAGACTTTGTTATAGAAAATGTCACATTTATTTTCCCACCGTCGTGGAATGGAATGTCTAATATCTATGATCATCGGACTGACCCAATCAACTGCAGCTTTGTATTTCTATGGCCACAAAGAAACTTCCCGGACTTCAACATTTACGGCCACGGGTTCAACTTCTCTGACTGCTTGACGGACCCAGTCCTGGAGGATATTTGGATTCTTCTGTATAAATGCTTTTCTCCAAACACACACAAAAATAACGTGTTCAACACGAGCACTTCGTCCTCTCTATGCCCTTGTACAGGTGGAATAGATCTGTCTTGGATTTTTTTATATCCTACATCTGCATTGTCCTATGCATACAGGGCTGTATATGTTCTGGCCCACGCTCTACACCAAATGTACACGGAGAAAAATACATCCGAACAACATGGATTCCAACACAGAGTAAGTTGGATGATTAGGGGGGGTTATTTACTAAAACGTGGTTCAAAATATGGAGCAGAATTCGGAAAGTCTCGTGGATAATGACTCAAGAGAAACTGGCCAGTATTCGAAATAACACCACTGCAAAATTTGGAAAAATATGGGAACCATGGGCCAGGGCCGATCCTAGGGTCACAGGCGCCTGGGTGCAGAAATATTTCTGGCGCCCCCACATGGGCGTCGTCATTTTACTAACTCCTCCCCTTTACAAATGTTTCTATGGCAATGACTCAACCACAGAGATGCTCCCACAAAGTCTTCAATAATCTTGGATCCTTACGTGATCTCTTAAAGCGGGGGGTTCACCCTAACAAAAAAAATCTAACATTACATCCAGCATACTAACGACATTTACAGTATGCAGGTCTTTTTTTTTTTTCGCAGTACATACCGTTATATTGTGATTTTCTCCCCGGCTTCCGGATTCTGATTCCCGCGGGACTGGGCGTTCCTATCCCTGGGTTAGATGATTGACGTCTGGTGAAACAGTTCCCAAGTCGCACAAGGCGCGTCACCAGATTTCGTAAAAAGCCGAGCTGCGAGTCGGCGCTATACGGCGCCTGCGCAGTCAGCTCTACACGGCGGGCACAGGCGTCGTATAGCGCCGACTCGCAGCTCGGCTATTTACGGAAAACTGGTGACGCGCCTTGTGCGACATGGGAACTGTTTCACCAGACGTCAATCATCTAACCCAGGGATAGGAATGCCCAGTCCCGCGGGAATCAGAACCCGGAAGCCGGGGAGAAAATCTCAATATAACGGTATGTACGGCGAAAAGACCTGCATACTGTAAATGTCGTTAGTATGCTGGATGTAATGTTAGAAAATAGTTTTTAGGGTGAACCCCCGCTTTAACACTAAACAATAAACAAAATACAGAGTACTTTATTGGGACCTGGAGGGGGCCTCTGTGATGGACACAGAGAGGGCTTCTGTTAGAGAGTCTGTCAGATGTTCGGCGCCCCCACCTCTGCAGGCGCCTTGGTGCAATGCACCCTGTGCACCCTGCCTGGGATCGGCCCTGCCATGGGCTAATTATATTGGAAAATCACTTAGTTGAGACGTATCTACAGTGGGTACGGAAAGTATTCAGACTCCCTTAAATTTTTCACTCGTTGTTATATTCAGTGGCGGCTGGTGCTCAAAATTTTTGGGGGGGCGCAAAGGAAAAAAAAATTGCAGTCTCACTGTGCCCATCAAATGCAGCCACTGTTCCATGCCATCAAATGCAGCCACTGTGCCATCAATTCGCACCACTGTGCCATGCCATTAAACGCAGTCACTGTGCCATGCCATCAAATGCAGTCACTGTGCCATCAATTCGCACCACTGTGCCATCAATTCGCACCACTGTGCCATGCCATTAAACGCAGCCACTGTGCCATCCATTGTCACCACTGTGCCATCCATTGTCACCACTGTGCCATGCCATTAAACGCAGCCACTGTGCCATCCATTGTCACCACTGTGCCATGCCATTAAACGCAGCCACTGTGCTCTTTAATGGTCGCCGCTGTGCCAATTGTCCCCACTGTGCCCTGTAAATTGCGTTCTTCCCCCCCGCCCGGCACTTACCTTTACTGGAGTCAGGCATCCACGTCCCACTATGTCTGCTCCCGCCCTCGATGACTGACAGGCGTCTCAGCCAATCAGGTTACAGGTAGCCAGAACCGGCCAACGTGATTGGCTGAGACGCCTGTCATCTTATTCAAGGGGCGTACAGTCTGTGCGATCCGAGAATAAGCTTCTGGGACCCGAGGGCTGTATTGGGAAAGCCTATCAGAGCCGTTGGCTTTGATAGACATTTCCCTACAGCCAACCAGCTGGCGTTATTCAGATGGCCGGACATTGAGCGCCGACCATCTGAATAACAGCGGCAGCGGCGTAAATAACATAGATTCGTGCAATGCATGAATCTATGTTATTTGACTCAGTGGCGGTGAGAGCCAGAGGGGGCGGCGCTCCAGCGCCCTCTATGGACGAACCGCCACTGGTTATATTGCAGCCATTTGCTAAAATCATTTAAGTTCGTTTTTTTTTCCTCATTAATATACACACAGCACCAACGCTGTATCCTGGCCTAGGCCAACAAGGCCCAGGCCTAGGGCAGCATGGAAAGAGTCCCCGCCTGCTTCAAGCTAATAGGGTGTGCAGTACCGCATTTGGCCAGATCTTGTAACCTTGGCCAGATCTGTGCCTTGCCACAATTCTGTCTCTGAGATCTTCAGGCAGTTCTTTTGACCTCATGATCCTCATTTGCTCTGACATGCACTGTGAGGTGTAAGGTCTTCTATAGACAGGGGTGTGGCTTTCCTAATCAAGTCAATTCAGTATAATCAAACACAACTGGACTCAAATGAAGGTGTAGAAGGATGATCAGAAGAAATGGACGGCACCTGAGATGTATATATATATGAGTGTCACATCAAAGGGTCTGAATACTTAGGACCATGTGATATTTCAGTTCAATTTCAGAGAATTACAGATGAATTATATTGGATATTATTCTGTTACTTAATAGAGTCTAGAAAGACTAGAATTTAAGTTCATGTGGGGGGATTGGAGGTCCTCTCTTCAGGGCACAGCTTGATCCCTATAGGGGTGCCACGGAGGGATAGGGATATCCGTTCCTCATATGGCTAGCATTTCAGGGGCCTCTTAGGCATAGTCTAGCCTCTTATTTAATGCTTAACTACTTAAGCCCTGGACCATTATGCAGGTAAAGGACCTTGCCCCTTTTTGCGATTCGGCACTGCGTTGCTTTAACTGACAATTACGCGGTCGTGCGACGTGGCTCCCAAACAAAATTGACGTCCTTTTTTTCCCAAAAATAGAGCTTTCTTTTGGTGGTATTTGATCACCTCTGCGGTTTTTATTTTTTGCGCTATAAACAAAAATAGAGCATCAATTTTGAAAAAAAATCTATATTTTTTACTTTTTGCTATAATAAATATCCCCAAAAAATATATTGTGGGAAAAAAAGGACGGCAACTTTGTTTGGGAGCCACGTCGCACGACCGCGCAATTGTCAGTTAAAGTGACGCAGTGCCGAATCGCAAAAAGGGGAAAGGTTATAAACCTGCATATTGGTCCGGGGGTTAAGTGGTTAATAAGGGAGGGTTGGGATTTTTTTGCCTTTTTTATGTTTTTTTTTTCCTAATTGCTTTGTATATGCCATGTTAAAAGACACAAATAGTCCAGATGATATATATATATATATACCGCATTTATCGGGGTATTGCACGCTCCGGCGTATAGCGCGCACCCCTAAAGTGGACCCGCATTCCTGTAAAAAAAAGATTTTAGTACTTACAGTTTTGGTGTCTTGCGCGGCGTCCATCGGCGGCCTCGTCGGTTCCCGCGTCCGTCTGAGGCTTCGGTGGTGTCCTCCTCGTCGGGTCCGGCGTCCTTCTGCGGTGTCCTCCGCACCCGATCCCCGCTTCCCGCTCTGAGTTTGAACTACTGCGCCGGCATATACCGAGCGCAGTACACTCGTGTATAGTCGGGCAGGCTCGGCTCCTCTCGCGGTCACGTCCTGTGTGTCCTGTATGTCCAGGACGTGACTGCGAGCGAACCCGAGCCTGCCCGACTATACACAAGTGTATTGCACTCGGTATATGCCAGCGCAGTAGTTCAAACTCGGTGCGGGAAGCGGGTATCGGCGTATATCGCGCACCCACAATTTTGCCCTGAATTTCAGGGCAAAAAAGTATGCGGTATACGCTGATAAATACGATATATATATATATCTATATATATATCTATATATATATATTGTTAAAGGATAATATGTAAGGTAGGTAGCAATGGACAAATGGAGGCAACCGCGGACACTCTGCTGCTATGACCTCACTGCAAGGGTTAAGTGCTCATTAAGTTCAGGAGAGAGGAGAGTTTTATACTCACCTCCTGTGACAGAGGTATAAAAAATATAGCGACAATTTTGAAAAAAAAAAAAAAACAATATTGCTTTTTACTTTTTGCTATAATAAATATCCCCCCTGAGTTTACATTGATATGTATCCTTCTACATATTTCTTGTAAAAAAAAAAAATCGCAATAAGCGTTTATTGATTGGTTTGCGCAAAAAGTTATAGCGTCTACAAAATAGGGGATAGTTTTATGGCATTTTTATTATTATTTTTTTTTTTTTACTAGTAATGGCGGCACTCAGCGATTTTTATGGTGACGGCGACATTATGGCGGACACTTTTGGCACCATTTTGGGAACATTCAAATTTCTACAGCGACCGGTGCTATAAAAATGCACTGATTACTGTGTAAATGTGACTGGCAGTGAAGGGGTTAACCACTAGGGGGTAATGAAGGGTTTAATTGTGATTCTAACTGTTAGGGGGCGTGGCTACGAGTGACACATCACTGATTACTGCTCCCGACGAGAGGGAACAGGCGATCAGTGACAGGTCACTAGGAAGAACGGGGAGATGTTGTGTTGCATCTCCCCGTTCTTCGGCTCTGTGACCCGATCGCGGGACACTGGCGAACATCAAGTCGCGGCAGGCATGCGCACGCGCAGCCGGCGGCAGCAAATTCAAACTGACGTAAATATACTGTGGTTTGCCTGTCGGTGCCATTTTGCCGACGTATATCCACGCGAGCCGGTCCTTAACCACTTAAGGACCCCTTCACACCGATATACGGCACGGCTGGGCACGGCTGGGTACAGCCACGTACCTGTACGTTGCCTTTAAGAGCCCAGCCGTGGGGTCGCGAGCGCGCGGCCCGTGGCGCGCTCGCGACCCGATCCAAAGCTTCGTGACCGCGCCTGTGGAACCCACGGACCCGATCGCCGCTGGTGTCCCACGATCGGTCACAGGAGCTGAAGAACGGGGAGAGGTGAGTGTAAGCAAACCTTCCCCGTTCTTCTGTGTGGCAGTGACACTGATCGCCTGTTCCCTGATATAGGGAACGACGATCAGTGATGTCACACCTACAGCCACGCCCCCTACAGTAAGAATCACTCCCTTAAGGCACACTTAACCACTTAGCGCCCCTAGTGGTTAACCCCTTCACTACCATTGTCATTTTCACAGTAATCAGTGCATTTTTATAGCACTTTTCGCTGTGAAAATGACGATGGTCCCAAAAATGTGCCAAAAGTGTCTGATGTGTCCGCCATAATGTCGCAGTCACGAAAAAAAAAAAACGCTGATCGCCGCCATTACCAGTAAAAAAAGAATTATTAATAAAAATGCCATAAAACTATCCCCTATTTTGTAAACGGTATAACTTTTGCTCAAACCAATCGATAAACGCTTATTGTGATTTTTTGTTTTACCAAAAATATGTAGAAGAATACGTATCGGTCTAAACTGAGGGGAAAAAAAAACGTTTTTTTAGATCTTTTATGGGGGGATATTTATTACAGCAAAAAGTAAAAAATATTGAATTTTTTTCAAAACTGTCGCTCTATTATTGTTTATAGCGCAAAAAATAAAAACCGCAGAGGTGATCAAAAGAAAGCTCTATTTGTGGGGAAAAAAGGACGCCAATTTTGTTTGGGAGCCACGACGCACGACCGCGCAATTGTCAGTTAAAGCGACGCAGTGCCGAATCGCAAAAAGGGGCCTGGTCCTTTACCTGCATAATGGTCCGGGGGCTGAAGTGGTTAAGCTTACTATCATTTCAGGACTCCGATAACTGTATATGGTAATATGCGGATTTCTGTCTTCTATGAAAAGCTGCACAATTATTTGAGGAATTTGACTTTTATGGACCCATCCGGAGAAGTTACCAACTTTCATTGGAACCAAGAATCTCATAGCGATCTTTGGTTATGCAGCTGGATTTATAAGGAAAATGGAATTTTTTTATATACTCCAATTTGTTCAATTCCATGGCCAGACTTTGTGCCTGGAAAGTTCTCCAATATGAGTCTTCCCCTCTTCTGGAAAAAAGGAAAAGTAAGAAGTGACCTGATTGTTATCTGTTTATGTCATTTACTGATTTACATAATTAGGATTCGTGGGGATTTTTTATTTATTTTTTAGCTTTCTTTTAACCACTTGCTTACTGGGCACATAACCCCCCTTCATTCCCAGGCGAAATTTCAGCTTCCGGCAGCTTCCTCTGACAGCACGTGGAGCTCTGTGTTTACACCCCATCATTACACACAGAGCTCCACGTCCCTGCTGTTACCTGTTGTGTCACCGCCGATCGCGTGTACCCGGCGGACATCGCGGCCGCCAGGTACACGCATCGGCTCTCCAGCGATGCACCGGGACAGTGTTTACCCCCAGAGGCGCGCGCGGGTAATGCTTTTGAAAAGATGTCCAAAGACGTCCAGTTGGCACCTGAGAGCCGCACTGTTGACGTCTTTTGTCAATAGCGCGGGTCTCAAGTGGTTAACTACTTAACCACCTCCCACCCGTCCACTGCACATACATACGGCCGGGTGGGCGCTTCCTCCTTCTGAGTGGGCGTCAGTGTTGCCAACCTACCAGATAGAAATTTACTGACACAACACCCAAAACTTACTGGCACAGCCAGGTTTTTACTGGCATTTCCAAAAGTTACAAAATTACAGTTTTAAGTGCAAATTTCAGTATTTATGCTGCAAACAAGTATCGTATATACTCGAGTATAAGCCGAGTTTTTCAGCACATTTTTTGTGCTGAAAATGCCCCCCTCAGCTTATACTCGAGTCACCTTTTTGCGCCTGATCACCCGGATTTTGGGGACCCGGTACTGGCTGGCCGTAGGTTCCCTAAGCCCCAAACTTTGCACACATGTAGCCCCACTCTTCCTCTACAAGTGTGCAACTTTTGTTGTTCGGGGGACCTACGGCCGGGGAGCACCGATTTTGAAAGCCGGGCTCCCCTTCCATAGACTCCAATGTTAAATGGTAATTTCTCCAGTGACTTTGGGGACCTGGTACTGGCCGGCCGTAGGTTCCCTTGACCCCAATCATGGCACACATGTAGCCCCATTCTTCCTCTATAAGTTTGAAATGAATTACAGCACAGTGATTGGACACAAGAGGCGGGATTTATGATTTCTCCAATCACAAGCAGGGGGCGGGGATTGTGCTCCTCCAGGCATTCCCAGCCAGGACAAGTACTGTCAGTTAGTAAAGCGGTGATGTGACGGCCTTTTTTGGGGGCATTAGTTTGGCTTGGGGGGGGGGGGGGGCTGTGTCAGTTTCATTCCGGGACACTGTATTGTCCTGGAATGAAGGTGCCTGGGACAGACCTGCAAAATCTGGGACTGTCCCGGGCATTCCGGGACACGTGGTCACCCTACCGGGCGTAGGTCCCCCGGAACTTGGCACACATGTAGCCCCATTTCTCCTCTACAAGTGTCCATAGACTCCCATGTTAAATGTCAGTCTAGTCATGGACACAGTGAGGCATGGGCACAGTGAGGCATGGGCACAGTGAGGCAAAGTGAGGCACAGTGAGGCATGCAGATGGACACCCTAGGCTTATACTCAAGTCAATATTTTTTTCCCAGTTTTTTGTGGTAAAATTAGGTGCCTCGGCTTATACTTGAGTATATACGGTACAATATGCAATTAGCAATATGATTTAAGGTAGATAATAAGGCAAAAAACATAATTTTTATTTTTTTTATATAGTAAGTAGCTCAGGGACCGGCCTCAGGAGGGCAAGAAATTAGAATGGGCGGCACACATACAGAAAATTTACTCTCACAGTGACACTGACAGCAGTGTGTAGCAGCACAGATGATGATGACACCTCACCGACGTGACATGTCCTCTCCTGAGTCACAGAGACAGTCTCTCCTCAAGCCCAGGGGTCCCTTCAGTCCACTCCAGTCCAAACAGCACTGACGGTCCTGGTCCCAGCCTGCCTTGCTCGCATACCGCAGACCGGCACACGAGGCTCTGGCCGCTCTGCTTGGCTCCATTGCACCATGACATCACGCGACATGCTCAGGCAACGCCTCCACCAGAGTTTTCCGATCACACTGTAGCAGGCACTTGGATGGTGCCAGCCGGCTCCGGACCAAGCCGAGCATCACAGCCCTATTTTTTACTGGCAACCTTTTACTTTTACTGGCAGGAGAAAATTGCCTGTTTTTTATTGGCTGCCGGTAAAAATACTGGCGATCACCAACACTGGTGGACATTCAGGAACGTCCCTCAGAAGGAGGGGGATCACAGTACACAAAGCAAGGTCCATAAAGACATGGATGAGCGAGTTTGGGGTGGAGGAACTTGACTGACTTGCACAGAGTCCTGACCTCAACCTGAACACATTTGGGATAAATTAGAGTGGAGACTGCAAGCCATGGCTTCTCAAACACTTCAAAATCTTGTGGACAGCCTCCCCAAAAGTACAGATCAGGCCAAGAACAGATCAGGCCAAGAACAGACCAGGCCAAGGACAGACCAGTCCAAGGACAGACCAGGCCAAGGACAGACCAGGCCAAGGACAGACCAGGCCAAGGACAGACCAGACCAAGGACAGAACAGGCCAAGGACAGACCAGGCCAAGAACAGATCGACCCAAGTATAGATTAAGCCAAGAACAGACCAGACCAAGGACAGACCAGGCCAAGAACAGACCAGGCCAAGGACAGACCAGGCCAAGGACAGACCAGGCCAAGGACAGACCAGACCAAGGACAGACCAGGCCAAGGACAGACCAGGCCAAGGACAGACCAGACCAAGGACAGACCAGACCAAGGACAGACCAGGCCAAGGACAGACCAGGCCAAGGACAGACCAGGCCAAGAACAGATCGACCCAAGTATAGATTAAGCCAAGAACAGACCAGACCAAGGACAGGAAAAGGAAAAAAACAAGGTGCGCTAAATTAAAAAGGTATATAAATAATCCTGAGGATCATGAGATAAATAATCCATGAATATTAAAATACATGCAAAAATAGAAAAAATATGACAATGAACATAGTCTATGGAGAATGAAGAAAACAACGTAGATCCTGTTCACCAGTGCAGTGAAAAATAATAATTTGAACACAGTCCACAGGTGTCGGTCGTATTCAATAGTGACAATCCAAAAGGAAAGAGATCCTCCACCATAGAAATAGTGTGTCTGCTTACCAGAAAACCGGCGGTCTCTTAATTAAAAGAAGACCCCAGAAGGCGTTTGGATTAACCCTGTGGTAGTTGGGATGTGGATGGGCTGAGTATGACGTCTGACCCCATCTCAAACCAATGTATGGGATACTTGGATGACGAATACCATGGAAAATATAGAAGGACCGCAATAGTGTGATACCATAGATAAAATTTATTAAAAAGAAGACAAAAACACACTTACATGGATGCAGTGTAAATTAGGCGTGTCAAATTGGCGCTACGGCCGGAAGCAATCCAAAAAACACCCGTCCAATAGGTAGGAATAGTGCACTCAACGGGGGGTGATCCGATGCGACACACGTTACGCCCGACCGGTTTCGCGAAAACTCGCTTCCTCATGGGGCACAGACCAAGGAGAGACCAGGCCAAGGACAGACCAGGCCAAGAACAGACCAGGCCAAGGACAGATCTACAAAACTACAGATTAGGCCAAGAACAGACCAGGCCAAGAACAGACCAGGCCAAGAACAGACCAGGCCAAGGACAGATCTACAAAACTACAGATTAGGCCAAGGACAGACCAGGCCAAGAACAGACCAGGCCAAGAACAGACCAGGCTAAGGACAGACTAGGCCAAGGACAGACCAGGCCAAGGACAGACCAGGCCAAGGACAGATCGACCCAAGTACAGATTAGGCCAAGTACAGATTGACCCAAGTACAGATCGACCCAAGTACAGATTAGGCCAAGGACAGATCAGTCCAAGAACGGATCAGACCAATATAGATCAGGCCAGGAACATATCAGGCCAAGTACAGATCGGGCTAAGAAAAGATTGGGCAATGTATGGATTAGGCCAAGAACAGATCAGGTCAATATTAAAAGCGGCAGTAAACCCCCTGACCTATGCATAACAAACTAGCTCATTATGAAATACTTACCTTATAACGAGGCGTCGGTATCTCACCCGGCCCACACCGAGGGAGCTGACATTTTGCCTCTGCGTTTCTTCCGGTTATCGTGGCTCCGGCACTGTGAGTGGCCGGAGCCGCAATGTTGTCACTTCTTTCCGGCAAGGACCGGCGTTTCTGTCGAACTTTCAGCCAAGAATCCCCGGAGCGCATGTGCCGCTGAAGTCAGCGGCTAATCGCAAGGGGAATATCTCCTAAACCATACAGGTATAGGAGATATTCTTTTCTGTAATATCCATAGACATCTCCCCCACTGTAATATCCACAGACATCTCCCCCACTGTAATATCCACAGACATCTCCCCCACTGTAATCCACAGACATCTCCCCACTGTAATATCCACAGACGAGATCTCCCCCACTGTAATATCCACAGACATCTACCCCACTGTAATATCCACAATCACCCCCACTGTAATATCCACAATCACCCCCACTGTAATATCCACAGACATCTCCCCACTGTAATATCCACAGACATCTCCCCACTGTAATATCCACAGACATCTCCCCCACTGTAATATCCACAGACATCTCCCCCACTGTAATCCATAGACATCTCCCCCACTGTAATATCCACCACAGACATCTCCCCCACTGTAATATCCACAGACATCTCCCCCACTGTAATATCCACAGACATCTCCCCCACTGTAATCCACAGACATCTCCCCACTGTAATATCCACAGACGAGATCTCCCCCACTGTAATATCCACAGACATCTACCCCACTGTAATATCCACAATCACCCCCACTGTAATATCCACAATCACCCCCACTGTAATATCCACAGACATCTCCCCACTGTAATATCCACAGACATCTCCCCACTGTAATATCCACAGACATCTCCCCCACTGTAATATCCACAGACATCTCCCCCCACTGTAATATCCACAGACATCTCCCCCACTGTAATATCCACAGACATCTCCCCACTGTAATATCCACAGACATCTCCCCACTGTAATATCCACAGACATCTCCCCCACTGTAATATCCACAGACATCTCCCCACTGTAATATCCACAATCACCCCCACTGTAATATTCACAGACATCTCCCCCACTGTAATATCCACAGACATCTCCCCCCACTGTAATATCCACAGACATCTCCCCCACTGTAATATCCACAGACATCTCCCCACTGTAATATCCACAGACATCTCCCCCCACTGTAATATCCACAGACATCTCCCCACTGTAATATCCACAGACATCTCCCCCACTGTAATATCCAAAGACCTCTCCCCACTGTAATATCCACAGACCTCTCCCCCACTGTAATATCCACAGACATCTCCTCACTGTAATATCCACATACATCTCCCCACTGTAATATCCACAGACATCTCCCTGCTGTAATATCCACAGACATCTCCCCACTGTAATATCCACAGACATCTCCCCCACTGTAATATCCACAGACATCTCCCCCCACTATAATATCCACAGACATCTCCCCACTGTAATATCCACAGACATCTCCCCCACTATAATATCCACAGACATCTCCCCACTGTAATATCCACAGACATCTCCCCCACTGCCATATCCACAGACATCTCCCCCACTGTAATATCCACAGACCTCTCCCCACTGTAATATCCACAGACCTCTCCCCCACTGTAATATCCACAGACATCTCCCCCACTGTAATATCCACAGACATCTCCCCCACTGTAATATCCACAGACATCTCCCCACTGTAATATCCACATACATCTCCCCACTGTAATATCCACAGACATCTTCCCACTGTAATATCCACAGACTTCTCCCCCACTGTAATATCCACAGACATCTCCCCACTGTAATATCCACAGACATCTCCCCCACTGTAATATCCACAGACCTCTCCCCACTGTAATATCCACAGACATCTCCCCCACTGTAATATCCACAGACATCTCCCCCACTGTAATATCCACAGACATTTCCCCCACTGTAATATCCACAGACATCTCCCCACTGTAATATCCACAGACATCTCCCCCACTGTAATATCCACAGACCTCTCCCCACTGTAATATCCACAGACCTCTCCCCCACTGTAATATCCACAGACATCTCCCCACTGTAATATCCACAGACATCTCCCCCACTGTAATATCCACAGACATCTCCCCCACTGTAATATCCACAGACCTCTCCCCACTGTAATATCCACAGACCTCTCCCCACTGTAATATCCACAGACTTCTCCCCACTGTAATATCCACAGACATCTCCCCACTGTAATATCCACAGATATCTCCCCCACTGTAATATCCACAGACATCTCCCCACTGTAATATCCACAGACATCTCCCCCACTGTAATATCCACAGACATCTCCCCCACTGTAATATCCACAGACCTCTCCCCACTGTAATATCCACAGACCTCTCCCCCACTGTAATATCCACAGACATCTCCCCACTGTAATATCCACAGACCTCTCCCCACTGTAATATCCACAGACCTCTCCCCCACTGTAATATCCACAGACATCTCCCCACTGTAATATCCACAGACATCTCCCCACTGTAATATCCACAGACATCTCCCCACTGTAATATCCACAGACATCTCCCCCACTGTAATATCCACAGACATCTCCCCACTGTAATATCCACAGACATCTCCCCCACTGTAATATCCACAGACCTCTCCCCCACTGTAATATCCACAGACCTCTCCCCACTGTAATATCCACAGACATCTCCCCACTGTAATATCCACAGACATCTCCCCCACTGTAATATCCACAGACATCTCCCCCACTGTAATATCCACAGACATCTCCCCACTGTAATATCCACATACATCTCCCCACTGTAATATCCACAGACATCTCCCCCACTGTAATATCCACAGACATCTCCCCCACTGTAATATCCACAGACATCTCCCCCACTGTAATATCCACAGACATCTCCCCACTGTAATATCCACAGACATCTCCCCACTGTAATATCCACAGACATCTCCCCACTGTAATATCCACAGACATCTCCCCCACTATAATATCCACAGACATCTCCCCACTGTAATATCCACAGACATCTCCCCCACTGTAATATCCACAGACATCTCCCCCACTGTAATATCCACAGACCTCTCCCCACTGTAATATCCACAGACCTCTCCCCCACTGTAATATCCACAGACATCTCCCCCACTGTAATATCCACAGACATCTCCCCCACTGTAATATCCACAGACATCTCCCCACTGTAATATCCACATACATCTCCCCACTGTAATATCCACAGACATCTCCCCACTGTAATATCCACAGACTTCTCCCCCACTGTAATATCCACAGACATCTCCCCACTGTAATATCCACAGACATCTCCCCCACTGTAATATCCACAGACATCTCCCCACTGTAATATCCACAGACATCTCCCCCACTGTAATATCCACAGACATCTCCCCACTGTAATATCCACAGACATCTCCCCCACTGTAATATCCACAGACATCTCCCCACTGTAATATCCACAGACATCTCCCCCACTGTAATATCCACAGACATCTCCCCCACTGTAATATCCACAGACATCTCCCCCACTGTAATATCCACAGACCTCTCCCCCACTGTAATATCCACAGACATCTCCCCCACTGTAATATCCACAGACATCTCCCCCACTGTAATATCCACAGACCTCTCCCCACTGTAATATCCACAGACCTCTCCCCACTGTAATATCCACAGACATCTCCCCCACTGTAATATCCACATACATCTCCCCACTGTAATATCCACAGACATCTCCCCACTGTAATATCCACAGACATCTCCCCACTGTAATATCCACAGACATCTCCCCACTGTAATATCCACAGACATCTCCCCCACTGTAATATCCACAGACATCTCCCCCACTGTAATATCCACAGACATCTCCCCCACTGTAATATCCACAGACATCTCCCCACTGTAATATCCACAGACATCTCCCCACTGTAATATCCACAGACATCTCCCCACTGTAATATCCACAATCACCCCCACTGTAATATCACAGACATCTCCCCCACTGTAATATCCACAGACATCTCCCCCCACTGTAATATCCACAGACATCTCCCCACTGTAATATCCACAGACATCTCCCCCACTGTAATATCCACAGACATCTCCCCACTGTAATATCCACAGACATCTCCCCTATTGTAATATCTACAGACATCTCCCCACTGTAATATCCACAGACATCTCCCCCACTGTAATATCCACAGACATCTCCCCACTGTAATATCCACAGACATCTCCCCCACTGTAATATCCACAGACCTCTCCCCACTGTAATATCCACATACATCTCCCCCACTGTAATATCCACAGACATCTCCCCACTGTAATATCCACAGACATCTCCCCCACTGTAATATCCACAGACATCTCCCCCACTGTAATATCCACAGACCTCTCCCCACTGTAATATCCACAGACCTCTCCCCCACTGTAATATCCACAGACTTCTCCCCCACTGTAATATCCACAGACATCTCCCCACTGTAATATCCACAGACATCTCCCCCACTGTAATATCCACAGACATCTCCCCACTGTAATATCCACAGACATCTCCCCCACTGTAATATCCACAGACATCTCCCCCACTGTAATATCCACAGACCTCTCCCCACTGTAATATCCACAGACCTCTCCCCCACTGTAATATCCACAGACATCTCCCCCACTGTAATATCCACAGACATCTCCCCACTGTAATATCCACAGACCTCTCCCCCACTGTAATATCCACAGACATCTCCCCACTGTAATATCCACAGACATCTCCCCACTGTAATATCCACAGACATCTCCCCACTGTAATATCCACAGACATCTCCCCCACTGTAATATCCACAGACCTCTCCCCCACTGTAATATCCACAGACATCTCCCCCACTGTAATATCCACAGACCTCTCCCCCACTGTAATATCCACAGACATCTCCCCCACTGTAATATCCACAGACATCTCCCCCACTGTAATATCCACAGACATCTCCCCCACTGTAATATCCACAGACATCTCCCCCACTGTAATATCCACAGACATCTCCCCCCACTGTAATATCCACAGACATCTCCCCCACTGTAATATCCACAGACCTCTCCCCACTGTAATATCCACAGACATCTCCCCCACTGTAATATCCACAGACATCTCCCCCCACTGTAATATCCACAGACATCTCCCCCACTGTAATATCCACAGACATCTCCCCCACTGTAATATCCACAGACATCTCCCCCCACTGTAATATCCACAGACATCTCCCCCACTGTAATATCCACAGACATCTCCCCCACTGTAATATTCACAGACATCTCCCCCCACTGTATAGGAAGATTAGTGCTTGCTTAGTCTTATGCCCCGTACACACCATCACTTTATGTGATGAAAAAAAATGACGTTTTTAAAAACGTCACTTTAATTGACTGTGTGTGGGGGAAAACGTCGTTTTATGTCTTGTAAAAAACGACCAAAAAAAATTGAAGCATGCTTCAATTTTATGTGTCGTTTTTCAAAAGTGCACTTTTTACTTCACAGAAATTGACCGTGTGTAGCAAAAAACGTCGTTTTGTAAGACGTTTTTTCATCCACGCATGCCCAGAAGCTACTTCAATGGTAAAACGTGGTGGAACGTAACCTCACTTTGCAAGAACATTGTGAGAAAAACGATGGTGTGTAGGCAACTTCGTCTTTGAAAATTGAAGTTTCAAAAACGTAATTTTTTACTTCACAGAAAGTGTCGTTTTTTTTCATCACATAAAGTGATGGTGTGTACGGGGCATTAGTCTTACCAGAGAAGCCGGCCGAAAAAAGGAGCAGTTGAGGACGGGTGATGACGTCTGCGCGCCTCTCTAGGCTCACCTAGGCCGCCGCCGGGTGGACCAAGGCTGAAGCCACGGCCATTCCTATGGCCGAGGCAGCAGCGGAGTTCTGCAGTCCATGTGGTGTGCCGATCCACATGTGGTGATATTTACGATCCATTGCATCACTAGTACCGATCAAAAGAATTTTGATTGATCAAAATTTTCTTACGATTAATTAAGGAATTAATCTTTAATTTCCACAGCCCTAATATATATATATATATATATATATATATATATATATATATATATATATATACAGGGCTCAAAATTTCAAGTCCTCAGCTACTCGCCAGGCCTTAAGAGTTACTCGCCACTAGTTGCCCCGCCCCTAAACACCCTTATAAATTATCATATTTTATCCAGATCATATACGGGTATGCAATGATTGCAAATGCCCCCAAATACCCCCAGCTCTCTCACTAATGCTGTCCCAGCTCTCTCACTAATGCTGTCCCAGCTCTCTCACTAATGCTGCCCCAGCTCTCTCACTAATGCTGTCCCAGCTCTCTCACTAATGCTGCCCCAGCTCTCTCACTAATGCTGCCCCAGCTCTCTCACTAATGCTGTCCCAGCTCTCTCACTAATGCTGTCCCAGCTCTCTCACTAATGCTGTCCCAGCTCTCTCACTAATGCTGTCCCAGCTCTCTCACTAATGCTGCCCCAGCTCTCTCACTAGTACCCCCCATCTCTCTCACTAATACCCCCCAGCTCTCTCACTAATACCCCCCAGCTCTCTCACTAATACCCCCCAGCTCTCTCACTAATACCCCCCAGCTCTCTCACTAGTACCCCCCAGCTCTCTCACTAATACCCCCCAGCTCTCTCACTAATATCCCCCCAGCTCTCTCACTAATACCCCCCAGGTCTCTCACTAATACCCCCCACCTCTCTCACTAATGCCCCCCCCAGTGCTCTCACTAATACACCCAGCTCTCTCAATAATACCCACCTGTTCTCTCAATAATACCCCCCTAGGTCTCTCAATAATACACAACCAGGTCTCACGAATACCCCCCCCCCCCCAGCAGCTCTGTCACATCTTGCAAATATAGAATGCAGCGAGCACCATGCTGTTTGTTTTTTGTTTTCTCCAGCACAGTGCCACTGACAGAGCTACGACTGTCGTTACTGTAGCACAGACCCGAGGAGAAGTTTCACAGCACTTCACTCGGCTCCATGCTACAGTCCCGACAGGCAGAGAAAGAAGGCGCCTCGGACTGAAACAGCAATGCGGGCGGTTGAGGCGGCACGTCGGGACACCCACCAGCAAATGTGGGGCATATGCCCTGGGTGCCTGGCGCTCGCACAAAAAAAGCTGCAAATAAAAACATGACACAGGGGCTGCAGGATTTCTTACCAGGGGAGCCGCTGAGACCAGGGCAGAAAGCGGGGAGCAGGAGCGGAGGGCGGAGCTGTCCGGAAAAGCGTGCGATCCCTGTCTGCATTGAGGAGGGGTGAGAGCAGACATTGCTAGCAAGCCAGGATGGTTGGGGGTTATCCCCTCAGAATCCACCGAGCACCTCTTCTCCGCCCTCAGCAGCATCCTGGCTGCTTCTGCCTTCTTCACTCGCCCTACCTAAATATCCACTCGCCAAATGCTAGCAGGCGAGTGGAATTTTTGAGGGCTGTATATATATATATACACTGTATATGTGATCCAGTGCAGCAGGAGAGCACTGTAGCAATAAAGCTACGGGAATTGGTTAAAGCGGAGTTCCACCCAAAAATGGAACTTCCGCTTTTCGGAATCCCCTCCCCCTCCGTTGTCACATTTGGCACCTTTCAGGTGGGAGGAGGGAGCAGATACCTGTCTAATACAGGTATTTGCTCCCACTTCCGGGCAAAGGTCACCGCGGCGACCTTCGCCATGTCCGGCGCCTACTCTGTTCCCCTTCTGCTGTCTTCTGGGAGACACACAGATCCCAAATATTGTCCGCCTGAATGGATCTCAGACCTGCAGAATTTTACCCATTGTAGAGGCAAATCCAAATCTCATTCCTATTTGTAACACTAATGCCTCGTACACACGATCGGACATTCCGACAACAAAACCGTGGATCATTTTCTGACGGATATTGGCTCAAACATGTCTTGCATACACACGGTTGCACAAATGTTGTCAGAAACTGCGAAAGTCAAGAACGCGGTCACGTACAACGGCCCAATAAAAGGGAAGTTCCATACCAATTGCGCCACCATTTGGGCTCCTTCTGCTAATGTCGTGTTAGTAGAAGTTTGGTGAGAGACGATTCCTGCTTTTCAACCCGTTACAGCGCAACGAACATTACGAACACTAGTTTTACCAGACCGAGCGCTTCCGTCTCGTACTTGATTCAGAGCATGTGTGGAATTTTGTGCGTCGGAATTGTCTACACATGATCGGAATTTATGAGAACGGATTTTTTTTGTCGGAAAATTTGAGAACCAGCTCTCAAATTATTGTTGTCGGAAATTCCGACAGAAATTTCCGACAAAAGGCTCCCATCGAACATTTGTTTTCGTAAATTTCCGAGCATGTGTACGCGACATTAGTTTGTAGAACCTCATAAAATATGAAATAATATAATAATAATAATAATAATAATAATAATAATAATAATAATTAAATAATAATAATAATAATATTATGTGATTTCAGCCTCCGGTATCTCGATGTTCAGATCCTTGTTTACCTGGAAGTAGAAGAAAGTTTGGATCTTTCATTCACAAATGCTGCTATGAGTGCGTCTCATGTCCAGAAGGAGAGATCTCTAACATTTCCGGTAGAGTTTGTATTTGTTAGTAGGGATGAGCTTCGTGTTCGAGTCAAGCTCATGTTTGACTCGAACATCGTATGTTTGACCGTTGGTCGAATTGCGAACGTTATGGGCCGTTCGCACCAAATTTGAGTGGCGCGTCACATCCCATAATTCACTGCGGCATCGCAGTGCATTGCTGGCTAATGATTGACCAAGCATGCACTATGAGCGCTGTCTGTACAGAGAGCCGTAATTGGCCAAAGGCAGGGTGGCTTTGGCCAATTATGTCTCAGGGGATTTAGTACATGCCCCACACTATATAAGGCCGCCTGGAAGTCGGCCTTGTGTAGTGTGTTGCGGTGTTGGTGAACGACAGACAGAGAGAGAGAGAGAGAGTGTCATTTCAATTGAGTTAGGAAGGGCAGGCAAGCGAGTCAGTTAGCTGTTGTTACAGTGCGTAGACGATATATATGCATCCCATGGGGTTGTATATATATTTATACACTGTATTCAGTTTAGCTAGATCCGTTCCTGTATGCTATTCCTAATATACTGACAGGCAGTCAGGTGATTGTGCTAGCTGCAGTATTTTCACTTAGTGTACTATGTCCCTTGCACAGCTTACCTGAATACAATTGCTTGTGTTCTCATACAAATAACGGCAGGGACCTCCATTATTCAGTTTTAGTGTCCTTTGCACAGTGTGCACCTAAAGCTTACCCAAATACAATTGCTGGTGTTCTCATACTAATACCACAGGCAGGGATCTGAAAGTATTTTCACTTGTTGTACGGTGTCCTCTGCACAGTGGGCACCTAAAGCTACCTGACTACAATTGCCAGTGTTCTCATACTAATACCACAGGCAGGGATCTGAAAGTATTGTCAGTTAGTGTACTGTGTCTTTGCACAGTGTGCACCTAAAGCTACCTGACTACAATTGCTGGTATTCTTATACGAATACCACAGGCAGGGATCTGCAAGTATTTTCACTTGGTGTACTGTGTCCTCTGCACAGTTTGCACCTAAAGCTACCCGACTACAATTGCTGGTGGACCCAGTAGCTCAGTACAAACCTCCCTCTCCACTATGTATGACCCCGTCCCTCAGTACAGACCTCCCTCTCCACTAAGTATGACCCTGTCCCTCAGTACAGACCTCCCTCTCCACTAAGAACGACCCCTTCCCTCAGCACAGACCTCCCTCTCCATTAAGTACGACCCTGTCCCTCAGTAAAAACCTCCCTCTCCACTGAGTATGACCCCGTCCCTTAGTACAGACCTACCTCTCCACTAAGTACAACCCCGTCCCTCAGTACAGACCTCCCTCTCCACTAAGAACGACCCCTTCCCTCAGTACAGACCTCCCTGTCCACTAAGTACGACCCAGACCCTCAGTACAGACCTCCCTCTCCACTAAGTATGACCCCGAGCCCGACCCTCAGTACAGACCTCCCTCTCCACTAAGTACGACCCCGTCCCTCAGTACAGACCTCCCTCTCCACTAAGTATGACTCCGTCCCTCAGTGCAGACCTCCCTCTCCACTAAGTACGACCCCGTCCCTCAATACAGACCTCCCTCTCCACTAAGTACGACCCCGTCCCTCAGTACAGACCTCCCTCTCCACTAAGTACGACTCGGTCCCTCAGTACAGACCTCCCTCTCCACTAAGTATGACTCGGTCCCTCAGTACAGACCACCCACTCCACTAAGTACGACTCCGTCCCTCAGTACAGACTTCCCTCTCCACTAAGTATGACCCCGACCCTCATTACAGACCTCCCTCTCCACTAAGTACGACCCCGACCCTTAGTACAGACCTCCCTCTCCACTAAGTGCGACTCTGTCCCTCAGTACAGACCTCCCTCTCCACTAAGTATGACCCTGTTCCTCAGTACAGACCTCTCTCTCCACTAGGTACGACCCCGTCCCTCAGTACAGACCTCCCTCTCCACTAAGTATAACCCCGTCCCTCAGTACAGACCTCCCTCTCCACTAAGTATGACCCCGTCCCTCAGTATAGACCCTCCTCTCCACTAAGCATAGACTCCCTCAGTACAGACATTCTTGCCTCAGTGCTGACATCCCTCTCCACTAAGGATAGACCCCCTTGCGCAGTAAAGACCCTCCCCCCAGTACAGACCCCCCTGCCAGCCCATATCCTTAGTCCTCCCCCCAGACATAACTTCCTTCCAGTCCAATTCCCCCAGCATAGAACTAGTGGCTTAATGGCTAGTGCTTAATGATTAAGCACTAGCAAGAGTGCGAAACTAGTCGGCTGTCCTGGTTTATGGTTGTGGTGATTATGCATGTTCCTGCTTGAAAATAAAATACAACTTTTTTGAAAAGTTATTTCGGAGTGCGGCTGTCCATCTCCTTCCTCCTATTGCTACTGTGAAGCAGCCAGAGGTGGCACTCACATAACCATGCAGCACACACACACAAAAAAATTGTAAGGCAGTCGCTAAATAATCACCATGAATTTCCTCTGCAGTGCTCAGGCAGCTCACCTTATGACTCTCAGCTCCATTAATTGCTATAGAAGTCTCCCTTTCTGCTGCCCACACCTCAGCCCACTGCCTTAAAGTGGAGGTTCACCCTAAAAACATGTATATAACATTACATTCTGCATACTTCCAACATTTACAGTATGTTGTTTTTTTTTTTTTGCTGTACATACCGTATTATTGCTATTTTCCACCCGGCTTCCAGGTACACACTCACGCGGGAGTAGGCGTTCCTATGCAGAGGCGCAGTGTCATGTGGGACTTCGCCCAGATGATTGACGTCTTGAGAAAAACGTCCCCGCCAGCGGATAAGGCACGTCACGAGTTTACGAAAATAGCCTAACTGCGAGTCGGCTCTATACGGCGCCTGCGCAGTCAGCTCTACACGGCTCCTAGTCGGTGCGCAAGCGCCGTATAGCGCCGTATAGAGCCGACTCGCAGTTCGGCTATTTTTGGAAACTCGTGACACGCCTTATCCGCCGGGGGGAAGTTTTTCTCAAGACGTCAATCATCTGGACGAAGTCCCATATGACACTGCGCCTCTGCATAGGAACGCCGACTCCCGCAGGAGTGAGCACCCGGAAGCCGGGTGGAAAATAGCAATAATATGGTATGTACAGCAAAAAACAAAAAACAAACAGCATGCTGCAAATGTTGGAAGTATGCATAATGTAATGTTATATACATGTTTTTAGGGTGAACCTCCGCTTTAACTCCAGGCGTTGCTCTCAACTCAACCTGCCTTGTCACACTGTGTCACTGGACTCCAGCCGGGAGTCCTTTACTGCATTCCATGACTGTGCACCAACACAAAGCATCATGGGAATCGTAGTTATGATTAGACATGTGCACTGCTGAAAAATGTGTTTGTTTTTCATTCATTTTTTGGGGGGGGGTAAGTCGTTATGATCACAATTCGTAAAATTCGTAAATTCTAAAATTTGTAATCTCGAAAATTCGTAGATTTGTAAATTCATAAATTCGTTAATTTGAAAATGAGATGATTCGAAAATCGGAAAATACGAAAGAAAATCAAAAAATTCGAAAGAATTTCTAACTAACTAATAACCAACTATTCAATTATAGGTATTGTAATTTTCATTTCATATTTGTCTGTTAGTGAACATAACAAATACGAATTTATCGGAAGTTACAAATTATCCGAAATAACGAATGCCATATCTATACAAATGTAGCGGAACACATTAATAATACATAATAATAATAATAATAATAAAACGTTTTTATTATTGTTATTTATAATTATTAATTTGTTATGTTCCATTCGTTTAGATACGGCATTCGTTATTTTGGATAATTCGTAACTTCGGTATTTCAGTTTAATTTGTTTTTGTTTTTTGGGTAATTCACAATTCTTAAATTCGTAAATTCTAAAATTTGGAAATTTGTAATCTCGAAAATTCGTAGATTTGTAAATTTGTTAATTTGAAAATTAGATGATTAGAAAATTGGAAAATAAGAAAGAAAATTACAAAATTAGAAAGAATAACTAACTAACTAACTAACCAGGGCTCAAAATGTCAAGTCCTGAGCTACTAGCCAGGCCTTAAGAATTACTCGCCTCCAGTTGCCCCGCCCAACCACGCCCCTTGTAAATGATCATATTTTATTCAGATCATACATGTTATACAGGGTCGTATAATGTTAATTGGACCCTGGCCAAACATTTCTGTGCCCACTGTAGAAACACAACCGGAGAGGGTCAGAAAAACTGCAGACATACTACAGGAGAGGACCAGAGAGACTGCAGACATGATAAGGAGAGGGTCAGAGAGACTGCAGACATGGAAAGGAGAGGGTCAGAGAGACTGCAGACATGGCAAGGAGAGGGTCAGAGAGACTGCAGATATGGCAAGGAGAGGGTCAGAGAGACTGCAGACATGGCAAGGAGAGGGTCAGAGAGACTGCAGGCATGGCAAGGAGAGGGTCAGACAGACTGCAGGCATGACAGGGAGAGGGTCAGAGAGACTGCAGGCATGACAGGGAGAGGGCCAGAGAGACTGCAGGCATGACAGGAAGAGGGTCAGAAAAACTGCAGGCATGACATGGAGAGGGTCAGAGAGACTGCAGGCATGACAGGGAGAGAGTCAGAGAGACTGCAGGCATGACAGGGAGAGGGTTAGAGAGACTGCAGGCATGACAGGGAGATGGTCAGAGAGACTGCAGGCATGACAGGGAGAGGGTCAGAGAGACTGCAGGCATGACAGGGAGAGGGTCAGAGAGACTGCAGGCATGACAGAGAGAGGGTCAGAGAGACTGCATGCATGACAGAGAGAGGGTCAGAGAGACTGCAGGCATGACAGAAAGAGGGTCAGAGAGACTATAGGCATGACAGAGAGAGGGTCAGAGAGACTGCAGGCATGGTACAAGTACTGTGGATGGTGTGGTGATGAATGGCTTCCCCATCCCTCCACATTTCCGTAGAGGGGGAGATGTTGTCTGGATGCAATTTCGATGGACTAAAAACCACGCATGCTCGGAATCAAGTCGACGCATGTTTGGAAGCATTGAACTTAATTTTTCTTGGCTCGTCATAGTGTTGTACGTCACCACGTTCTTGACGGTCGGAATTTGGTGTGATCGTGTGTATGCAAGACAGCTTGAGTGGAATTTCGTCAGAACTCTGTTGGAAAAAATTTAGAAGTTTTTTTCCGAGGGGAAAAACGGGTCGGGTGTACAGGGCAATATAAATCCCATTGTTAGCTGTGAGACAACCCAAGACAACTCATTATCTCAGTAGTTCTGACCCCCGATGCTCATTGTGTTTGTATTTTTCCTTCTACAGACAGTGAAAACTGCATGAAATGTCCTGATGATGATTGGCCAAATGAGAAGAAGGATTGGTGTGTTCCAAGAGTGGTGGAATTTCTCTCCTACACTGATGATCCCATTGTTGGAGTATTTTCAGCTGTCTCCATCCTCTCTTGTCTTCTGACTGGTTTAATATTGGTGATATTTATACATTACCAGGACACCCCCATTGTTAAAGCCAATAACCGTGACCTGAGCTATCTTCTGCTGGTCTCCATCATGCTGAGCTTCCTCTGTGTCTTCTTGTTCCTCGGCCATCCAGTAGATGTGACCTGCATGCTCCGTGTCACCTCTTTTGGTGTCATCTTCTCAGTTGCCGTCTCTTCTCTACTTGCCAAAAGTATCATGGTGTGTATTGCTTTTAAAGCCACCAAACCTGGGAGTCCCTGGAGGAAATGGATGGGAGCCAAACTGTCCAATTTTATCATTTGTGTCTTCTCACTGGTCCAAGTCCTAATCTGTGTCACTTGGTTGTCTATTTCTCCCCCCTTCCAGGATCGGGACACTTACTCTTATCAGGGGAAGATCATCATTCAGTGTAATGAGGGTTCAGTGATCGGCTTCTACTCTGTCCTGGGATATATGGGGCTTCTGGCAGCTGTGAGCTTCATTATTGCTTTTTTAGCCCGGACATTACCAGACAGTTTTAATGAGGCCCAGTACATCACCTTCAGCATGCTGGTGTTCTGCAGTGTCTGGATTGCCATGATCCCGGCCTATCTGAGCACCAGAGGGAAATACATGGTGGCTGTGGAGGTTTTTGCTATAATGGCCTCAAGTTCTGGACTTCTTGGCTGTATATTTTTCCCAAAATGTTACATAATTCTGTTCAGACCCGACCTGAATACAAAACCATTTATCCACCACTAATATGTGTGGAGCAACACTGGGTTACCAGTAGTCATAGCATTATCTCTATTATTGTTAATTTCAGTATTTTTGCTAGTGTATTGAGAATATATATATATATATATATATATATATATATATATATATATATATATATATATATATATATATATATATATATATATATATATATATATATCTGAAGCCACTTATTATCAATCAACTGTGTTTACTCTTTTTAAATCATAATAACAGCAGAAACGACCCAAATGACCTTGATCAAAAGTTTACATACCCCAACTCTTAATACCGTGTATTGCCTCCTTTAACTAGGGCAACCACATTTCCAAACTGCTATTCAGGGACACACCCCCTCTCTCACCTTCCCCCCAAAAAAATGAGGGGGGCGGGGGAAATGTAGTCTCGGGGTTGATGGGGAATTTGGCAGCGGGTTATTTGTCAGGTGAATGTTCCACTTGCCACCAGATGCAGAGCCGCTTTCAACCCATAGCCTGCCACCAGATGCGGTGCTGCTGTCACTCCCTTTGCATGAGCCACATGCGTAGAAGGAAAGGAGTGGCGTCACTATCTGGAGAGTGAAGATCACACCAGTCCCTGCTGCTTGCCGCTGGGTGCCTGTCACGTACCTGGTACTGAGCCCCCCAATATCTATGCGAAAAAATAAAAGCCCATAACCCCAATCGCATTCTGCGATCCACCAATCAAAACCTCCTCCAGATACCCAAGGCCAGATACAAGTCCAAAGGAGATCGAAGATTTGCAGTCCAGGGACCTGGCCTGTGGAATGCACTACCAACCACCATCCGACTGGAGTCGGACCACTTGGCACTTCTTCAGGAGAAAGATTAAAACCCATCTCTTCTGAGGTCAAGGGGTTCCTTACCCATGAAATGGATACAGCGCCCAGAGACGATTCAGTTCGCATGTGTTGCGCTTTACAAGTCTCTCTTTCTCTCTCTCTCTCACTGAGCAGAGCCTGACGTGCAGGGAGCGGCTACTCTTGCTCCTCTGACTCCGGAACCCCTGGTAGAGTAGACAGGGAGCGCTGGAGTTCAGAGTATAGATAGAGATTCTGTGCAGGGACTGCGGTAGTTTCCTGTAGGCTCCAAGGAGATGCCGGTGATGCTGGAACAGCAGGACAGCAGACAACTGGAGCTTGGTGCAGGTAGCCGGAAACAATCAGCAGGAGGGAGGTGTACTGTAGTGCTGGTACAGGCAGGGTCAGGCGGGCCGGGTCAGACACAGGCGGGCGGATCAGGTACAGAGGAGAGGCAGCAGCAGAGTCATAGTTCAAGCCGGATCGGTAACAGGCGGGCAGCAAACAGTTAGAAGGAGGAGGCAGAAGCAGAGTCAGACAAGCTGGAGGTCACGGCAGGCGGAGATCAAAAGGGTCAGAGACAAGCCGGGTTCACAGGAACGGAAGTCAATCAGGTAGCAGGTGTCAGGTAGGTAAACAGGAATGCTGAAGACCGAGCAGCAAGAGGCTATGGGATGAGCCCCATTAGGTAGCCTGAACTGGCGCCAAAATGGCGTCAGCACGTGCCCGCGCGCCGTTGCCGCGATTGCGCGTGCGCGCCGATGTGCCGCGTACGCGCGCACCCGTGCACGCTAGTGCGCCATTGCCGCTATTGCGCTTCACTGCGCCATTAGCACCACCTAGTGGCCGACCACGTCTATGACAGTGCCAGAGAAGGAGGAGGTGCCGGGGTGAGTGGGGATAGCAGTGCTGCACTAGGCACAGGTCTCGCTCCTGGTCTCACCGTCTGAGAGTAAATCATTTTAAATTGTCACTGGTTGCAAGATGTCAGGCAGTGCTGGCCCTAGCAACCGGTTCCAGATATGTAGTTATTAGTTAGTAGGAGATGGCCGTGTCCTCTATTTCATTCCAGGACATTGTATTGTCCCGGAATGAAGGTGCCCGGGACCCAGGACAGACATGTCAATTACGGGACAGTTCCGGGCAGTCCGGGACACATGGGCACCCTACCTTTAAATTCAATGAAAGCTTGAAGTCTTTTGTGGTATTTGTGGATCTTTATCTTCTCAGGTGGTAAGGCTGCCCATTCTTGTCAAAAAGCCTCCAGTTCTTGGAAATTCTTGGGCTGTCTTCCATGAACAGCACGTTTGAGATCTCCCCAGAGGGGCTCAATGATATTGAGGTCAGGAGACTGAGATGGCCACTCCAGAACCTTCACTTTATTCTGCTGTAGCCAATGACAGGTGGACTTGGCCTTGTGTTTTGGATCATTGTCATGTTGGAATGTCCAAGTACCTCCCATGAGCAGCTTCCTGGCTGATGAATGAAATGTTCCTCCAGTATTTTTTGATAACATTCTGCATTCATCTTGCCATCAATTCTGACCAAATTTCCTGTGCCTTTGTAGCTCACACATCCCCTAAACATCAGTGATCCACCTCCGTGTTTCACAGTAGGGATGGTGGACCTTTCATCATAGGCCTTGTTGTCTCCTCTCCAAATGCAACGTTTATGGTTGTGGCCAAAAAGTCAAATTTTGGTCTCATCCCTCCAAATGACTTTGTGGCATAAGGTTTGGGTCTTGTCTCTGTGCTGTTTGGCGTATTGTAAGCGGATACTTTGTGGCATTTGCATAGTAATGACTTTCTTCTGGCGACTCGACCATGCAGCCCATCTTTCTTCAAGTGCCTCCTTATTGTGCATCTTGAAGTGATAAGCTGGCTTAATTTTAAAGGATATTTTCTTTATAGGACCTAATAAAAAATCGTTCTCCTTGTATACATTTCTTCGTAAATTGCTGCCACAAGGGAGGATTCGGCTTCCCCATACAATGCTGCAGAGGCAACACTCCTCCCCCACACCTCACCGCATCCTGATATGGAAACTTCCAAAGTTAAAAACAGGTTCCAGGTACTCATTGATCAATCATAGGTTTTATTCTGAAGAAGGCATTAAATATTAGAATTTTGTTAGCTTAACCACTTCAGCCCCGGACCATTTGGCTGGCCAAAGACCAGAGCACTTTTTGCGACGTGGCTCCCAAACAAAATGTATGTCCTTTTTTTCCCACAAATGGAGCTTTCTTTTGGTGGTATTTGATCACCTCTGCGGGTTTTTTTTGCGCTATAAACAAAAAAAGAACATACATTTTTAAAAAAAAAAACACAATATTTTTTACTTCTTGCTATAATAAATATCCAATTTAAAAAAAAATAAAAAAATGTATTCCTCATTTTAGGCCGATACGTATTCCTCTACAAAAAAAAAAAATCGCAATAAGCGTATAGTGATTGGTTTGCGCAAAAGTTATAGTGCCTACAAAATAGGGGACAGAATTCTGCTTTTTTTTTTACTTGTAATGGCGGCATTCTGCGTTTTTTTCATTGGGACTGCAACATTACGACGGACACATCGGACACTTTTGACACATTTTTGGGACCATTCACATAGCGATCAGTGCTATAAATATGCACTGATACTGGCAGGGAAGGGGTTAAAACTAGGGGACGAGGAAGGGGTTAAATGTGTTCCCTAGGAGTGATTCTTACTGTGGGGGGATAGGACTGACTGGGGGAGGTGACCGATCTGTGTCCCTATATACAAGGGACACAGCATCGGTTTCCTCTCCCTGAAAGGACGTGGATCTGTATGTTTACAAACACAGATCCACATCCTTGTCTGTGTAACGACCGATCGAGGGTACCTGGCGGACATCGTGGCTGCCAGGCACGCGCATCGGCACCTCAGTGATGCGTCGGGCACTCGTGGGCGCCGCTGCCAGCGCTCTCACGCCCCCCGGTGGCCGGAGGAGCTGAGGACGTCAATAGACATCCTCTCGGCATTGTAGAGCCACCTTGTGGCCGTCATTTTACAATGGCCGGGGCTCCAAGTGGTTAATCGGGTGTAAAGATCTGAGCACACAGGCAGGACACATAAGAAAATGTTCCCCAGCACTGCAATCCAAAGATCTTAACCACTTACATCTCATATAGGTTTATATTGGCGCCCCCAGGCCATCATTTGACGCCCTCGGATTTGTGGTGATATATCTGAATGATGGGTAAAGTAGTTATTCCTGCGCTATAGTGGAAACTATGGCCCGGATTCACAAAGCACTTACGCCGACGTATAACAAGATACGCCGACGTAAGTGCAAATGTGCGCCGTTGTATCTGTGCGCCGGACCCACAAACTAAGATGCGCCTAAAAACAGGCTTCATCCCACCGATGTAACTTGCCTACGCCGGCGTAGGGTGGGCGCACATTTAGGCTGGACGCATGGTGGCGCTCCGATTGATTAGCCCTTCAAATATGCAAATGAGTGAAATACGGCGATTCACGAACATACGTGCGCCCGACGCAGTGCACGTAAGTTGTATGTCCGGCTTAAAGTTATTCCCCATAAAGGAGGTGTAACCCAGCAGCAGACATGCAAAGGTCTGCACCAGGGAACACAAGCCGGTGTATTTTACATTGGACGTGTGTCTGGCTGGGCGTAGGTTACGTCCACACCGTACGCAGTGATCCAGCGTAGTTTAGGCAGTTGTTCCGACGTGGTTGTGAGCATGCGCAGGGGGATGCGTCCACGTCTCGGCCTGGTATGGATATTTGGGATGAACCCCATGTCGTTTTTTTTATTTGGCGGCGGGGTTTCCCTTAATATCCATACCAGACCTGAAGGGCCTGGTAATTGAATTTGGGGGGACACACACGCTTTTTTTTTTAATATGAATGAATTCTCTCTGAATTGCTGGGAGCCGACAATTTATTATAGCCGCGAGTGATTTTTTAAATGACTTTTTTCCTTCAGATTGTCATTTTGTGCAGAGACAGTTCTAAGTACGGAAAACATGCGCTATTTCACATGCTTACTTTACACCCCCCCCCAGGTACGAAACTAAAAGTAATATTTCACGTTTATTGTTGCACTTTAAAGCGGGAGTTCACCCAAAAATCAACTTTCTGCAGTTAGATCCAGCATACTGCTGACATCTGCAGTATGCTGGTCTTTTTTTTTTTGGTACTTATCGTTTTAGCAGTATTTCTTCTATGGCTCCGAGCGAGGAATCCTTCGGGGAATGGGCGTTCCCGAAGGCAAGCAAGTTGATTGACGGCCTTCGATAGCGCATCACGGCTTCCGAAAATAGCCAAGGTGACGCTTGGCTGTTTACGGCGCCTGCGCCTGCCGTGTAGAGCTGACTGCGCAGGCGCCGTAAATTGCTGAGTGTCACTCGTGTTTATTTTCGGAAGCCGTGGCGTGCTATCAAAGGCTGTCAATCAACTTGCTTGTCTTCGGGAACGCCTATACCAGGAAGTAATCCCCGCTCGGAGCCATAGAAGAAATACTGCTAAAACGATAAGTACCAAAAAAAAAGACCAGCATACTGCAGATGTCAGCAGTATGCTGGATCTAACTGCAGAAAGTTGATTTTTGGGTGAACTCCCGCTTTAAGCATTATTAAATTCACTGCTCCCGAAAAAACGTCTGTTTTAAAAAATAAAAAAAGCATTGATACATGTCCCCTGGGGCAGGACCCGGGTCCCCAAACACTTTTTAGGACAAAAACTTGCATATTAACCTTTAAAATGAACACTTTTGATTTCTCCCATAGACTTCTATAGGGAGTTTGGCGGCGGCTTTACATATTAATTACATTGCGCTGGCTGCTGCGCCGGTTCATGCGCTAAGGATTCATCCGGCGTGCCAATTAAGCCATGAACCGGCGCAGCGCATTGTTTTTAGTAAATCAGCCCCTTAGTGTTTTGGAAGCGCATATAGATAGATCCTAGATGGGTCTAATAGTCCTGGGTGGCTATTAAGGGAAATTAAAATTTAAAGAAAATTTGGAATTAATTACAAAACGAAAAACAAAATAAAATGTAATGAATTTCAATGAAATTTGTTACTATTTGTTACAATTTTATTTAGAGATTCAGATACAACCGAATCTCTGAATAACCAAGAATTGGAGAATTGGAGGAGACAGATTCTGAACTGGTGCTAGTAATCGGCACGCGCTCCTTGTTGTAGGACATGTGGCTCCTAGCCCCAGACAGGCAGGGTCCGCCCAGCGTCTCTCCAGCCTTTCTCTAAAGCAGGGGTGTCAAACTCAATTTCATTGTGGGCCGCATCAGCATTATGATTGCCCTCAAAAGGGCCGGTTGTATCTGTAAGATTAGATGTCCAGCGCATCCCCTCCCCTTACATTAGATGTCAAGAGCCACCCCACCATCAGAAGTTGAGTCCCCCACTCTCCCTTACATCACAGTGCACCCCCCTTTCCTTATGCTGCTACTGCAAAAAAGCTGGATGCATTGCTTAAAAGCAGAAAGTGAGGGTCTGGAGGAGGACCAGAGTAGGCTGGAGGTCTAAGGGCCACATGAAATGGCCTGGAGGGCCGGATTCGGCCCGCGGGCCTTGTGTTTGACACCTATGCTCTAAAGTATCAGCTCCCGTGTATCCCGTGTTTCCAGCCTTCAGCCTACAGCTATGGTCCCTGGCTTCAACAGCTATTCTTCCCCTAGCCCCCCAGGCTTTCCATCTGTTTCTGTTACCTCCAAAGTGGTTGTAGAATCCTGACTGGACGTCATATGACGTCCTCAGGATTCTGAGCCGCTGCGCGCCCCCGGGGGCACGCATCGCGGCGATCGTTGTTGCGGGGTGTCAGTCTGACACCCCGCAACACCGATCTCGGTAAAGAGTCTCTCACGGAGACTCTTTACCACGTGATCAGCCGTGTCCAACCACGGCTGATCACGATGTAAACAGGAAGAGCCGTTGATGGCTCTTCCTCACTCGCGTCTGACAGACGCGAGTAGAGGAGAGCCGATCGGCGGCTCTCCTGACAGGGGGGGGGTCGTGCTGATTGTTTATCAGCGCAGCACCCCCTCGGATCGCCACATGGACCACCAGGGGAGCCCACCCTGGACCACCAGGGAAGGGCCGGAAGAAAAAAAAACGGGGCAAAAAAAAAAAAAATAAGTCTGGAAAAAAAATAAAGATGCCAATCAGTGCGCACAAATGGGCACTGACTGGCAACAAAAGGAAAACAGTTCCACCCCACAGTGTCCATCAGTGCCGCCCCACAGTGTCCATCAGTGCCGCCCCACAGTGTCCATCAGTGCCGCCCCACAGTGTCCATCAGTGCCACCCCACAGTGCCCATCTGTGCCATCCCACAGTGTCCATCTGTGCCACCCCATCAGTGCCGCATACCAGCGCCGCCAATCAGTGCCACCTCATCTGTGCCCGTCAGTACTACCTCATCGATGTCCATCAGTGCCATCTCATCTGTGCCCATCAGTGCCGCCATATCAGTGCCCGTAATTGAAAGAGAAAACTTACTTATTTACAAAAAAAATTACAGAAAAAAATAAAAACGTAATTTTTTTTCAAAATTTCCAGTCTTTTTTTAGTTGTTGCGCTAAAAAAAAAAATCGCAGAGGTGATCAAATACCACCAAAAGAAAGATCTATTTGTGGGGAAAAAAGGACGCCAATTTTGTTTGGGTACAGTGTAGCACGACCGCGCAATTGCCATTCAAAGTGCGACAGTGCTGAAAGCTGAAAATTGGCTTGGGTGGGAAGGTGTATACGTGCCCTGTATGGAAGTGGTTAAGTTGCAATACTCTGCAAAAAACATTTGGGTTCTAAGGCCATCCGCCCCAACATTACCAGTCATCATCAAACAAGTGCTAAGGAAAGAGCAACTGTTAAGAACGGATCGACGATCGACAGTCAAAGATTGCACGTCTACATGTCAGCTAAAACATATATCATGCGCCTTGATCAACACTAGATCGGCATAAAAGCACCGACAGGAAATCCACGATTTCCTTCTTCAACACAACATTGACTGCCTCTTCATCACATAAAGCTGGCTAACATTCTTGGAGAATTGGTGCCAGAGAATTATCACATTCTCACCGAAAACAGAGTGGGGCAAAGAGGAGGAGGCCTGGCAGTGATCTACAAGGCCCACCTCGCAGTCACTAAACCAGACCTTCAGACCTCACTTCCATTCATGGAAACCCTCAATCTGCAATTCCAAACAAATCCCCAGGACACCGTTCACATACTACTCTGCTATAGACCACCAGGTCCAAAAACGCGCCTCCTCCCGTTATTGACAGAATTCATTTCCACCTATACTTTAAACATCAAACATTTCCTGTTACTTGGGGATTTCAACGTCTGGAACAACTCCCCACAGGACCCCGTCACCGACGCCTCCATTGACCACTTGGAAGGATTAGGTCTGCAGCAACTGGTATGTGGACCCACACATTTCAGGCCACACGCTCGATCTGATCTTCAGACAAGATTTAGAAATCAACATATTGGAAAATCAGCCCCTACCCTGGACAGATCACAATGCAAAAAAATTCAAAGTCACTACAAACGCCCCCTTAAAAAAAAAAACAATAAACCCGTTGACAACACACTGGACAAGATCCAAGAAGAAGCTCCATTCGGAACTCTTCAAAACTACATTGCACAACAAAATAAAAACACTAAAACAACATCAAACAGCGGCAAAAACGCTCAACTCCATCAATAAGGCCCTACTACAGACAGCAGACATAGTAGCGCCGAAGCGCCGAAACGCATCCAGAAAAACAACTCCAGCTGGTTTAACAACCAGCTGACGCTGTTGAAGCAGGAGTGCAGAAGAGCGGAAACAGCCTGGAGAAGAAGCTCTACAGAGGAAAACCACTATATTTACAAGGGAATAACTAAGAAATATTACAAAGAAATCTTCAAAGCCAAAAAAGCTAATTTCTCTAATATCATTACTAAAGCCCTAAACCGCCCCCGCAAACTCTTTAATTTAGTCAGCACAGTGGTGTAGTGGGTAGCACATTCGCCAAGCAGCAAAAGGGTCGCTGGTTCGAATCCCGACCACAACATCATCTGCTTGGAGTTTGCATGTTCTCCCTGTGCCTGCGTGGGTTTCCTCCCACACTCCAAAGACATGCTGGTAGGTAAATTGGATCCTGTCCAAAAATTGGCCCAGTATATCTGTGTGTCCGAAGCGTGTCGAGATCATACGGGTAAAATGACCGCACCAGCCAAGCAGACACTGGCTGAAAAAAGCGCCCAGAGGCGATTCAGTTCGCATGTGTAGCGCTATACAAGTCATTCATTCATTTAATTTAGTCGCTCAGTCCATGAACCCAGCCTGCCTAGAGGCTCCGAATTCTGATTCATAAGAGTTTTCCAACGAATTATCGGATTATTAACAAAATTAAAAAAAATCTGTGAAATTATTCAGCAAAATAGAACCGCCACCGACTCCCCTAATATCCACACAAATATCCCACAAACAACTAAATTCACTCTAAAGCCCATCTCCATCGACACCACCAACAATATCATCAGTACTCTGCGAGACAGCACAGCGCCTAATGATATCATCCCCACTAAACTCTTGAAAGAATGTGCCGATATTGTTGCACCGACTATCACGCACCTCATAAACCAATCTTTCGAGGAAGGCACAGTGCCGACCCGGCTAAAACAAGGCATAATCAAACCAATTCTAAAAAAAAACACCCTCGACCCCAAAGACCCAAACCATCGTCGACCCATAACAGGCCTAAACATCTTCTCCAAGATAATGGAGAAAGCAGTTGTACAACAGCTACAACATCACCCACAAATTACTCGATCTGTTTGACGCTCTGGAGGCAGCAGACGAAGGAGAATCTTGTCTTCCGGTACTGCTGGATCTAAGCACAGCTTTTGATACTGTTGACCACAAATTATTGCTGACTCGGCTAGCTGAAGTAGCTAGAGTCGCAGACTCGGATTTACCCTGGTTCTCCTTCTTCTTGGAAAACCGATCACAGATAGTGAAACTAGGTCCCTTCACTTCTGAAAAATGTACGGTAAAAGTCCCTCAAGGATCCCCCTTGTCGCCCGTACTATTCAATATCTACCTTTGTCCTCTTTTTGAAATCATCAATAACCAAAAGTTACTCTACCACTCCTACGCAGATGACACCCAAATTTATTTCCGCATCAGTAACAAAAGGGGCCATTATCTTGGACTAGAGAAATGCTTTACTTTAATAGAACATTGGATGACAGAGAGTTATCTTAAACTCAATGGCTCCAAAACAGAACTTCTTCTGTTTCACGCCAACCGGAAACGATCTCCTACAACAATGTGGACACCCCCACCCATTCTGGGACAACCCATCGTCTCAAGCACCAAAGTAAAAAGTCTCGGAGTCACTTTTGACTCAAATATGACAATGGATGCACAAATAAGTTCGGTAGTCAGTGGATCTCACCATCTGCTGTGCCTTCTACGTAGACTCGTCCCCTTTATCCCCAAAGAAGACACGGCAGTTGTGGTGGGAACGATAATCAACTCCAGACTCGACTATGCGAACGTTCTTTACCTCGGACTCCCAAACTACCAAATCGCTCGTCTACAAGTCGTTCAAAATACGGTGGCATGACTTGTGACTGGGAAAAAACATGGGAATCAATCTCCCCCTCCCTAAGATTCCTCCACTGGTTACCTGTAAAATACAGAATTACCTTCAAAGGCATTTTGTCTGACACATAAGTGTGTTCAAGGAAGTGCCCCCCAATATCTATGCAAAACATTTAAAAGCCACAACCCCCATCGCGTTCTTCGCTCCGCCGATCAAAAACGACTCCAGATACCTAAGGCCAGATACAAGTCCAAAGGAGAACAAAGATTTGCAGTCCAAGGACCCAGACTGTGGAATGACCTACCAACCAGTATCCGCACGGAAGTGGATCACCAGGCCTTCAGAAAAACACTTAAAACCCATCTATTCTGAAGGCCAATTATACGTAGGAGGTGATTCAGTTTGCATGTGTTGCGCTATACAAGTTTCTCACTCACTCACTCATTTGTCCAAATTTGTATTTACACCAAAGCGAATCACACATGTCTAATGAGCACGGCTGGGTTTCCTCCAGACATAACATTTAGAATTGAGGCCAAACATTTCCATTTTGATTTCATCAGATGAGAGAATCTCGGTCCTCACAGTCTGAGATTTCTTCAGGGGATTGCTTTGTGATCTCCAAGAGAACCTTTATGTGCTATTCATTTAGTTATGAATCAAAATTCAGACAAAATTTTCATTAATTGGAGATTCGGAAGTATTCAAATCGTACACAATCGTAACAAATGTCAACTAATCTGAAATAAATTATAACAACATTAATTGTCACTGGTCCCCAAAAAGTGTCAATTAGTGTCAGGTTTTTCAACCGCAATGTTGCAGTCCCGCTAAAAATCGTTGATCTCTGCCATTACTAGTGAAAATAAATAAATAAATAAATAATTGCATAAATCTATCCCATAGTTTGTAGACGATATAACTTGCGCAAACCAATCAATATGCGCTTATTGGGATTTTTTACCAAAAATGTGTAACGGAAAACATATTGGCCTAAATTTATGAAGATTTTTTTTTATTTTTATTTTATTGGATGTGTTTTATAGCAGTATTCATTTTTTTCTAAATTATTATTTTTTTGTCTGTAGTGCAAAAAATAACAACGAGAGAGGTGATCAAATACCACCAAAAGAAAGTTCTATTTGTGGGGGAAAAAAAGGAAAACAATTGTATTTGGATACAGCATCGCACACCCGCGCAATTGTCAGTTAAAGTAACACAGTGCAGTATCTCAAAAAATGGGATGGTCAGGAGGAAGGGGGGGGGGGGGGGGCTTCCGGAGCTGAAGTGGTTAATGGCCAAATATGTGTAGTCACCTGACCTTCGCACCTATATGGGCTGATTGGGCATTCCATTTCAAAATGGTGGTCATTAATATGGAGTGCCCCCCCCCCACCTCTGTGGCTATAACTGTCTCCACTTCTCTGGGAAGACTGTTCACATGCTTTTGGAATGTATCTGTGGAGATTTTTGCCCATTCAACCAGGTACTGATGTTGGATGAGAAGACCTGACTCACAATCTGGCTGAGGTCAGGACTATGTTCATGACATTTGAGTTCCTCCACACCAACCTTATCAATCCATGTCTTTTTGGAGCTGGATTGATTGGTTTCCAGGGGGACAGTCATGCTGGAACAGAAAAGGTTGAAAGAAAACAATCGCCTACATATACTGTAGAGCAGGAATGTCAAACTCAATTTCATTGTGGGCTGCATCAGCATTATGGTTGCCTTTAGAGGTCCAGGAGTGCACTATGTACAGAGTGTAGAATTCAGGAGTGCACTATGTACAGAGTGTAGAATTCAGGAGTGCACTATGTACAGAGTGTAGAATTCAGGAGTACACAACTCGGGCTGGTTTAACGACACTCTCACTCTACTGAAATAGGATCCCAGAAGAGCTGAAGGAGCCTGGAGGAGGAACCCATCAATAGAAAACCACACAAAGTACAAAACCCTCACCAAGTATTACCACAAAGCGATCTTTAAAGCCAAAAAAGAACACTTCGCAAACACCATCTCAAAAGCCCTAAACCGTCCACGGAACTTTTTAAACTAGTCGCTAAGACTATGAACCCCTCCTGCTTGGAGCCCCCTGCAAGTGAGACACAAGAATTCTGTAATGAATTATCTGACTTTTTCATCGACAAAATAGAAAAGATTCGGCTAACAGTGAAACAGAAAAAAAACATTAACCCCACTCAGATACAGCAAGAAGAAGCAATCAACATAAATAGCCCACGATCAACGATTTTCGAACTGGTCCCAATTACCATCGACACCACAAAAAACATCATCGGAAGCCTCCGAGACAACACATCACCAAATGACATCATCCCTACAAAACTCTTGAAAGAATGCACGGACATCTTGGCACCCATCATAACGCACATCATAAACCAATCGTTCAGGGAAGGGATGGTTCCGAGCACCCTCAAGCAAGGCATAATAAAACCCCTCCTAAAGAAACCCAACCTCGACCCTAAAGACCCAAACCATCGCAGACCGGTAACAAGCCTGAACACCATCTACAAGATCATGGAGAAAGCAGTAGTACAACAGCTTCAGCCCCATCTTGACGACCACAAACTCCTAGATGCCATACAATCAGGTTTTCGCCCAGGCCACGGCACAGAAACGGCTCTCCTCAAGATATGGGACGGCGCTCTCGAAGCAGCAGATGATGGAGAATCCTGTCTCCTAGTGCTGCTGGACCTTATTGCAGCCTTCGCCACGGTAGACCACAACATATTGCTCACGCGACTCAAGGAAGTAGCAGGAGTCTCTGATGCGGCCCTACTGTGGTTCGCATCTTTCCTAGAAAATCGCACTCAGACCGTGAAACTTGGAGATTTCACATCAGAAACACGGACCATCACATGCGGAGTCCCTCAAGGATCACCCCACTCACCCGTACTCTTCAACATCTACATCCGCCCGCTCCTCAAAATCATCAGCAAACAGGACCTGTGCTACCACTCCTATGCGGACGACACGCAGCTGTACCTTCGAATCACCAACAAAAAATACCAATTTCATGAACTAGGAAAATGCCTTACACTGATCGACAATTGGATGACGGAAAGCTCCCTCAAACTCAACGGATCCAAAACAGAGCTACTCACCCTTCACGCAAATAGGAAATCCATCTCCAGGACCACATGGACACCACCCACCATCCTCGGACAAACCATCGCGCCAAGCAATAAAGTCAAAAGTCTCGGAGTCATCTTTGATGCAGACATGACGATGGATGCACAAAGAGGATCAGTCGTCAGCGGTTCTCATCATCTGCTCCGCATGCTACGTAGACTCATCCCCTTCATCCCGGAAGAGGACACAGCAGTGGTGGTTGGAACAATCATCAACACACGACTCGACTACGCAAATTCACTCTATTTAGGACTACCGAAATACCAGATTTCACGTCTACAAGTCGTCCAGAACACGGCAGCCAGACTGGTAACTGGTAAAAAGCCGTGGGAACCAATCTCCCCAGCCTTGAGATCCCTCCACTGGCTGCCCGTACAGGACCGGGTGACATTCAAGACTCTCTGCCTCACCCACAAATGTACACAGGGTAAAGCTCCTCAATACTTAAGCGAGAAAATAAAACCCTACGTCACCAAGCGCGTGCTCCGATCAACGAACCAAAACCTTCTCCAAATCCCCAAATCTCGCTACAAATCTAAGGGAGACCGTAGATTCTCGGTCCAAGGACCACGGCTCTGGAATGCTCTACCCACGACCATCCGCTTGGAAGAAAACCATTGGATTTTTATGAAAAAACTGAAGACCCACCTCTTCTGAAAGACCTATACAACTCTGGACGCCAGCGCCTTGAGGCGATTAAGTTCGCATTTGTTGCGCTATATAAGTTTCTCACTCACTCACTCACTCACTATGTACAGAGCGCAGGGTTCTCTCTCAGATTCTGGAGATCTGTCCCCGCTGGGCCCCACTGTGAGTGTGTACAGGGATCTGTTATTTCCAGGAACCACTGAGAGCAAAGATGTCCCTTGTAAACATAGAAGGCTTCTGTGTTTACAAGTGACAGTGTGGAGCGGAGGGTGAGAACTAGAATGGAGTTCCACATTCCGGCTACAAAACTGGGTTGGAGGATCACATGTCAGGGCCTGGCGAGCTGTATTCAGCCCGTGGACCTTGTGTTTGATATCTGTGCTGTAGAGGGATGAATGATAATAGAAGGAAGACTGAAGCTGTTTCTGGTACTGCTGGTACTGGATTCCACTTGTACTGGCTGGTGATCTGGAATCTTTCTTTTCTATCACTCTCCAATCAGTGTGTGAGGGCAAAGTGGGGGCAAGCTGATATCTTCAGGTGTTGATTACATTGTGTGAGGCTTTGATTGGTCACTGTATTTTATTTGTGATCAGCACCGTCCAATGGAAATGCAGTGACAGTACTTTGCTTGTGCATGCTGGGGGGCGTGTAAGAGCAAGAAAAAAATGAAGCTCTAAAATATCATCCAATCCTGTGACACCCACCTTCCATCCACTTATGTACAATAGGCAGACAGAAGGCAGTCAATGTCCCCAAAAATCATAATTCTGATGATGATGTCATTCATAATGATGATGATGGAAACAATATGACTGAATTTGTTTAATCTGATCTACAGCATTATACATTGAATCAATGTGTTACATTTCCATCATTCTCTTCCCCAGCATTGTCCCTCTTGTGTTCAGTTCAGGTTTGAAAAGTAAAATGTAGAGTTTTGGAGAAAACATACACAATAATATTCCAGCACTGGAGGTCAGTATGGCGAATATCTCCACAGCCACCATGTATTTCCCTCTGGTGCTCAGATAGGCCGGGATCATGGCAATCCAGACACTGCAGAACACCAGCATGCTGAAGGTGATGTACTTGGCCTCATTAAAACTGTCCGGTAATGTCCTCACCATGAAAGCCAGAAGAAAACTCACAGCTGCCAGAAACCCCATATAACCCAACATAGAGTAGAAGCCGATAACTGACCCTTCATTACACTGAATGATGATCTTCCCAGGATAGGAGTCCATGTCATACTCCTGAAATGGTGGAGAGATGGACAACCAGAGAATGCAATTCATAACCTGAATGGATGAGCAGAATAACATGACTGTATTGGGAAGTTTGACTCCCACCCATTTTCTACAAGAGCTTCCAGGTCTGGTGGCTTTAAAAGCAATGAAGACCATGATGGTTTTGGCGAGGATAGAAGATGCTGAGATGGTGAAGGGAACTCCAAAAGTGACTTGTTGCAGCATACAGGTAATATCCACAGGACGGCCAAGGAACAGGAATACAGAAAGGAAGCTCAGTATGAGGGAGAGGAGCAGAATGAAGCTGAGGTTCCGGTTATTGGCTCTGACTATGGGAGTGCTCCGAAACCAAACAAATAGTCCAAGTATAAGGAGAGATGTTGTAGCAAATATGACTGAAGTTATAGAAAAAAATAAAACTAGAATGTCCTCCTCGTATGATAAATACTCATTGACCTTGTCACTACAAATAGTTTTAGCTTTGTTAGGCCATTCATTTTCAGGACACTTCTTGCAGAGTTCACTGTCTGTAGAGTAAAAAGAAGTGAAAATAACATTAGGCACGGTAGCTATTTCACAGTATTAAAAAAAAATCTGTATTTTTCCTTAACCTCTTGACCTCCAAAAGATTTACCCCCCTTCATGACCAGACCATTTTTTGATTACCTCTGCGTTTTGTGTGCTATAAACAAGAAAAGACCAACAATCTTGAAAATATAAAATAATAATGAAGTTTCTGCTATAAAACACATTCAATAAAAAAAAAAAAATGCATTCCTTCATAAATTGTATTCTGCTTCATATCTTTGGTAAAAAAAAAAAATATATATATATATATCCCAATAAGTGTATATTGATTGGTTTATGTAAACTGTGGTATATATTTATGACATTTTTTTATACTAGTAATGGCGGGACTGTGATTGTGGTGGACAATCTGACACTATCTGACACTTTCGACACTTTGCGAGAACCAGTGACACTAAGGCCGGGTACACACGGACAAACATGTATGGTGAAAGCGGTCCGTCGGACCGTTTTCACCATACATGTCTGCCAGAGGGCTTCTGTACGATGGTTGTACACACCATCGTACAGAAGTCCGCGCGTAAACAATACGCGGGGCGTGTCCGCGGTGTCGCCGCGTCGATGACGCGGTGTCGCCGCGACAATGACGCGGCGACGTGGGCGGCCCGCCTTTAAAATGCTTCCACGCATGCGTCGAAGTCATTCGACGCATGCGAGGGACGGCGGGCGCCTGGACATGTACGGTAGGTCTGTACTGACGACCGTACATGTCCGAGCGGGCTGAATTCCAGCGGGCTGTTTTAAAACAAGTCCAGGAATATTTGTCTGCTGGGAAAAGGCCCGGCGGGCAAATGTTTGCTGGAATTCGGCCCGCTCGCACCCACACACGACCAAACATGTCTGCTGAAACTGGCCTGCGGGCCAGTTTCAGCAGACATGTTTGGTCGTGAGTATGGGGCCTAATACAGTAATCTGTACTAAAAATATGCACTGTCACTGTAATAATGACACTGGCTGGGAAGGGGTTATAAATCAGGGGAGATAAAAGGGTTATCTGTGTGCCTAGCCAGTGTTTTTGTGTACTGTGTGTGTTGTTTTTACTAAGGTCAGAGGTAGAAGAAAAGTGCAGAAAGGCCTCATCAGTAATCATTAATTTCATACAATTTAGGGAGATGTTCGGCCTGCAAAGTGTAAAGTGTGTACAGAATTACTTTAAAGGACTTTAAATGTTTTCCTTTTCTAATTGAATATCAGAATTTATACTTATAGAAACATAAAACTTACCAGATTGGTTTGATATTTCTCCTTCTGAACACGGAGCACAATTATAACAACATGGGTGATATCCTTCTCTTACAGATTTTCTGAACCCCGGAAGACATTCCTCGGAGCATTGACCTCTTGGGACCTGAGATAATATAGAGCTATATGATCTATTCAAGAGTAAAAGTACAGATATAATAGTGTAGGTAAGCCGAGCTTCTGATGTTTACAATGATGCAGCATGTACAGTATACCTTGGTGGAAACACATGGAACATTCCAGAAGGTGGCCCTTCATTAGTCTGGATACCACAGAATATATTCTGATCCAGAAGACAGAAATATACATCTAGGAGTACTAGCAGAATCCTTTCATTAGAAAGGTTACAGCAACAAAACTATCAGTACAAACATAAACACTCAAAAATGTGTATATGTGCTAAACATATAGGACCAGATCCACGTACATCGGCGCATATATAGGCCGGCTTAGCGCATCTCATTTCCGCTACGCCGGCTCAACTCAGAGAGGCAAGTACCGTATCCTCAGAGCATTTCCGGCCAACTTTGCGCCGGCGCGACGTAAATTCATTGGCGTAAGCCGCCGTAATTCAAAGTAGGAAGGAAGTGGGCGTGTTCCATTTAAATGAACCATGACCCCATGCAAATGAAGGGCTGAACGAACGGCGCATGCGCCATGACACTGACTATGTCCCGCTCCTCTCTGCGCATACTCAGAACTTGGCCTGGCGTAATCCCTGAGATACGCCCAGGGCATAAATACGCCCAGACATGCGCCCATCGAGCACAAAAGTACATCCGCTTGTTTCCCTCCCTGAAGCAAGGTACTTTTTGCTGGTTGGTTTGGTGCTGGTTTTTTTCAGCCATGTCTGCTCCAGGTTCAGAGAAGAGGAGGAAGCTGAACTTGTCCCCACAGGCGAAGGAGGTGATCATCAGGGCCATGTCCCATGGTGCAGAGAGTGCCAACACCACAAAGGCCAGGAGGACGGAGATCCTGGCGCAGATTGCGGCTGATGTCAATGTGTTGGGATACGAGGTCAGGACCACCAATGACATTAACGAAAAATTAACGACCTGCGTCGCCTGGTCAAAGGTAAGATGGCGAAGATGATGGCTCATGCCAGGGGCACTGGAGGGGGACCAGCAACTACTTTGACGCTCACTCCTGAGGAACAGGTGATTGCCCAGTGTCTCCACAGGCATCAAGTGGAGGGAGTGGAGGGCTTTGACTCCATTGAGGATGCCTTGAGGACAGGTAAGTGTGTTTTATCTCCTATATGGTGTGTAGCAAGTGTGGGGGTGGAAGGGAACATGTGACAAGTGTGTGGGTCCTCCAACATATGAATGTTTTGTGTCATCCACAGATGTGTAGGAGGGTGCTGGGCAATCTAATGCCAGTGGCCAGTTCACACCATCCCCCGGACATCAGTCAGAGTCTGACCCCCTGGCAAGCCATGACTCATCAGTGGAGGGGAGTGGCCACACCTCTCCTCAGGAGGTGGTTGAGGAGGAGGTGACCAGTGGCAACGAGGTCTGCCTCTATTTGGAGGAGTCTCCCCCTTTGGCTGGGACCAGTCAGCCCTCCATCAGGGGAAGCCCCTCAGGCTCCTCCCCCAACAGGGCTAACCCCTCAAGGGTCTCCCCTTCTACACGGCCCCAAGCCTCTTCTGGCCACAGGAAGGCGACCAGGAAGACTAGGGGGGTGTCTGATGTCCTCCCGGAACACCTCAGGAGGGAACAGGCCTCATCTGGGTGAGGTTGCCGTGCAGATGGAGCGTATGGAAGACAGCATGGCCTCCTATGCCACCATGATTGAAGCTGTCCAGGATGTTGGCTCCAATTCTGCTGCCGTGGTCACCTGCCTGGGGATCTGCAGGCCACCACAGCAGGCCTCGTGGATGAGGTCCACGCCCTGGCAGAGGCTGTCAGGGAAAACATTGCAGCCATCCAGGCAGAGGGGAGGCAGTCCAGGCTGCTGCAGGCCGACACCAATGCGGTCCTCACCCGCATCGCCCTGGTGTTGGAGGGCAGGCAGCCAGCCATGGAGAGACCAGGGGATGCTCCTCCTCCTCCTGATTTCCCACCCCATGAGTCTCCCATGAGGAGCCGGGGCCTGGGCTGTGGCACCAGGTGTGGGCCACGACAGCGCCGTTGATTATAATTTTTTTTTTTTAATACTCAGGTTATGAGTTATTTTTGTTTTGTGAAAACTCAGGTTATGAGTATTTTTTTTTTTGGTAGACCCAGCACACGGTCAGTAGTGCAGGCTACAGTGTGACTGGTGTTTGAATGTGGGGGTGACATTCCTGCCGGAAAAGGGGTGTCACCCTCAGTCGTCAGGGAGAAGTGATCCCCAGGACCGTGTGAATGTGGTATAAATGGACATCGACACAATTGGAGACTTGACGTGGCGTTGCTGCTCCCAAGTCCTGCATGGTGGACTTGGGCTAATCCAATGTGATGAGGATGTGGTGTGTGTGAGCTAGGGACCACAGTGGTGTGCATGCGTGCATTCTCCTTGTGCCATGATGAATGTGTGTGTTTAACGTGCAAAGATGCTGTGAGGCATCTCCTGACTGCTCTTCCCTCAGCAGACGGGGTAGCCTCGGTTAGGGGGGGAATGTCTGGTTCAGGGGTCAGGTCATCATGTATGTCAGTCTCCAGGCCCTTTCTCACTGCGAAGTTGTGCAGCATGCAACATGCACCGATGATCTGGCACACAAAGTTTGGGGAATACAACAGGGTCCCCTCGGACTTATCCAAGCATCGGAAACGGAACTTCAGGAGGCCAAAGGTGTGTTCCACCACTGCACGGGTACGTGCGTGTGCTTCATTGTATTTTTGCTCTCCTCTGGTTTCGGTATTCCGGAAGGGAGTCATGAGATGGGGCCCAAGTGCATATGCAGAGTCACCTGGAAGGGAAAAGACAGGAGGATGTTAGTCATGCATGTGCCCCTCGTGATGTCTGCATCATGGGGTCGGACAGTCATGCCCGACTCCCATGTCACTCACCAACCAGCCAGCTGTTCCCGTACACGTTCTGTTCAAATTCTGTTGGGATGGTGCTTTGGCGGTATATGTAGCTGTCGTGGCTGGACCCTGGGTGTTTGGCACGGACGTGCCAAATGAGGCATTGGGCATCGGCTATCACCTGTACGTTGATGGAATTCCAATGCTTACGATTGCGGTATATGTGTTCTGTGTCACGGGGGGGGGGGCGTAGTGCCACATGTGTGCAATCAATGACCTCCTGCAATACTGTAGAAATGTGCCATTGCCTTCTGCCGCAGATGCTCCTGGGTGGGTCTGATTGTCATGGTCTTACCTCTTTGCAGGCTTCTCATCACTGACATGTGCTAGCAGCCATCTTGCTTCATGGGGTTCTTGTAACCTGCCACACCCTGCGGCTCCTCCTTCCCACTGGGAGGAGCTGGCTGCTCAGCATATATATATATATATGACGGCAGCTGCAGCATTTCCTCGCTTGGGCCTTTTGTCTGACAACCCTTCTGTGATCGTGCTGCTGCTCCTGGTCACTGACCCGGCTTCGGACGTTCCTTCTGGTTCCGCGGAGGGGTTCTCCATGGACCCTGAGAAGGTTTCGGCAGTCCTACAGTGGCCACAGCCCACTGGTCTTCGTTCCTTGCAGCACTTTTTGGGCTTCGCCAATTATTATCGGAAGTTCATCAGGGACTTCTCTATGCTGGCCAAGCCTCTCACGGATCTGACGAGAAAGGGCAGTAATTCCCATGATTGGCCGGCCGAGGCCATCCTGGCTTTTGAGGCTCTAAAATCAGCCTTTGCTTTGGCTCCAATACTGTCTCATCCCAATCCTGGGTTGCCCTTCGTCCTTGAGGTGGATGCATCTGAGACGGGAGTAGGTGCCCTTCTGTCTCAGCGTCGGACACTAGAGGGTCCTCTGTTTCCCTGTGGGTTCTACTCCAGGAAACTGTCTCCCGCTCAATGCAACTACCAGATTGGTGACAGCTATAGCTATCGTGCAGGCTCTCAAAGAATGGAGGCACTTGCTCGAGGGTTCTGTGGTTCCAGTTCTCATCCTGACGGACCACAAGAATCTGACGTACCCTTCGGAGGCCAAGAGATTGACACCCCATCAGGCCAGATGGGCTCTGTTCCTGTCACGCTTTAATTACGTGGTCTCCTACTTACCCGGTTCCAAGAACGTCAGGGCGGATGCCTTATCACGTCAATACTCCGAGCTGTCCAAAGAGGATTCGATACCGACTTCGGTCATACCCCCAAATCAGATCCTGGCCGCCATCCGCACTAGCTTGACCTCTCCCCTTGGAGAGTAGATTCTGGCGGCTCAATCTGGTGCTCCCTCTGGGAGACCCAATGGTAGGTGCTTCGTGCCTCAGGAGTTGCGCACCCGGCTGTTGCGAACATACCATAACTCCAAGATAGCGGGGCATCCTGGAAAGAATCAGCTGTCCTGGGCTGTCTCACACTTGTTCTGGTGGCCTTCTCTATGGTCCGACATTGCCGTATATGTAGCGGCATGCTCTGTTTGTGCCCAGAATAAATCCCCTCGGCATCTTCCGTTGGGACTTCTGCAACCATTCCCAATGGGGAGCGCCCATGGTCACACCTGGGAATGGACTTTATTGTGGACCTTCCTGTGTCCCGAGGCCATACGGTCATTCTCATGATTGTGGATCGGTTCTCCAAAATGTGCCATTGTGTTCCATTCAAGAAGTTACCCACTGCACAGGAGTTGGCCACGGTTTTCGCCAGGGAGGTCTTCCGGTTGCACGGTTTGCCTAAAGAGATAGTTTCGGATCGAGGGAGTCAGTTTTGTGTGCAGGTTCTGGCATGCTTTTTGCTCTCAGTTGGGTATTCGACTCTCCTTCTCTTCGGCTTACCACCCTCAGTCCAATGGGGCCGCAGAGCAATCCAATCAAGCCCTGGAGCAATTTCTTTGTTGTCATGTCTCCGATCATCAGGACAATTGGGTTGACCTTCTGCCATGGGCTGAGTTTGCCAGGAACACGGCGGTTAACTCTTCCTCTGGGATGTCTCCCTTCATAGCCAATTATGGGTTCCAACCTGCGGTATTACTGGAGTCATTCTCTCCCCAAGATGTTCCGGCTGTGGAGAACCACCTTTCTGCCCTACGTGCTTCATGGGTACAGATCCAGAGGTCCCTCAGGGTCTCTGCGCAGCGCCAGAAGCTCCAGGCTGATCGCAGACGGTTGCCTGCTCCTCCCTACCAGGTCGGAGATCGTGTATGGTTGTCCACTCGCAATCTCAACCTCCGAGTGCCCACTCCTAAGCTGGCTCCTCGCTTTGTTGGTCCTTTCCGTGTGCTCCGCAGGGTGAACCCGGTTGCCTATGCTCTTGCGCTTCCATCTGGTATGCAGGTTTCCAATGTGTTTCACGTTTCCCTGTTGAAGCCACTAATATGCAATCGTTTCGGTTCCTCGGCCTCGTCCTGTCCAGGTGGGCGATCATGAAGAATACGAGGTGAGCGATATCCTGGACTCACGCTTGGTCCGTGGCTGGTTGCAGTTCTTGGTCCACTGGCGTGGGTATGGTCCAGAGGAGCGTTCCTGGGTTCCTTCCGCAGATGTCCATGCTCCCGTCCTCCTCCGAGCCTTCCACGCGCGCTTTTCCCAGAAGCCGTATTTTGCGCCGCGGAGGAGGGGCCCTTGAGGGGGAGGTACTGTCATGGTCTTACCTCTTTGTAGGCTTCTCATCACTGACATGTGCTAGCAGCCATCTTGCTTCATGGGGTTCTTGTAACCTGCCACACCCTGCGGCTCCTCCTTCCCACTGGGAGGAGCTGGCTGCTCAGCATATATATATGATGGCAGCTTCAGCATTTCCTCGCTTGGGCCTTTTGTCTGACACCCCTTCTGTGATCGTGCTGCTGCTCCTGGTCACTGACCCGGCTTCGGACGTTCCTTCTGGTTTCTGATCCCCGGCTTCGTTTTACCCCGTCTCTGGCTACAGACTCCGGCTTGGCTGACTCTCATCCCTCGCTATCGACCCTGGCACCGTTGGACTACTCTTCTGGCTGTTCCGACCATCAGTGTGGACTTTGACCTTGCTGTTTGGTTTCCAATAAAATCTTCTTATTCATTTATCTGTTTTGTACGTCTGATTCATGCTTCCTTGACACTGATGATGTGGTGGGACATGCATCTGAGGATTTTGGGGACAACCTGGTGCACACATCTGCTCATGGTGGATTGTGCCATCCCAGACACGACTCCACTTGTACGCTGGAACGAGCCACTGGCAAGGAAATGGAGTGTTGCCAGTACCTTGACCAGTGGCTCCACTACATGTGAGCGATGTGTCTCCCTGATCATGCAGGGTTGTGGCTATTTCCAGGATGGCATCAGGGCTGAATCTGAAGATGCGATACACCTCTGAATCTCCCATGCCAAAGACGTTTAGGCGCGGTCGGTATATCCTCTCCTGTGCCCTCCTCCTACGCGCCTGTGAAGCCAGTAGTATAGCTATGACCATGGATGTCCCTGGCATGTTGGCATACAGATTGTTGTCCTGCAAGTGTGGATGCTCAGCTCGTCCGTAATGGTGCTGCTGCAGCTGCTCTCCGGCTGACCTGTGCATGTCTGCTGCTGACTTACCCCTGCTTTATGAGGGGTAACTTTAGGCCGGACATACAACTTACGCACGGCGCGCATAGCCCGCGTCGGGCGCACGTACGTTCGTGGATCGCCGTATCTCCCTCATTTGCATATTTGAATAGCAAATCAATGGGAGCGCCAGATGCGTCCAGCGTATATATGCGCCCACGATGCGCCGGAGCAGAAAAGTTACGTCGGTCGGAAGAAGCCGATTTTCAGGCGTATCTAGTTTTGTGGATAAGGCGCATAGTTACGCCGGCGCATATCTACACTTACGCGCCCATCTCGAGATACGCCGGCGTAAGTGCTTTGTGGATCTGGCCCATAGTTCCCGCACCTTGATTACTAAAAATAGTTAAATTATAAATGTTAAACGCAGCTTCTGTAACAACTAATAGTAGTGCAATCAGTGATATCTACAAGAAACTAAATATATATGAAGTGAAAAATTATTAGTGGTTACGTGAAATCACTGTGAAAACAATGTTAAAAGTAGGGATGAGCTTCGATTTCGAGTCAAACTCATGTTCAACTCAAACATTGCCTGTTCGCCTGTTCGGCGAACAGTGAACAATTTGGGGTGTTTGTGACAAATTCGAAAAGCCGTGGAACACCCTGTTAAAGCCTATGGGAGAAATCTAAAGTTGCTAATTTTAAAGGCTTATATGCAAGTTATAGTCATAAAAAGTGTTTGGGGACCCGGGTCCTGCCCCAGAGGAATTGTATCATTGCAAAAAAAGTTTTAAAAACTGCAGTTTTTTCGGGAGCAGGGTGAGCAACCACTAGTAAAGGGTTGTGAGGATGAGGCCCTTGTCCCCATCAACATGGGGCCATGCTGCTTTGAGGGGGTCGCAGACCCCCAAAGCATCCTCCCAATGTTGAGGGCATGTGGACTGGTACAGTCCCCCTCTTTTTCTGCGGCCTGTCAGGTTGCGTGCTCGGATAAAGGGTCTGGTGTGGATTTTGGGGGGGAACTCCACGCCATTTTTTTGTCTCCCTTCATAGCCAATTATGGGTTCCAACCTGCGGTATTACTGGAGTCATTCTCTCCCCAAGATGTTCCGGCTGTGGAGAACCACCTTTCTGCCCTACGTGCTTCATGGGTACAGATCCAGAGGTCCCTCAGGGTCTCTGCGCAGCGCCAGAAGCTCCAGGCTGATCGCAGACGGTTGCCTGCTCCTCCCTACCAGGTCGGAGATCGTGTATGGTTGTCCACTCGCAATCTCAACCTCCGAGTGCCCACTCCTAAGCTGGCTCCTCGCTTTGTTGGTCCTTTCCGTGTGCTCCGCAGGGTGAACCCGGTTGCCTATGCTCTTGCGCTTCCATCTGGTATGCAGGTTTCCAATGTGTTTCACGTTTCCCTGTTGAAGCCACTAATATGCAATCGTTTCGGTTCCTCGGCCTCGTCCTGTCCAGGTGGGCGATCATGAAGAATACGAGGTGAGCGATATCCTGGACTCACGCTTGGTCCGTGGCTGGTTGCAGTTCTTGGTCCACTGGCGTGGGTATGGTCCAGAGGAGCGTTCCTGGGTTCCTTCCGCAGATGTCCATGCTCCCGTCCTCCTCCGAGCCTTCCACGCGCGCTTTTCCCAGAAGCCGTATTTTGCGCCGCGGAGGAGGGGCCCTTGAGGGGGAGGTACTGTCATGGTCTTACCTCTTTGTAGGCTTCTCATCACTGACATGTGCTAGCAGCCATCTTGCTTCATGGGGTTCTTGTAACCTGCCACACCCTGCGGCTCCTCCTTCCCACTGGGAGGAGCTGGCTGCTCAGCATATATATATGATGGCAGCTTCAGCATTTCCTCGCTTGGGCCTTTTGTCTGACACCCCTTCTGTGATCGTGCTGCTGCTCCTGGTCACTGACCCGGCTTCGGACGTTCCTTCTGGTTTCTGATCCCCGGCTTCGTTTTACCCCGTCTCTGGCTACAGACTCCGGCTTGGCTGACTCTCATCCCTCGCTATCGACCCTGGCACCGTTGGACTACTCTTCTGGCTGTTCCGACCATCAGTGTGGACTTTGACCTTGCTGTTTGGTTTCCAATAAAATCTTCTTATTCATTTATCTGTTTTGTACGTCTGATTCATGCTTCCTTGACACTGATGATGTGGTGGGACATGCATCTGAGGATTTTGGGGACAACCTGGTGCACACATCTGCTCATGGTGGATTGTGCCATCCCAGACACGACTCCACTTGTACGCTGGAACGAGCCACTGGCAAGGAAATGGAGTGTTGCCAGTACCTTGACCAGTGGCTCCACTACATGTGAGCGATGTGTCTCCCTGATCATGCAGGGTTGTGGCTATTTCCAGGATGGCATCAGGGCTGAATCTGAAGATGCGATACACCTCTGAATCTCCCATGCCAAAGACGTTTAGGCGCGGTCGGTATATCCTCTCCTGTGCCCTCCTCCTACGCGCCTGTGAAGCCAGTAGTATAGCTATGACCATGGATGTCCCTGGCATGTTGGCATACAGATTGTTGTCCTGCAAGTGTGGATGCTCAGCTCGTCCGTAATGGTGCTGCTGCAGCTGCTCTCCGGCTGACCTGTGCATGTCTGCTGCTGACTTACCCCTGCTTTATGAGGGGTAACTTTAGGCCGGACATACAACTTACGCACGGCGCGCATAGCCCGCGTCGGGCGCACGTACGTTCGTGGATCGCCGTATCTCCCTCATTTGCATATTTGAATAGCAAATCAATGGGAGCGCCAGATGCGTCCAGCGTATATATGCGCCCACGATGCGCCGGAGCAGAAAAGTTACGTCGGTCGGAAGAAGCCGATTTTCAGGCGTATCTAGTTTTGTGGATAAGGCGCATAGTTACGCCGGCGCATATCTACACTTACGCGCCCATCTCGAGATACGCCGGCGTAAGTGCTTTGTGGATCTGGCCCATAGTTCCCGCACCTTGATTACTAAAAATAGTTAAATTATAAATGTTAAACGCAGCTTCTGTAACAACTAATAGTAGTGCAATCAGTGATATCTACAAGAAACTAAATATATATGAAGTGAAAAATTATTAGTGGTTACGTGAAATCACTGTGAAAACAATGTTAAAAGTAGGGATGAGCTTCGATTTCGAGTCAAACTCATGTTCAACTCAAACATTGCCTGTTCGCCTGTTCGGCGAACAGTGAACAATTTGGGGTGTTTGTGACAAATTCGAAAAGCCGTGGAACACCCTGTTAAAGCCTATGGGAGAAATCTAAAGTTGCTAATTTTAAAGGCTTATATGCAAGTTATAGTCATAAAAAGTGTTTGGGGACCCGGGTCCTGCCCCAGAGGAATTGTATCATTGCAAAAAAAGTTTTAAAAACTGCAGTTTTTTCGGGAGCAGGGTGAGCAACCACTAGTAAAGGGTTGTGAGGATGAGGCCCTTGTCCCCATCAACATGGGGCCATGCTGCTTTGAGGGGGTCGCAGACCCCCAAAGCATCCTCCCAATGTTGAGGGCATGTGGACTGGTACAGTCCCCCTCTTTTTCTGCGGCCTGTCAGGTTGCGTGCTCGGATAAAGGGTCTGGTGTGGATTTTGGGGGGGAACTCCACGCCATTTTTTTTTCATTTGGGGTGGAGTTCCACCTAAAATCCATACCAGACCAGAAAGGTCTAGAATGGATATTTGGGGGGATCCCCACGTAATTGTTTTTTAAATTTGACGCAGGGTTCCCCTTAATATCCATACCAGACCTGAAGGGCCCGGTAATTGAATTTGGGGGGACCCCCACACATTTTTTTTTTATGAATGACAACAATTCATTATAGCCGTGAATGATTTTAAATTACTTTTTTTCCTTCAGAAATTACACTTTGTGCAGAGACAGTTCTATGCACGGGAAACATGTGCTGCTTTACAGGCATACTATACACCCCCAGGTACGAAATTTAAAGGAATATTTCACTTTTTTTGTTTCACTTTACGCATTATTAAGTTCACTGCTTCCGAAAAAATGGCAATTTTTAAAACTTTTTTTGCATTGATACATGTCCCCTGGGGCAGGATCCGGGACCCAAACACTTTTTAGGACAATAACTTGCATGTTAGCCTTTAAAATTAGCACTTTAGATTTTAAACGTTCGAGTCCCATAAACTTTAATGGAGTTCTAAAGTTCACATGAACATTTGGTCTGTTCACAGGTTCTGGTGCAAACCGATCGGGGTGGTGTTCGCCTCATCCCTAGTTAAAAGGCAATATCCCGATTACCCTGTGGAAATAAATGTGCCAGACGGCCTGTGATCACTGAGGGTTGCATGCAATCAAAGCCTCACAGGCCCCGTACACACGACAGAGGAACTCGACGTGCTTGGCACGTCGAGTTCCTCGTCGAGTTTTGGGATGAAGCCGCCGAGGAGCTCGGCGGGCCGCCTTCTCCCATAGAACAACGCGGACAACGAGAAAATAGAGAACATGTTCTCTATTTTCTCGTCGAGTTCCTCGGCGGCTCCATCGAGCCAAAACTGTACAGACGACAGAGTTTCTCGGCAGAATCCGGGTTTTGACCGAGTTTCTCGGTGAATTCTGCCGAGAAACTCTGTCGTGTGTACGAGGCCACAGTCGCAATGCTTGGACAGGAAAACAATTTGTATTCATTTTGGACTTTTAGATTTGAATTCACATTGAGAATTTTGATGTTGACACTATTGTTTCCACCACATGAAGTTTGTTATCCAATTGCCCTTTAACATTGTTTTCTCAGTGATTTCACGTAACCTCTAATAATTTGTCCCAAGTATAAATACTGCTTTAAAAATCCAAAGAGAAAATCAACCGCATTTGACCGCATTTTAGGAGTCACTCGTACAGAAATCCAGGTAGCTCCATGTTTTTTAGTTTTTTTTTATGTATATACAGTAACTGCAAATTTCTGATCGGGGGAATTACTACTCTGAACAGTTTTTTTGTTCTGTTTACAGCCTAATGAATTCAGAAGGTCTGGGTAGAATCTGGCCATGGATAATACTGGTGGTCATTCCACTCCAAGGTCTAGAAGAGGTTTTGTAGTTCATCCACTTCTTCAGGTATAATGAGTGATGGGAACATATCCCGGGATTTATATCCACACATCTAGACCTGACACCTTCATCTAATCACCATGGAATGAGTCAGGGAAGATGTTGGTGGTCTGTGAACAGGATGGGGGGGAGGGGGTTAGGTTTTGTCCGGAGATGGGTTTAGGGACAAAACTAGAATATTTCTTGTACAGTATAAGTTCTGGATCAGCTTCCCCAGTGTAACTCACCTTGTCTCCTTTCCATGATATTTGCTCTGTTTCTAGTGTAAGTTGCTGACCCTCTGAAAGGGACCCATCAAAGTGACCCACATGCATCCAATCAGTGATATTTCTACCTTTAATTCTTGTAATCCAATTTACAATTTCCAGTGGTCTGGGTAGTTCTCCTTTATCATTAAAAATCATGACCTCACCATTCGGATCCTTGTACTGGACTTCTTTTACATAGCGGGACAGCTTAAATAATGACAGAAATTATTATAGGTAACTTTTTTATAGAATGTTTAATATTTTTTTGACTATAGATTTTTTATCTAGTTATATCTCAATTAGGGAGGAGCTTTATGTTTGAGTCAAACATGAGTTCAACTCGAACGTTGGCTGTTCGCCCGTTCGGCGAACAGCAAACAATTTGGGGTGTTCGCTGCAAATTCAAAAAGCCGCAGAACACCATTTAAAAGTCTGTGGGAGAAATCAAAAGTGTCAATTTCAACGGTTAATATGCAAGTTATTGTCATAAAAAGTGTTTGGGGCTCCGGGTCCTGCCCCAGGGACATGTATCAATGCAACAAAAGTTCTAAAAACTGCAGTTTTTTCGAGAGCAGTGATTTTAATAATGCTTAAAGTGAAACAATAAAAGTGAAATATTCCTTTAAATTTTGTAACTGGGGGTGTGTATAGTATGCCTGTAAAGTAGCGCATGTTTCATATGTTTAGAACTGTCCCTGCACAAAATGACATTTCTAATGGAAAAAAGTCATTTAAAACTACTTGCGGCTATAAATAAATTGTCGGTCCCAGCAATACAGGTATGAAATTTAAAGGAAGATTTCACTTTTCACTGCTCCCCAAAAAAAACAGCTGTTTTTAAAACTTTTTTTTAAAATGAGCACTTTTGATTTTTCATGTTCCATAGAATTTAATGATGTTCATGTGTTAGAACAAACATTTTTTGCCTGTTCGCATGTTCTGGAGCGAACTTGCTCATCCCCAATCTCAATCAGAGAATGTCATCGGGATCAGATGACCTGTTTGCTGAGAATTTATAATCAGATACATTGTAATGGGACTATTTATAAACAATTTGATTTGTGAATGTGAACGCTCCAGAGATAAATCAATAATTCTTCCCCTTTACAATACTCTGGCTCAGCCTCATCTTGAATATACAGTTCAGTTTTGGTCACCAATCCTCAGGAAAGATGTTGAAAGAGTTCCGTAAAGGGCAAAACAATTAAAATGGAGGACAGATGATCTCAGCTATGAGGACTGATAGATTACAGGTATTCACTCTGGAGAAGAGCCATTTAACCCTTTTGCCCTCAGGTCCATAAAAAAAAAATATGTTTTTGGGGGATATTTGTTATAGCAAAAAGTAAAAAATATAGATTTTTTTTCGAAATTGTCGCTCTATTTTTGTTTATAGCGCAAAAAATAAAAACCGCAGAGGTGATCAAATACCATCAAAAGAAAGCTCTATTTGTGGGAAAAAAAGGACGCTAATTTTGTTTGGGAGCCACATCGCAAGACCGCGCAATTGTCAGTTAAAACAACGCAGTGCCGAATTGCAAAAAGGGGCCTGGTCCTTTAGCTGAATTTTGGTCCTGGTCTTAAGTGGTTAGGGACTGGAATGCTGTTTCAGCCTCTGGGGTCCATTTAACCATGACAGACTCTTTCCCTTTTGTCAGGTTGGTTGGGGGAACAGCCTGTGAAGCAAAGTAGGGAATGATTCGCCGATAATAGCCAGCGATTCCCAGAAAGACTTGCATCTGCTTCTTGCTGTTGGGACATGGCCAACTCTGTATGGCCTCGACTTTATTGACTTGGGGTTTTATCACTCCCCTCCCAATGGTGTACCCAAGATATTTGGCCCCCTCCTGTCCATTGGAGCACTTCTTTGGGTTGGCCGTAAACCCAGCTTCCCGGATAGAGTCTGAGACTTATTGCACTTTTGGCAGATGTGAGACCCAATCTGTGCTTTGGATAATTACATCATCCAGGAAAGCTGCAGCATACTTCTGATGGGGCCTCAGAATCTGGTCCATTTTCCGCTGGAATGTTGCCGGTGCATTTTTTAACCCAAACGGCATTCTTTTATATTGGAACGCCCCATCTGTGGTTACAAACGTGGTCTCCTCCTTGGCCGATTCGGCAAGGGGAATTTGCCAATACCCTTTGGTGAGATCGAGAGTTGTCATGTATCGGGCTGTTCCCTGCCGGTCAATCAACTCATCTATATGTGGCATGGGGTAGGTGTCAAATTTTGTAACTTTGTTCAGCTGTCGAAAATCGTTACAAAATCGCCAGCTCCCATCCGGTTTAGGCACTAAGACTATGGGACTGGATCAATCACTTTGGGATTCCTCTATCACCCCCAACTTAAGCATTCTCTGTACTTCCTCATGTATTGCCTCCTGTTGGGCCTCTGGGATGCAATAGGGTTTTAGCTTCACCCTTTCTCCGGGCGGGGTGATAATATCATGCTCTACCCCAAACGTTTGTCCTGGCAGCTCAGAGAAAACCTCTTTGTTGCGAAGCACAATCTCCTTAACCTCCTGTTGTTGGGGCTTTGACAAGGTAACTGCTATTCCAACCTCAGGAATCATGCAATCAGACTGAGCTGGTGACACATCTGTTTGGGCTTTTGCCTTCCTGGTTGTCTGACCTTGTAATTCACTTTGCTCAATTTTTCCATTATCTCGTAGGGGCCTTGCCATTTGGCGAGGAATTTGCTTTCAACCGTAGGGATTAGTACCAATACCTAAGAAGGTATGGGTCTTGGCCCCATGGTTATACATTCTTTGTTGTGCTAACTGCGCTTGGGCCAAATGTTCCTTTACGATTGGCATTACCTGTGCAATTCTATGTTGCATCAGGGCGACATGCTCAATCACAATCCTGTGGGGAGATCTCTCACTTTCCTAAGTTTCCTTGGCAATATCCAACAGCCCTCTTGAGTGTCTCCCATAGAGTAACTCGAAGGGTGAGAAACCCATAGAGGATTGAGATACCTCCCTAATGGCAGACATCAAATAGGGTATTAGACAGTCCCAATCATTTCTATCTCTATCCACCACCTTCTTTAACATTTGTTTTAGGGTTTTATTGAATCTTTCAACCAACCCATCTGTTTGGGGGTGATACACAGATGTACACAATTGTGTCACTTTGAACAACTTGCACAGCTCTCTCATAACCCGGGACATAAGGGGTGTACCTTGGTCCGTAAGCAGTTCCTTACAAATTATATTTTGCAGAGGAATCGCTTCTGGATAGCGGGTGGCATAGTCCAGTATAATCAAAATGTACTGATGCCCCCTAGAAGACTTCATTATCGGACCTAACAAATCCATTGCGATCCACAGAAAGCACACTACCCAGTCTACACAACTGTAACGCCGTCAGCGTTACTCCTTTTACACGGAGCGCAGGCTTGTCACTTTTGACAGCTGCGCTCCATTCAGACACACGTCCGCGTCACTTCCGGTGCGCGGACGTCTGCGCTCCACGTTGGAACGCGGAAGTGCGTTCCAGCGTGTGGCGCCCAGCTCAGCCCACAGCCCGGGCTATTTAAACTCCCGGGAATGGCGGCAGGGTGTTCGGATATTCTCGTTGGACCCTGCCGCCACCTGGAACCCGGAACCTAGCTACAGAGTTCCACTGTAGCACCCCTCTTCTCTGGACTCGCTCCCTGATCTCTGAGCCCTGGAACCTCCTCTCTGCACACTCCCAGACTGAGGATCCCTGCTCATCCAACCTCCTGGATCTCTCCCTACTGAGACTCTCCCTGAACTGCCTGCTGATACAGATCATTTACTGGATGAACACCCTTGTAGTCCCATCCTGCACTCAGGAGAACCACCCAAGATTAACCTGCTAACCGCAAGTATTCTCAAGCTAAATATCTCATGCTTACAGTGAATACTAATGCTGTCCAGGACTGTATGATCATACCTTTCTATTGCCACTCACATACTGTGATATCTTACTTCAGTGTTTCTGCATGATATTCTGTAAGAGAGGAGATATTCAACAGAGACTGCTACGTTAATCCTAGTTGCTGACCTTATCCTAAGTTTACGTTTCCTTTGTATTATCAGGACTGTTCATATATAAGGTTACTCAGAGTAGCCTAAGAGTATTTAAGTTATTACTTCTATGGTTTGTTCTCATTGGAGGATGTGATGCTATAAACCCCAAACTCTCTATTATACTGTGAGAGTGAACCGGTGGTTGATATCTGAGAGGCCTCCTCAGCTGAGATCCAATTCCATAAAAATCAAATCCAGTGTAACATAGAGTCCTAACATAATATCCGAACCACAAATAAAGGAAGAAAGGATATATATATATATATATATCTTTAAAATGGATCCAGCTGACCTTGCAAATCATTTAGTTGTACTCTCTCAAAGGGTTGATAATCTTACCACTAACATGAATGAGTTACGTATGCAGAATGATGCTTTAAGAGATCAAAATTTTGCACAAGCCAGGGAAAGACCTGAACCCAAGGCCTGTTCCCCGGAACCTTTTTTTGGAGATAGAAAAAATTACAGACAGTTTATTAGTTCATGCCGATTGATGTTTGAACTGCGGCCACATACTTATCATTCTCATAGGATAAAGATCCTCACATTAATTACTTATCTTAAAGGTGAGCCCAGGGTATGGGCTGACACCTATGTAGAAGAACACGGAGATCTCCTAGGATATTTTGACACATTTCTTGATGAAATGTCTTTGTTATATGAAGATCCCAACAAACAGTTAACAGCTGAGAATTCAATCAGGAGTCTTAAACAGGGGAAGCGGCCTGTTGAAGATTTTATTTCGGAATTCAAATGTTGGTGCAGAGAAACTCAATGGTCTGATATTTCTCTCAGAAACCAGTTCCGTTTGGGTTTATCTGAGGCCATGAAGGATGAGCTTGCCCGCGTTGACCTACCCACTACTTTGGAAGATCTTATGCACCTCTCAGTGACTATTGATCGTCGCCTTCGCGAAAGAAAGACCGAACGTGCCATTACTTACTCTGTCACTCCCTTCAGGAGGTCTAGATCACCTCCCAAAGATTCTCCAATGGAACTTGGTGTTATCAAAGGACCTTTAACTTCTGCAGAGAAACAGCGCCGCAGAGCTAACAATCTTTGCCTATATTGTTCTGCTCCTGACCATATCGTTTCCACCTGTCCTCTTCTCAAGAAGAATTCAGAAGGTAATTTCTCCCACATTAGTAAATTAAATTCATCTGGAACCATATCTAATCATTATATTTTTGTTCCTCTCACCCTACAGTGGGATCAAGGAAAGATTTCCATTGAAGCAATGGTCGACAGCGGAGCATGTGGCAATTTCATTGATTCAAATGTTGTAAAAGTTAATAAAATTCCCAGTGTGTTAAAGCAGATTCCAGTATCACTCACTTTTATTGATGGTTCTAACTCTTCTTCCGGTCCAGTTACATCTCAGACAGTTCCCTTAACAGTTACTGGTGCCACTGGCCACACTGAGATTCTCAATTTTGATATTATTTCATCTCCAGTTTTTCCTATAGTTTTAGGTCTACCATGGTTGCATCTTCATCAGCCTACTATTCTTTGGTCCACAAGATCCCTTTCCTTACAGTCTACTTACTGTACAGAATTCTGTCATCCTCCATGTATCATCTCCTTTTCAGAAGTTCATCCTGCTAATCTACCAAATTACTTACAAGATTTCGCTGATGTATTCAGTAAGACTAACGCAGATAAACTTCCTCCACATAGGATTTATGATTGTCCTATTGACTTAATTCCTGACAGTCCTATCCCTACCGCTCGGATTTACCCCCTTTCACAACCAGAGCTTACACACCTAAAAGATTACTTGGATGAGAACCTTAAAAAAGGATTTATAAGACCCTCCACTTCTTCAGCTAGTGCAGCTCTATTTTTTGTAAAAAATAAGGATGGATCACTTCGACCGATAATAGATTATCGATCTCTCAATAACATCACTATAAAGAATAGATATCCATTACCACTCATTCCAGAACTTATTGAACGTTTACAAACAGCTAAGATCTATACAAAGCTGGACCTCAGAGGTGCCTATAATCTGATAAGGATCCGCTCGGGAGATGAGTGGAAGACTGCTTTTAAAACTCGATACGGGCTTTTCGAGTATTGTGTAATGCCTTTCGGGTTATGTAATGCCCCAGCAACTTTTCAGTGGTTTATTAACGATATTTTTCATGATCTGCTCGACATTTGTGTTGTTATTTACTTGGATGACATATTAATTTACTCTGATACTCTGGAAGAACATCACAAGCATGTGCGTTGGATTCTGGATAGACTCAGAATTCACTCTCTATATGCAAAACTTGAGAAGTGCGTCTTCAGTCAGACGACTATCTCCTTTCTTGGTTATCAAATCACTCCCGACGGAGTTCAGATGGACCATACTAAAGTGGATTGCATTTTGACCTGGCCTTCTCCCCAGTCTAGAAAGGCCCTTCAGAGATTCCTTGGATTTTCTAATTACTATAGAAAATTCATTAAAAATTTCTCATCAATTGTGAGACCACTTACTAGTTTAACTAGTTCTAAGATACCTTTCATTTGGTCCAAGGAAGCACAGAGATCCTTTGAAACACTTAAGCTCAGTTACTCTTCAGCTCCCATTCTTCAACTGCCCAATCCAATGTTTCATTTCACTTTGGAAGTTGATGCTTCACATTTTGCTTTGGGTGCTGTACTTTCCCAACGACCCACATTATCACAACCACTACATCCTGTTGCCTTTTATTCCAGAACTTTATCACCAGCTGAAAAGAACTATCCGATTGGTGAGAAGGAACTGTTAGCAATAAAGGATGCTCTCGCAAACTGGAGACACCTTCTGGAGGGTTCTACACACCCTATCACTATTCTCACCGACCATCGTAATTTACAGCATCTTAAAACTTGTAAAACTCTTTCCGCCCGTCAAGTCAGATGGAGTTTATTTTTTGATCGATTTGATTTCGTCATTTCATACCTCCCGGGTACTCAGAATATCAAAGCAGATTCTTTATCTCGTATGAATGAAGATCAATCCATGGACATTCCTCCACTTTCCATTATTCCCTCCAACCGATTCATTGGAACAACTTTGACATTTAATAAGTTGCTCATTCAAACTCTTTCCAAAGACAAATCTCAACTCCCTAAAGGTCTACAACAGGAGTCTAATGGACTATTAACTTTCAACAACAAGATCTATGTTCCACCAAGTTTACAACTCATACTATTAAAACAACTCCATGACGCCCCACTTGCAGGTCATCCTGGTATTAGTAAAACCCTTCATTTAGTGAAGAGAAATTATTGGTGGCCTCATCTGACAAAAACTGTTCATGACTATGTGAGTTCTTGCCACACTTGTGCCACCAACAAACATTCAAGGAAGCCTCCCTATGGTTTATTAACCTCCATCCCAATACCTAATAGACCTTGGGATGTTATTTCCATGGATTTCATAGTAGATCTTCCTAGATCAAATGGAGCTAACACCATCATGGTCACTGTTGATATATTAACCAAGATGGCCCATTTTGTACCTTTGAAAAGATTACCTACTTCTCAAGAAACAGCAAGGGCTTTTGTATCTAATATTCTTAAATTACATGGTCTTCCATCCCAGATCATTTCGGATCGTGGGTCACAGTTTATTTCCAAGTTTTGGAGAGCCCTTTGTCAAACATTACAAATAGATCATCGCAGGTCTACTGCTTATCACCCCCAAACAAACGGGCAAACGGAACGTGTCAATCAAACACTTGAACAGTATTTGCGCTGTTATTGCACTCATCTTCAAGATGACTGGTTTGACTTACTTCCACATGCAGAGTTTGCATATAACAATGCTTCCAATTCATCTTCTCAGTTTTCACCCTTTTACGCAAATTATGGGTTTCATCCTAATAGTTTACCATCTACTTTTCTTCCAAATAATGTTCCGGCTGTTGAGAATTTCTTCTCAACCATAAAAAACACTTTAAATACTCTTCGTTCTAACCTTGAAGCTGCTCAAATTAGACAGAAGAAATACTATGACTCTCATAGAACAATATCACCTTCATACAAGATTGGAGATTTGGTATGGTTATCCACTCGGAACCTGCGACTTAATATTCCTTCAAAGAAGCTTGGTCGTCAATACACAGGACCTTTCCCAATTTCTCATGTCATAAACAAAAATGCTGTTAGATTACTTCTACCTTCAGATTGGAAGATTCATCCTTCCTTCCATGTTTCACTAATTAAGCCTTACAAACCTAATCCCTTTCCAGATAGAGATCCACAACCTCCTCCTCCAATTCAAGTTTTTGGTGAAACTGAATATCAGGTAGAGAAGATTCTTGATTCTAGGAAGAGAGGATCCTCTATTCAATATTTGATTCGTTGGAAAGGCTATTCTCCCACAGATGATTCCTGGGAATGTTCTTCAAATATTCATGCTCCTCGACTCATTAAGCAGTTTCATCATAAATATCCTAATAAGCCATCTCTTACTGGGCGCCCCGGAGGTGCCCCCTTGAGGAGGAGAGTATGTAATGCCGTCAGCGTTACTCCTTTTACACGGAGCGCAGGCTTGTCACTTTTGACAGCTGCGCTCCATTCAGACACACGTCCGCGTCACTTCCGATGCGCGGACGTCTGCGCTCCACGTTGGAACGCGGAAGTGCGTTCCAGCATGTGGCGCCCAGCTCAGCCCACAGCCCGGGCTATTTAAACTCCCGGGAATGGCGGCAGGGTGTTCGGATATTCTCGTTGGACCCTGCCGCCACCTGGAACCCGGAACCTAGCTACAGAGTTCCTCTGTAGCACCCCTCTTCTCTGGACTCGCTCCCTGATCTCTGAGCCCTGGAACCTCCTCTCTGCACACTCCCAGACTGAGGATCCCTGCTCATCCAACCTCCTGGATCTCTCCCTACTGAGACTCTCCCTGAACTGCCTGCTGATACAGATCATTTACTGGATGAACACCCTTGTAGTCCCATCCTGCACTCAGGAGAACCACCCAAGATTAACCTGCTAACCGCAAGTATTCTCAAGCTAAATATCTCATGCTTACAGTGAATACTAATGCTGTCCAGGACTGTATGATCATACCTTTCTATTGCCACTCACATACTGTGATATCTTACTTCAGTGTTTCTGCATGATATTCTGTAAGAGAGGAGATATTCAACAGAGACTGCTACGTTAATCCTAGTTGCTGACCCTATCCTAAGTTTACGTTTCCTTTGTATTACCAGGACTGTTCATATATAAGGTTACTCAGAGTAGCCTAAGAGTATTTAAGTTATTACTTCTATGGTTTGTTCTCATTGGAGGATGTGATGCTATAAACCCCAAACTCTCTATTATACTGTGAGAGTGAACCGGTGGTTGATATCTGAGAGGCCTCCTCAGCTGAGATCCAATTCCATAAAAATCAAATCCAGTGTAACATAGAGTCCTAACAACAACACAGAACTGGTTCCAGGTTGGAGCCTCTCCCTTAGCATGCTGGGAGTTTTTGTAGAGGTCTTAATGAGCCCACTTACTTCATCTGGGCTCATTAACTCTTTCCCTGGAGGTCTCACAGCACTCCCCCTAGTGGTATAAATTGGCATAAAGCCTGAATCTGGGATATATATATATATTCCACCCTGGATGCAACCAGGTGATTTTACCTGCCTACTGTCACAATATATATAGATATGCACACGCCTTGATCTCATTATGCTGTTACATTATACCAATCATGCTCTAACCCTGTCTGTCCCTTCCGGGACCATTGAAGTGGTTGTTTTTTTAAAGTTAAAGTTAAAGTTTTAACGTTTTTTTTATAACAAACATGTCATACTTACCTCCACTGTGAAGTTTGTTTTGCCCCTGATCCTCCTGTTCTGGGGTACCACAGCGGCTCTCGCAGCTCCTCTCCGCAATAGCTGACCCCCTCTGGAAAGATCTCTCCCGAGGGGAGTTACCTTGCGGGCGTGCTCCTGTGTCATACACTCGGCGTTCAGGGGCCATTAAGGTGAAGAAAACATGAACCTTTACAACCCCTTTAAGACCAGACACACACTAAATCTAATGTGCTTAATATGTCACATGTCCAGTCACATGACTATGTCCCTGTATGGAACCAACATCCATCAATTTAAACACAATACTCCCATGTTCAGCTTGCTGCAGTTTAATATTAATACTATATTCCATGAACACTGGCATAAATATTCTTCACCACCTTCCAATGCCCCGGAGCTGCACCCAGACTTGTATCACCAATCTCTCTCATTTCCACAATGTGATCTCTATTAGAGTTGAGCGGACAAATGGATGTTCGGGTTCGGAACCGAACCCGGACTTTGAAAAAAAAGTTTGGGTTCGGGACCGAACCCGAACCCGGACTTTGACCCGAACCCGAACCCCATTGAAGTCAATGGGGACCCGGACTTTTGACTACAAAAATGTCTCTAAAAAACTAAGGGAAAGGGCTGGAGGGCTGCAAATGGCAGAACAATTTTGGGAAGAGCATGGCAAGTACTCTGGATAAATGTGGATAGGGAAATAACTTAAAATAACATAAAAAAAATAAAAATAAAAAATATAATGATTTTGACCTTGGAGGACGAGGTCCATACAGTTTTGTTCAAAATTATTCAACCCCCCAATGCTGTAAAGGGTTTGATATCAATTGGTTTTGTAATACAGTAGTAAATGCAAAATTCAAGGCAATGGGCACTGTTGAAACGCTACCTGGTCGTGGCAGAAAGAAGATGCTGACTTTGACTGCTGTGCGCTACCTGAAGCGTAGAGGGGAGAAAAGTCCCTGTGTGACTGCTGAGGAACTGAGAAAATATTTGTCAGATGTGGGTACTGAAGTTTCTGCTCAGACAATACGGCGCACACTGCGTAATGAAGGTCTCCATGCCAGAACTCCCAGGCGCACCCCCTTGCTGTCTCCAAAGAATAAGAGTCGACTGCAGTATGCCGAAAGTCATGTGGGCAAACCACACACGTTTTGGGATTGTGTTGTGTGGACTTATGAAACAAAATTAGAACTGTTTTGGCCCATGGATCAACGCTATGTTTGGAGGAGGAAGAACAAGGCCTATGATGAAAAGTACACCTTGCCTACTGTGAAGCATGGAGGGGGGTCAATCATGCTTTGGGGCTGTTTTGCTTCTGCAGGTACAGGGAAGCTTCAGCGTGTGCAAGGTACCATGAATTCTCTTCAGTACCAAGGAGATATTGGATGACAATGTGATGCAGTCCGACACAAACCTGAGGCTTGGGAGACGTTGGACCTTTCAACAGGACAATGATCCCAAGCATACCTCCAACTCCACTAGAGCATGGTTGCAGATTAAAGGCTGGAACATTTTGGACTGGCCATCGCAGTCACCAGACTTAAATCCGATTGAGAACCTCTGGTGGGACTTAAAGAAAGCAGTTGCAGTGCGCAAGCCTAAGAATGTGACTGAAGGTGGAAGCGGCGGTGGAGGAGGAGGAGGAGGTAGCCAACACAGCAGGTTTTGGTTTTTAATTGATTTATTTTTTAAATTAGGGTAAACCTCAAAATAGTGAGACAGATCTAGGGTTGCTACCTCATCCCTTTAAACCTGAACACAGAGTTACACAGGTTCTGGGGCTAATTTAATGTCGATAGACTCGATAAGGCACCAAGTGAGTTTAATTAACAGCACCTTAATCAGCCAGAGAACCTGTGTAATTAATATGTTTTTGCTTTGAAAGGGATGAGATGGCAACCCTAGAAAGCTCAGAAAAAAACAATGGCTGGGTAAGGCCGGCCCTGTGTCTATTCTGCACAAGGTGCGGACAACTCCTCTGGGATCCATGCCTGGTTCATTTTAATGAACGTGAGCTTGTCCACATTGGATCTGGACAGGCGGCTGCGCTTGTCTGTGATAACGCCCCCTGCCATGCTAAATACACGTTCAGACAATACACTGGCCGCAGGGCAGGCCAGCACCTCCAAGGCGTAAAGGGCAAGCTCAGGCCATGTGCCCAATTTGGAGACCCAGAAGTTTAAGGGGGCATAGCCGTCATTCAGTACGTGTAGGGGTGTGCTCACATACTGCTCCACCATGTTGCTGAAATGCTGCCTCCTGCGAAAACGTTCCATATCAGCTGGTGGTGCTGTTTGTTGTGGCGTGCTGACAAAGCTTTTCCACATTTCGGCCATGCTAACCCTGCCTTCTGAGGTGCTGGCGGTGCCCCTGCTGCGTTGGCGACCTCTTCCTCCTCCTCTGCCTTCGCCTTCTGCTTCCACTGTGGCCCCGCTGCCAGGTGGGAATTGCACCAGCAGCGCGTCTAACAGCGTGCGCTTGTACTCGCGCATCTTGCGTTCACGCTCCAGTGAGGGGATTAAGGACGGTACATTGTCCGTGTAACGGGGATCCAGCAGCGTGGCCACCCAGTAATCAGCACCTGTCATAATGTGCGAAACACGCCGGTCGTTGCGGAGACACTGCAGCATGTAATTGATCATGTGCGCCAGGCTGCCCAGAGGCAACGAAAAGCTGTCCTCTGTGGGAGGTGTATCATCTGTGTCCTCTGTATCCCCCCAGCCACACACCAGTAATGAGCTGGTCTGGATGCCATCCTGCTGTGAACATGGTTCCTCCTCCTCCTCCATGTCTTCCTCCTCCTCATCCTCCACCGCGTCATCCTCCAGAACTATGCCCTTGCTAGACAATTGTGTGCCTGGCCTTTGTTGGTGCACGAACCCACCCTTGGAGCCACATGTGAATGACTGCCCTGAAAGCCTTGCAAATGATCCCGATTCCTCCTCCTCCTCCTCTTCCTCCTGTGCCACATCCTCTTCCATCATCGCCCGTAGCGTTTTTTCAAGGAGGCATAGAAGTGGGATAGTCACGCTGAGAGCGGCGTCATTGGCACTGGCCATGTTGGTGGAGTACTCAAAACAGCGCAACAAGGCACACAGGTCTCGCATGGAGGCCCAGTTATTGGTGGTAAAGTGGTTCTGTTCCGCAGAGCGACTCACACGTGCGTGCTGCAGCTGGAACTCCACTATCGCCTGCTGCTGCTCGCACAGTCTGGCCAGCATGTGCAAGGTGGAGTTCCACCTTGTGGGCACATCACATATGAGGCGGTGAGCGGGAAGGCCGAAGTTACGCTGCAGCGCTGCCAGGCGAGCAGCAGCAGGGTGAGAACGCCGAAAGTGCGCACAGACGGCCCACACTTTCTGCAGCAGCTGTGGCATATTGGGGTAAGTTCTCAGGAAACTCTGCACCACCAAATTCAGCACATGCGCCAGGCAAGGAATGTGCGTCAAACCGGCTAGGCCCAGAGCTGCTACGAGATTTCGCCCATTATCGCACAACACCAGGCCCGGCTTGAGGCTCACTGACGCCAACCACTCATCAGTCTGTTGTTCCATGTCCCTCCACAACTCCTGCGCGGTGTGTGGTTTTTCCCCCAAACAGGAAAGTTTTAAAACTGCCTGCTGGCGTTTACCCATGGCTGTGCTAAAGTTGGTGGTGAGTTTGTTACGCTGACTGGATGAGGAGGCGGTAGAGGATGAGGAAGCGGAGTAGAAAGAGTTAGGAACAGGAGGCAAACTGAAGCGCCCTGCAATCCTCGGTGGTGGAAGGACATGCGCCAAACTGCTATCCGCCTCAGGCCCAGACACCACTGCATTTACCCAGTGCGCTGTTAGGGAGATATAACGTCCCTGACCGTGCTTACTGGTCCACGTATCCGTAGTTAGGTAGACCTTAGCACAGATGGCGTTGCGCAGTGCACACCTGATTTTGTCCCCCACTTGGTTGTGCAGGAAAGGGATGGCTCGCCTGGAAAAGTAGTGGCGGCTGGGCACGACGTACTGTCGGACAGCCAATGCCATCAGGCTTTTAAAACTCTGCGTCTCCACCAGACGGAATGACAGCATTTCAAAGGCCAGTAATTTTGAAATGCTGGCATTCAGGGCCAGGGATCGCGGGTGGGTAGAGGGGTACTTCCTCTTACGCTCCAGTATTTGGGAGATGGAGAGCTGAATGCTTCCATGGGACATTGTGGAGATGTTTGGTGACCCAGGTGGTAGTGTTGCTTGCCGGTCCTCTAATTGAGGGGTGGCAGGTGGCACTGTCACTACGGAGGTGGATGAAGAGGCAGAGAGGCCCGAGACTGATGCAGAAGAGGAAGCAGGAGGAGCCAGAGACCTTTCTTGGTTTTTGCAGTGTCTACTCCACTGCAGCTCGTGCTTTGCACTTAGATGCCTGGTCATGCAGGTTGTGCTCAGGTTGAGAACGTTTATGCCTCGCTTCAGGCTCTGATTGCACAACGTGCAAACCACGCGTGTCTTGTCATCAGCACATTGTGTGAAGAACTGCCACGCTAGGGAACTCCTTGGACCTGGCTTTGGTGTGCTCGGTCCCTTGCTGCGTTGGGCAGTAGCAGGCGTACTGTCTAGGGGACGGACGCTCTGCTTTGGCACCCTGCTCCCTCTTCTGCTGTGCTGGTGGCTCTGTGCGACCACCGCCTCTTCCTCCGAACTACATGGGTCACCTGCATGAGGTTGATTCCATGTCGGGTCGAGGACCTCATCGTCCTCCACATCATCTTCCACCCAGTCTTCACCACTGCCCTCCTTGTCGGTCTGCACAAGCACCAGCAGTTGGCAACTGTGTTTCATCATCATCCGAGATGTGCTGTGATGGTCCTCCCATGAACTCATCCTGAGATATAAGTGGTTGGGCATCAGTGCACTCAATCTCTTCCCCTTCTGGGGCTGGGCTAGGTGGATGGCCCTGGGAACACATGCTAACAGACTCATCAAAAAGAAGAAGAGACTGCTGCATGCTTTGGGGCTCAGACTGCTTGGCTGATTTGCAAGGGGGTGAGGTGAAAGACTGATGGTGGACATCGGCTGCAGGCGCCAACTCTGAACTTTCAGCACAAGACTGGTTGGAAAACGATGTGAAGGAACTGGAGGCACTGTCAGCAACCCAATCTACTATCGCCTGTTCTGCTCCTGGCCTCAACATTCGTAGAGCTGGATTAGGCCCGACCAAATACCGCTGCAGGCTCTGTCGGCTACTCGCACCTGAGAAAGATGTTTCACTTGTGCTTGTAGCTGGCACAGATCGACCACGTCCTCTCCCTGTAACAGGAGCTCCACCAGCAGCACCCAGACCGCGGCCACGTCCCTTATTTGACGTTTTCCTCATATTTCTCAAATTTAGGGTCTTGCCCTAATTTTGAGAAATTTTAAATACAAAAAAGTGTAAGCTGGTGAAATAGGCAGAGATTCACCTATATATTTCTCCACCTATAGCAATAAGCAGGAAGCCAGCACTAAACAATGTACTGCACAGACAGTATATCACAGGGGAAAGGTGGAGTGCTGGTGAAATGGGAAGAGATTCACCTATATATTTCTCAAATTTAGGGTCTTGCCCTAATTTTGAAAAATGTTTAATTCAAAAAAGTGTAAGCTGGTGAAATAGGCAGAGATTCACCTATATATTTCTCCACCTATAGCAAGAAGCAGGAACCCAGCCCTAAACAATGTACTGCACAGACAGTATATCACAGGGGACAGGTGCAGTGCTGTTGAAATATACAGAGTCACCTATAGATTGCTGACTGCCCCTATAGGAAAAATCATTCTGGAAACTCTCCCTGACTATGTACTTGACAGAAACACCGTATATCACAGGTGCACAGGTGGTGTGGCAGGTGTAGTGCTGTTGAAATACTCAGTCACCTATAGAGTACTGACTGCCCCTATAGAAAAAATATTTCAGGAACCTGTCCCTGACTATGTACTTGACAGAAACACAGTATATCACAGGTGCACAGGTGGTGTGGCAGGTGTAGTGCTGTTGAAATACTCAGTCACCTATAGAGTACTGACTGCCCCTATAGAAAAAATATTTCAGGAACCTGTCCCTGACTATGTACTTGACAGAAACACAGTATATCACAGGTGCAAAGGTGGTGTGGCAGGTGTAGTGCTGTTGAAATATTCAGAGTCACCTATAGATTGCAAACAGCCACTATAGTTGAACACAATTCCTAAACTATATGAAGCACAGCAGATGTCACAGGAATAGAGTGCTTGTTGATATTTCTGGAGCAACATACACCTAAAACTGTCCCTAAGCAGATTCAGCAGCCTTTCCCTCACATAAGTGAAGCAGTGACAACGAGCCAGATGCCATAAGATGATGCAGATATCAAAGAAATAAAGTGTGCTTCTTGATATTTCTGGAGCAGTATAACAGCATAGACCTAACACTTTCCCTCAGCAGATTCAGCAGCCTTTCCCTCACATAAGTGAAATCCAGTGACAACGAGCCAGATACACCTAAGGCCCCATACACACGAGAGGATTTATCCGCAGATACGGTCCAGCGGACCGTATCCGCGGATAAATCCTCTCGAGGATTTCAGAAGATTTCTATGCGATGGCGTGTACACACCATCGCATTGAAATCCGCGCTGAAATCCTCTGCCGATGACGTGTCGCGCCGTCGCCGCTATTATGACGCGGCGACGGGTGCGACGCTGTCATATAAGGAATTCCACGCATGCGTCAAATCATTACGACGCGTGCGGGGAATCCCTTTGGGCGGATGGATCTGGTAAGTCTGTACAGACGAGCGGATCCATCCGTTGGAATGGATTCCAGCAGATGGATTTGTTGAGCATGTCAGCAAATATCCATCTGCTGGAAATCCATCCCAGGGGAGATTTATCTGCGGATAAATATCCGACGGAGTGTACACACCATAGGATCTATCCGCAGAAACCCATTTGATGGGATTTATCTGCGGATAGATTCTATGGTGTGTATGGGGCCTAAGACTTTCCCTATGCAGCAGATTCCAGCAGCATTTCCCTATCTAGAGTGAAGCAGAGTGACGATCTGTGCTATGTGCCTCTATCTAATATAGAGGCACGTCACATGATGGGTCACATGCTGCACTGGCCAATCACAGCCATGCCATAAGTAGGCATGGCTGTGATCAGTTCCCAGTCACAGTAGTAACACGAATGGCGATTGGCTGCCGTGCAGCGCGCCAAAACATACTCGAACTCCGAATCCGAACCCGGACTTTTTCCAACTATTCGGGTTCGGGTCTGGGTTCGGGAAAAACCCAAAGTCTGTACCGAACCCAAACTTTACAGTTCGGGTTCGCTCAACCCTAATCTCTATGTATATGCCCTTGACAGACTACATCCCGATCGAGTCTCGGCTACATATCCCTGGCTCCAGATCCATCCAATCCACAGGTCTACACTCCTCCTCTCTTTCCCCCAGCCTATCAGCAGACACCAGCCCCTCCCCTCTCATACGCCCACCAGGCAAGCATGGATGCAGGTCTGACAAAGGAGCCATGCATGCTCTGAAACGCTTTACCGCCCACGAGGCAATTTTTCTGAACTGCGGTCATTACTACATGACATCAATTAGGATCAAATCCTAGAAACATTGAACACTGAAGAAAAATGGCAATGCTTCAGGAGCATATTAACCATTTCAAACAAAAACAATGTACCCGTACGTTGGTATTTTGATGCTAAATACTGGGGTTATGCCAACAGCTAGCTGCCATAACCCTGGTATTTTTGGGGATGCTGTGCACTTCTATTTAAGATAAAAATAATCTCCATGGCAGATTCGCCATGAGATCACTTTTATCAGTTGTGGGAGAGGTGCCCACACTACAAGGAATGCAATAAAACTTGTAAGAACGCAATTAGGGTGGTTAAAAAAAAAAGACCACAAGAGAAACATAGTGGAGCAGAGTAAAAAAAATCCATTTTTTTTATATATAAATATATATTAACAGTAAAAAAGTGAGATCAGAGCACATTGACCACATAAAAGACGATGATGGGAGGATGGTTACGGATGACACAGAGAAGGCAACTGTACAAAATTCCTTCTTCTCCTCAGCTTTTATGCAGGAAAAGAAGAGGTATATTGTGACATTGCTGTTAGTAACACAATGCAGGACACACCCTTGTGGCTAACAGAGGCCGGAGTGAAGGGAAGACTTAATATACTTAATACAAATAAATCCCCAGGACCAGCCAGATGGCTTGCACCAGAGAGTCCTTAGAGAACTCAGTCAGGTTATAGCCAGACCATTGCTCCTAATCTTTACTGACAGGAATTGTCCCAACTGATTGGAGAAAAGCCAATATGGTACCAATATTCAAAAAAAGGGCAGAGACAAATCCCTTTAAACTACAGGCCAGTCAGCCTAACATCAATAGTAGGTAAATTATTGGAGGAGATGATAAGGGACTGTATCTAAAAATGAACTGGAGAAAAAATATCATTAGTAGTAATCAGCATGGGTTTACGAAAGGTCATTCCTGTCAGACCAATCTGCTACCATGCTATAAGGAAGTGAGCTGCCATCTAGACAGAGGAAGGACTGTGAAGCATTTGATACAGTCCCCCATAAGTGCTTAATCTACAAGCTGAGGTCTGTATGCATGGAACATAAGGTTTGTTCTTGGGTAAAACAATGGTTACAGGGGCGTGTCCAAAGGGTGGTAATAAATAATGTGTATTCAGAGTGGTAAGTGGAGTACCCCAAGGTTCTGTCTTGGGACCAATTATATTCAATTTATTCATAAATGATATAGAGGATGGGATAAAAATAGCTCAATCTCAGTTTTTGCGGACAACACAAAAATAAGCAGGGCAATAACTTCACATCAGAATATAGAAATGTTTTAACCTTTTTAAACTACTCACTAGGGGGAGAACCTCTGGGGGAATCAAGGAGCAATAGCCTGCAATGTCAAGCTGCAGCTACCAAAGTCGGCAGGATATTAACATGCATAAAAAGGGATATACTCCAGAGATAAAACTATAATCCTACCACTTTATAAATCTTTGGTTAGACCACATCTGGAGTATTCTGTCCAGTTCTGGTCACCAGTCCTCAGAAGGGATGTGCTGGAACTGGAGAGAGTTCAAAGAAAGGCAACACAACTAATAAGGTGACTGGATGCCCTCAAATATAAGAAACACCTACAAGCACTACATTTATTCTCGCTGGAGAGGAGATATGATAGCAATTTATAAATACCTCAATGGTGATCCCAGCATAGAAAAAAAACTCTTCATGCAGTGTAAGAGAACACGGGACCACACAATGAGATTGGTGGAGAAGTGGTTTAACCTTAAACTCCCCAGGGGGTATTTTCACTGTCAGAGCAATAAGGATGTGGAACTCTCTTCCACAATTGGTGGTGTCAATGTGAAGTATGTATATTTTTAAAAGACTCTTAGATGTGCATCTTAACCACTTAGGCCCGGACCATTTCGCTGGCCAAAGACCAGAGCCATTTTGGCGATTTGGCACTGCGTTCCTTTAACTGACAATTGCGCGGTCGCGCGACGTGGCTCCAAAACAAAATTTACGACCTTTTTGCCCCACAAATAGAGCTTTCTTTTGGTGGTATTTGATCACCTCTGCGGGTTTTATTTTTTGCGCTATAAACAAAAATAAAGCGACAATTTTGAAAAAAAAAATCTATATTTTTTACTTTGCTATAATAAATATCCACAACAAAATATAAAAAAAACATTTTGTTCCTCAGTTTAGGCCGATACATATTCTTCTACATTTTTTTTGTAAAATAATAAGTGTTTGTTGATCCGTTTGCTCAAAAGTTACATAGCTGTATTCAGAGAGATGGCCGCAACTTTGCGGCGGCGTAGCTTAGCGTGTTTAGGCTACGCCGCCGTAAGTTAGCGAGGCAAGTACTTGATTCTCAAAGTACTTGCCTGCTAAGTTACGGCGGCGTAGCCTAAATCGGGCGGGCGTAAGGGCGCCTAATTCAAATTTGTCTGAGGGGGTGTGTTTTATGATAATGAGGCTTGACCCGACGTGATTGACGTTTTTTTTTAACTGCGCATGCGCTGGGCGCCTACATTTCCCAGTGTGCATTGCGGCTAAGTCCGCCGCACGGGCCTATTGATTTGGACGTGGACGTAAGCGACGTAAATCCCTATTCACGGACGACTAATGCAAACGACGTAAAATTTTCGAATTTCGAAGCGGGAACGGCGGCCATACTTTAATATTACTATTCCAACTCGTTGATGGAATAACTTTAGGTCTGATAAAGTGTTACGTAAACGGCGTATCTGTACTGCGTCGGGCGGGCGTACGTTCGTGAATCGGCGTATCTAGTGTTTTACATATTCTATGCCAACTTCAATGGAAGCGCCACCTAGCGGCTAGCCTAAATATTGCACCCTAAGATAGGACGGCGCTAGATTCACAGAGATGGCCGCAACTTTAAGGCGGCGTAGCTTATGGCATTTAAGCAATGCCGCCGCAAGTTAGCGAGGCAAGTACATGATTCACAATGTACTTGCCTGCTAAGTTACGGCGGTGTAGCCTAAATCGGGCGGGCGTAAGGGCGGCTAATTCAAATTTGTCTGTTTTATGATAATGAGGCTTTACCCGACGTGATTGACGTTTTTTTAACTGCGCATGCGTCGTGCGCCTACATTTCCCAGTGTTCATTGCGGCTACGTCCGCCGCACGGGCCTATTGATTTTGACTTGGACGTAAACGACGTAAATCCCTATTCACGGACGACTTACGCAAACGACGTTAAATTTTTCGAATTTCGAAGCGGGAACGGCGGCCATACTTTAAGCCTAAATATTGCAACCTAAGATAGGACGGCGCAAGCTGTCGTATCTTAGATATGTTTAAGCGTATCTCTGTTTGAGAATACACTTAAACATAGGTCGGCGCAGATTCTGAGTTAGGTCGGCGTATCTACTGATACGCCAACCTAACTCTACCTGAATCTAGCTAACAGTGTCTACAAAATAGGGGATAGAATTATGGCATTTTTATTATTTTTTTACTAGTAATAGCGGAGAACCACAATTTTTATTGTGACTGCGACTTTATGGCGGACACGTCGGACACTTTTGACACATTTTTGGGGCCATTGTAATTTTTCTGGCGATCAGTGCTATAAAAACGCACTGATTACTGTGAAAATGACACTGGCAGTGAAGGGGTTAACCACTAGGTGGCGCTGAAGGGTTTAAGTGTGCCCTAGAGAGTGCTTCTAACTGTAGGGGGTATGGGCTGTGTGTGACACGACAGTGATCACCGCTTCCGATTACAGGAACCTGTGATCACTGTCCTGTCACTAGGAAGACTGGAGAAATGCTTGTTTACATAAGATTTTCCCCTTCTTCTTCACCGTGACACGATCGCGGGTATGTCCGTGGACATCGAGTCCGTGGGACCCGCGGTCGGAGTCATGGAGCTCGCGGCAGGTGCGTGCTGTCGGCAGCACGCGCGTGTCCACAATGCTGCTTCTGAGGCCTCGTACACACGACAGAGAAACTCGACGTGCCAAGCCCGTCGAGTTCCTCGACGAGTTCCTTGTTGAACTTGTCGAGAAGCTCGGCAGGCTTGCTTTGCGTACACACGTAACATACCAAAATCTTGTCGTTCTCCGGCGCGATGACGCTCACGACGTATGACGCGACTATAAAGGGGAGGTTTGATTTTGTTGGCGCCACCCTTGGGGCTCCTTTTGCTGATTCCGTGTTTACGCGTGTTAGTAAAAGTTTGGTGAGTGACGATTCGTGCTTTTCAGTCTTTGTGCTTTCAGATTGATCTCTGCCGTTCAGTTTGTACTTGTGTGGGTCGTATCTAGGCAATCGAGACGTGCGGTCAGGTCGTATTGTTTTACATTGCGGTCCTGTCCCCGCGTTTTTCATTGTCAGGGTCGTTCTTCATAGGTCTTGCTGTTCTTCACTGCGGTCTGTTTAGTGCAATTCTGATTTGTCGTTCGTAACTAGCCTTGTAGCCATGTTGCAGGCACCTAGTCGTCGCCGACTTCGTGCTAAGCATCTTCTGTCTATAGGTCTGTTTGTTTATGACCTAGACAATGAGGAGTTCATGAACAGGAGGAGGACACGTTCATGGACCAAGAATTGGTTGCTCCGTAGGAACCAATTCTCTCACATGCCTTTGCTGCGGGAGCTTCAGGAAAATAATCCTGTTGATTACAGGAATTTCCTGAGGATGTCTGATCCCGTCTTTCAGCACCTGTTGGCTTTGGTGTCCCCCTATATTACCAGGCAGGACACCGTTATGCGGGAAGCCATCAGTGCTGAGCAGAGGCTAGTTGCCACCCTCCGTTATCTGGCAACTGGGAGAAGCCTTCAGGACTTAAAGTTCTCCACGGGCATCTCCCCCCAGGCTCTGGGCCTCATCATTCCTGACACCTGCTCTGCCATCATCCAGGTTCTGCAGGAGGAATATATGAGGGTAAGTTTTCTCCTTTAATATCACATTTTATGTCTATAATGTATGCTAATGTCTTGTAGTTATCTCCTCCTTCCCTAATTACCATGTCTGGAATATGCTGTGAATGTCCCCTTTGCCCCCATGCATGCTGTAAACTTTGATGCCCCTTTTTTGGCCTACATGCCTATTTCCCTTCACTTACCTCCCCAGCATGCTATCCTGGGCCCCAACCTACCTAGTCTAGTCACTTCCCAATGTATTGTGTTATATCCATTGTAATGTCCCCCCCCTCCCCTCCAAAATGTGTTGTAAAGTCTATGTTCACCAATAATCATAATTTTTAATTTTTTTAGTACTCCCAAACTCATCTAGCCCTCCCCTCCAAAATGTGTTGTAAAGTCTATGTTCCCCAATATTTTTTTTTTTTTTATTTAAATTTTAGGACTCCCAAACTCATCTAGCCCTCCCCTCCAAAATGTGTTGTAAAGTCTATGTTCCCCAATATTATTTTTTTTTTATTTAAATTTTAGGACTCCCAAACTCATCTAGCCCTCCCCTCCAAAATGTGTTGTAAAGTCTATGTTCACCAATAATCAAAATTAATTTTTTTTAGTACTCCCAAACTCATCTAGCCCTCCCCCAAACTTGGGCATTGGCCCATCAGAGGGGGTGTTTAATGTGTTAATTGGCTAAATATATTTAGATATAATATGCTAGTTCCCAGAAATGTTATAATGCTTATAATGTCTTTGTATAATCTGCTTGCAAGGTTATGTGGCTAATTTTTTCTTTTTTTCTTCCCCAGCTTCCGTCCACACCACAGGAGTGGCAGTCTGTGGCTTTGGACTTCCAGACCCGATGGAACTTCCCCAACTGCGGGGGAGCCATCGACGGGAAGCACGTCCGCATCGTGCCTCCACCCCGTTCAGGATCCCAGTTCTTTAATTATAAGGGGTTCAACAGTATTGTGCTGATGGCGGTGGTGTCAGCACAGTATGAATTCCTTTTTGTGGATGTCGGGATGAATGGACGGGTATCGGATGGGGGAGCCTTCAGGCAGACGGAGTTCGCGCTTCGCCTTCAGGATGATGATCTGTCATTGCCACCGGATGACCAGAATGTAGAAGGCCTGCCATTTGTTTTCCTGGCTGATGAAGCGTTTGCCCTGGGACCCCATCTTATGAGGCCATTCCCTCAGCGCACCCTCACCCCAGAGAGGAGTGTCTTTAATTTCCGGCTGGGCCGAGCACGTAGAGTGGTTGAGAACGCTTTCGGCATCATGGCCAGCCGGTTCCGCCTTTTCCTCACCTCTCTCCACATGGCGGAATATAAGTGGAATACTATTATTTTTGCCTGCTGCATTCTCCACAATTTTTTGCGGAGACAATCTCCAAATTATATGGCCCTGGTTGGGCCCGAGGCACAACATTTGACCCCTGCAGAAACTTTGGCGGGCCTTGAAGCTGGCCACACAGGACTGCCCCCCCAGAGTGCCCGTGAAGTCCGGGACAAATACATGGACTATTTCATGGGTAGGGGGGCAATACCATCTCAATCAAATTTGCCATAATTGTAGCTTTCAAAAAAATAAATCATAATCTTTTTTCTAAACTTGTTATGTCTTGCTTGTGTTGTTTGGAGTTCTTTACTAAGTGTAACTAAGTGTATTTTCATTATCAACTAGCAAACATTTCCCAGGTGACCCCCAAACCAAACACATAGAAAATTTTACGTATTTTATGAAAAACACCACACACTTTTTTGAGGTTCAAAAGCTCTTTTATTTTCTTAATTTATTTATTTTTATTTTTTCATAAATACCCTACCAAAATTTTTGGTATATTTTCTCATACAATATACAATCATTTTTGTATTTTTTTTGGTCATTTTTCTCATACAATATACAATCATTTTTGTATTTTTTTTGGTCATTTTTCTCATACAATATACAATCATTTTTGTATTTTTTTTGGTCATTTTTCTCATACAATATACAATCATTTTTGTATTTTTTTTGGTCATTTTTCTCATACAATATACAATCATTTTTGTATTTTTGTGGGTGATTTTTCTCATACAATATACAATCATTTTTGTGGGTGATTTTTCTCATACAATATACAATCATTTTTGTATTTTTGTGGGTGATTTTTCTCATACAATATACAATCATTTTTGTATTTTTGTGGGTGATTTTTCTCATACAATATACAATCATTTTTGTATTTTTGTGGGTGATTTTTCTCATACAATATACAATCATTTTTGTATTTTTGTGGGTGATTTTTCTCATACAATATACAATCATTTTTGTATTTTTGTGGGTGATTTTTCTCATACAATATACAATCATTTTTGTAATTTTTTTTTTTTTTTTTTATTAAATAAAGTATAAAATCTGGTTTTATTATTTTTTTTTTTTTTTTTTATTAAATAAAGTATAAAATCTGGTTTTATTATTTTTTTGGTTTTTTTTTTATTAAATAAAGTCTAAAATCTGGTTTTATTATTTTTTTGGTTTTTTTTTATTAAATAAAGTATAAAATCTTGTTTTATTATTATTTTTTTTTTTTTTTTATTAAATAAAGTATAAAATCTGGTTTTATTATTTTTTTGGTTTTTTTTTTATTAAATAAAGTCTAAAATCTGGTTTTATTTTTTTTTTGTTTTTTTTTTTATTAAATAAAGTCTAAAATCTGGTTTTATTATTTTTTTTTTTTTTTTTTTTATTAAATAAACTTCAAAATCTGCTATTTAAATTTTTTTTTGGTATTTTTTTCAGATTCAGACTCTCCCCAAAACATCCAATAAATTTTTTAATTTAGTTTCCACCCTCCTTGCTCTTTCATTATTTTTTCTGTTGGCCAAATGTATCTCCTCCACCTCTTCTCTGCAGGCCCATATTTCCGAGATCAGCATCTGTTTTGTATGCCTGTCCAAGCCACCACCTGATCCTGAAATGTGGGACAAAACAATTTTTTGAAATTAGGCAGGCCTACATCTACATTACCTGAAGCTGGGTTAGTTATATGTTACTTTACCTGATGTGGTGGCAGGCTGCGCATCATCACCATCCCTCGGGGGTGTGGCTTGCTGGACTTCTTGCTCCCTTCTTGCTTCATGACGCCCTACGAGAATGAAGAAAATGGAAACAGGATTTTTAGAGCTTATAGGCCTGAAAGAGGAATATGATTCACTTTATAAAATTTCTGGGACTATTGATGTTTAGAAAAACCCCTCAGGGCAAAACACAGGATTGAAGGCATTCACAAAGATCCTGACAAATCTTGTAGCTTTGGTCTACTTTTAAACATGTAAGCCAACAAAGTATACACTGGATCACCTCAGCTCTGTGTGAAGCCCAAAATGGGTTATTAAAGGGGACAACAATTATGCAAATGAGTCCACATGTGTCACCGACTGCTGAGCAGACTCTCCTTTTACTGTATATTTAATTATTAAAAAAAAATTTGTGGTTTTAATAGCACATCTACATAATTTTCACGATTGATCTCACCACAATTTTCAAAAAATGTCATAATTTGTAGGATTTAAAACACAATATTTAGTCGTTCCGAATGGACGTCCAGTTTGACGACAAATTATTGTGCCTAAAAAAATATTACAGTACAACCTGAAATAAAAAACACATGGCGCGGAACAAATCTTACAAAATATATAACAAACTTACTTCTTCTAATCACTCTCCTGATCCTCTTCATTTGTTCCGGCTCACGTTTCTTAAGGTCACACCACCTTTTCCGGATCTGCTCCTTGGACCTTTTCACTCCAAATTTGCGATGGAGACTCCTCCTCACCTTCTCCATTATTGCGGCCTTGACCTTGTTCGGGTACTTATATGGCCCATGCCTCCCATCGTAGTCCTCTGCTTTGAGGATGAGGACCATCTCCACCATTTCCTCAAAGGTCATGTTGGAGGCCTTACAACTGATTCGCCGTGCTGCCATATTCTCCAACATGTGCTTCCAACAAAAAAAAGATGGAAAAGGGGCGGGGAAAATACGACACCATGAACGTCAGGGGCGGGGAGACGTGCGTAAAGTCCCACATGCGCGTGTATAAAGGGCTACCACGTGAGTAAAAGGGGCGTTCACAGTTTGTGGAAGACGGCGGAGATAACGATCGGGTCAAAGACCGGTATGTAACTACATTTTACATGTTTTTCTTGATTGAATGATTTTGTGGCCTACATCTTAGGTTCAGAAATTACAACATAGCCAGTTTGAAATTTGAAGGTAATGGTCCGCTATAGTGCCGTCGTACGTAAACAACGCTTTGATTATGCATTTTGATCCAACTACTGTTGTGTGGGCAATCTCGGTTCTCATCAGGATGTCTTCTAAAAACAAGTCGGTTTAAACATGATGCAAATGGTCGCTTTTATGTCTTGACCAAACTATATCGGAGTGCTTTTATCTAACTAACGTTTCATACACAAATGAGGATGAGATCTGGCTTATTAGTTCGACACAACTGGTCATCTGTTTCCTAGGAACTGACCCAACATGATCTGCTGCCAATTCCACCTTGTCGTTTTTGCGACGGAAGATAAGGGGCGGGGGGGAAACATCAATTTTTTTTAAGCATGGGCGGATGTCGTGTGCGGAGTGTATATAAGGCTCGAACACATGTAGCGTCCATACGACCGGGTTGCGTAAGAAAGACGTTTGAACGACAAGCGTGTAGGTATGCTTCGAACTTGGGACAGCAGTGGCATATTCAGGAAAGACAGACATTTAAAGGAGCACTAAGCCAAAATTGTTTGGGGCAGAAATAACTAACTTTACATTATATCAGTCTTGATTTCATGTCCTCATTGTCCCTTTTTGCTTTTAAGCAGCTGTAATCATTTGCATAAATCATCACTTCCTGGTTCTGCTCCCTCTCAAATTTATCAGGGGAGCTTGTCACTGTGGTCTAAGCTGTGTGTGTAAAAATCCACCAAAACAATGCTACTAATTTTTGAAATTAAAATATGCCCTGCTTTTATTTTTTTTGGGTTCTGTGTGTCTCTTTACTTCACAGAAACAATAACTAAATTTAAAACCAAAAGTGAAACTAGAGGCACATTATATGTATGCACTTGTATGTCTCTAGACACTGTAAACAGTAATTTCCTCCAAAAATATAGTTTTCCATTAGTGACCCTTTAAGGGCTAGCTTGTGAGAAAGAGTAATTGACTTTCTAGATTGTGTAGTGACATTATTTTTTTATCCTTGGTTTTGGACAGGAAAAGATGAATCTCTTTAACCGACCCGACTTCTTGGAGATCTTCATTGATAGGTGGCAAGAACTTCCTGTTCTGTGGGCCACCAAAGACCCCATCTCTCGAAATAGAGAATTGCGCAAAACTGCACTGGAGAGCCTGCTCCCACTTGTGCGGAGACAGGTGGGGTTTGATGTGACAACTGACCAGTTGGAGGTCAAAATTGGGACCTTGAGAGGCACCTACAGGAAGGCACGCAACAAGGTCTTGGCTTCGATGAGGTCTGGAGCTGGAGCAGGGCGGGTATTTAAACCCAAGTTGTGGTACTACAGCAAACTGAGCTTCCTGGATGAACACCTGGAGGTTAGGGAGTCACTTTCTAGCCTTCGCCCCAGAAGCCACAGAAGCTCCAGCCTTCCCTCCAGCCAACCTGCTGCTCCCTCTGCAGAAGAACCCTCTCAGCAGCCTTCCATCCTGGATGAAGATCCAGATTTGCCCAGCTGGAGCCAGGTATATAGTACTTTCAATGTGCAAATATGTGGTGTTCAAATGTTGTTAAAGAGATGTAAATTAAGATATTAAAGGTAAATAAAAATTAGATCTAAAAGTGTTATTCCTAAAATTTGTCAGTATTGGCCATGAATTTTTGTGGTGTGATTGACCATAAAACATGGGTCAGAATGATTGGCTTAGCTAAGTCGTGACCAAAAAAAATGCAACAGTCAGGAGCTTAAATAAATAAACCAAAAATGTTAAAAAATAGTAAAACTTTACTTTTTTTCCATACACAGGACGAGACCAGGCAGCAGGAGGATCAGGAAAATGCCAGGCAGGAGGAGGACAGGGTGAGTGGCTTGGAGGAGGCTGCAGGCCCAAGTATCTTGGACGTGTTGGCAGGCCCAAGTATCAGTAACGTGGTGGCAGGCCCAAGTGGAGCGGATGAGGTGGCAGGCCCAAGTGGGTTGCACGAGGTTGCTGGGCCAAGCACGAGATGCCAGGTGTCTCCTCTTCGTCTGCGTCCGAGAAGGCAGGTGAGGGATACAAGGGTGCGTGACGCCTCACTAGCCCTCATTCGGGATGCCCATGCAACCCTGCAACAGCCTCCCACTGCTCAGGAGGGATTTGTCACAGTTGTTTTGGCCAAAATGTCAGAAATGACATTAGACCAACGCCTCCTCTTTGAGGGCCTCCTCATCACCCTGGCAAATCAGGGGGTGAGGGGTCTTCTCACAGAGGACACTGTGATTTGCCGCCATCCCCATCCTCACACACCACATAACTCCCAAGCTCCCCCACCTTCTTCTTCTTCTCATGCTCCTTCTCAAGCTCCCCCACCTTCTTCTTCTTCTTCTTTTTCTCATGCTCCTTCTCAAGCTCCCCCACCTTCTTCTTCTTCTTCTCCTGCTCCTTCTCAAGCTCCCCCACCTTCTTCTTCCTCTTCTTCTCCTGCTCCTTCTGAACATTCTTCTTCCTCTTCTTCTCCTGCTCCATCTGAACATTCTTCTTCCTCTTCTTCTCCTGCTCCATCTGAACATTCTTCTTCCTCTTCTTCTCCTGCTCCATCTGAACATTCTGCTTCCTCTTCTTCTTCTACTACTCCTCCTCCTTCTACTGCTCCTCCTCCTTCTACTGCTCCTCCTCCTTCTACTGCTCCTCCTCCTTCTACTCCTCCTCCTTCTACTCCTCCTCCTTCTACTGCTCCTCCTTCTACTGCTCCTCCTCCTTCTACTCCTCCTTCTACTGCTCCTCCTCCTTCTACTCCTCCTCCTTCTACTGCTCCTCCTCCTTCTACTGCTCCTCCTCCTCCTCCACCTCCTCCTCCACCACCGTCGGCTACTCATCCTCCACCACCTTCGTCTACTCCTCCTCCTGGCATGAGTACTACCCCTGTGGCACCACCTCCAGCCAGGCATAAGAGGAAGGCTGCTGAGAAGGCTGCAGAGAAGGTGAAAGAGCAGGCTGCAGGGAAGCCACCAAGGAAGGCCTTGAAGAAATCAAGAAAGTGACTCCCTTACTTCCATGTGGTGTACCAGAGTTCAGGCTGCTGTAGTACCACAACCTGGTGACATCTGCCTGCCCTGCTCCAGTTTCTGACCTCGGGGAGTCCAAGACCTTGATGCGTGACTTCCTGAATGAACCTCTCAAGTCCCCATTTTGGCCTCCAACTGATCACCAGTCACATCAGGCCACACCTGGCTGTGCACAAATGGCAGCAAGCTCTCCAGTGCTGACTTTTGCATATCAAATTTTTTTTTATTACCAAAATAAATGGTACATTTTTTTTTTACAGTTCATACTTGTCCTTGTATTTTTTTACATTTCAATTTTGCAAGTGAGAAGGCAGGTTCTTATTTTGTAAAAATTGGATATAAGGTGTAATTTGAAAGGGACACATGAGATAAGACAAAGCAATAAGGTTTCTATGGGGGGAACTTGACATTACAAAAAATAAAAGGATTAGCATTTTTTAAAAATTAAAAAATAAGGTGATTAAAAGCAGGATTTAAAACACATGACCAAAATAAGGTGACAATAAAAAAAAAAAAAAATATTGAGTCCAGTAAGAAAAAGGTTCCACCTAATTTTAAGGAACTCTGTGTGAATATCGTAAAAAAAAAATTATTAGATTGCTGTTTTGTGCCCTTAGGAAAAATTGTGTAAAGCGCTGCAAATAAACGATTAAATAATGTTGGAAGCGACACGAATGTGCTATCTCCAATCCAAACGCTAGTTTTACCTATGTTGGTCTCCAGTGTCTAAGTTTTTGACAAGTTTCTTAGCATACACACGACCGAGTTTCTCGTTTAAAAAACAGCCCGATGAAGAACTCGTCGAGCCAAAATCCACTGCCATCGAGAAAATAGAGAACCTGCTCTCTATTTGCTCGACGAGTTCCTCGGCGGCTCCATCGGGCCAAAAATGTACACACGACCGAGTTTCTCGACAGAATCCGGCTCTTCACCGAGATTCTCGACGAATTCTGCCGAGAAACTCTGTCGTGTGTACGAGGCCTTAAAGGGGATGTATATATACGTCCTTTTGCAAAGCCGTGCCATTCTCCTGACGTATATCGTCGTGCGGCGGTTGGCAAACAGTTAAAGAACACAACATACAGGCATTTGAGAAAAAATATAGATACTGACACACACACACACCTACACAGGTTGAACTGGATGGACTATTGTCATTATTCAACTTTAATGTAACTATGAGTGCACTGGTGGGCACAACCATTGTCCATTGATACTACAATTCTGTCTGCCACGATGGCAGACAGGACTTGTAGTTTATTCATTCACAGATTCTTGTAACAAAGTCGTGTGGGCGGAGCCATGCTGGTTTTAAATGTGGCTGCGGTTTTGGGGGAGAGGAACCCCTACCCACTGGCATGTGGGGTTTGGGGGGTAAGGGAACATGTGCTGGTACATGTTACACCCTAAATACTGATGTGCCATGTAACCTGTTCCAAAAAGTGAACTTAGCCCTAAAAGCATTACCTATGGAAAAGTGAAGGTACTAAAGTTTGTCACCATTTCAGAGGTCCCGTCATTGTTTGGCTTGACATACCGGCTATCTATTTATTCAGTGCAACCTCATCTTTTATATTTTACCAAATAAGTGGGTAATATATTACAACCTTCCTTCTATTCATTTCCAGCACCATCCTGGGGTGACCATGACTGACAATGTCATAGCAGCCTAGGCATGCTGGGATTTGTAGTCCTGGGAGCTCTTCTCTTCACACTGTGAACTGCTGTAACCTATCCGCGTTGATAGGCTTTATTTTGCGCGTTAACATGTGCTGCGTGATGTCACTGTATACATGGGCAGGCCAAAGGGGGTGGAGTCAGGGGTGGGGCCAAGGTGGGGGGTAGCAAAATGTAGATTTGCCTAGGGTGTCAAAAATCCTTGCACCAGCACCGAACATGAACCTAAGCTGGGTGTAATCTTTGTCTGGGCGCATTGTGTTCCAGTACTGAACTGACCGAGTATAAAAAGATACGAGTAAAGTTTCATTGGACGCTCTCACCTTATACTTTAGTGTGTGTGGATTTATTTCAGATTGTTTGTTATTTATTTTTAAAGAGAAATCCATGTCATGTAATGCTTGAGCCAAAATGTAGACTGAGATATAAACTCTATAGGATGTTTTCTCATCAGGAAAAGATAAACCAAGTGGAAGTGTCACCACACCGCAGTCCCTAAGAGAACGTCTAAATGTGAGTGGAATGAGGACATTTTTCATTTGGTTTTTTGAAAAGCATTCATATTCAGTTATGAGAAAATCCTCCATCAGGGGGTCATTTGGGCGGCTGGATGGATAAATACTACGAAAATATTCCATGATTTCCTTTATGTAGAGATTGGGGAATGTAAACGCCAAGCTGCAGTTACTGAGACCAAAAAACACGTCACCCATTGACCAAGAATCTGGTATAATAAAAGTTTTCTCTGTGTAATAAGGGACATTATTATACAAAAACTTGTAATAAGTCATACTAACTGAGCCACAAATAATAAGAACTTCCGTGGTTGAGCTCCGCAGCTCTGGAGGAATTTTATTACAATTCTCTTTAGACACCAGAATCTTGAATTCAATACAAATTCCATGATCAGATAAATGTTTGCTGAGATGTCGGATCTCCCTCACTCCGTATTCATCATCAGATGTAAGGATCCCGACCCAGTTCCACTTCAACCTTTCCAGTAACTTTGCTATGGCCACATATTGCATCTCATCATCCGGAACTGTCCGGAAAAAGTTTGGATACATCTTTCTATCACTCAGCAAAGTATCTCTGGCTCCATAACTAATCTAGAAAGAAAGAAAACAGTCTATATAAATAATGTGGAACTCTTAATATCCAAATGGAAAGAAGAAAAACTTAACAGCTTCAACTCTTCTGGGAAGGCTGTCATCAAGATTTAGGAGTGTGTGCAAGGAGAATGTTTGACAATTCTTCCGGAAGCCCATTTGAGACGTCAGGCACCGGTTTTGGATGAAAAGGCCTGGCTCACAGTCTCAGCTCTAATTTATCCAAAAGGTGTCCTTTCGGGTTGAGGTCAGTCAAGATCCTCCACCCCAAACACCCGCATCCATGTCTTTATGGACTTTGCTTTGTGCACTGGTCAAAATCATTTGGTGGAGGACGATTATGGTGCAGGGTGGTGTTTCAGGGGTTGGGCCTTAGTTTCAGTGAAGGGAACTCTTAAGATGTCAGCATACCAAGACATTTTGGACAATTCAATTCTCCCAACTTTGTGGGAACAGTTTGGGGACGGCCCCTTCCTGTTTCAACATGACTGTGCACCAGTGTGCAAAGCAAGGTTCATAAATACATGGATATGCAAATTTGGGGTGGGGAAACTTGGCTAACCTGCACAAAGTCTTGACCTAAACCCGATAGAACACCTTTGGGAAGAATTAGAGTGCAGACTGTGAGCCAGGACTTCTAGTCCAACATCTGTGCCTGACCTCACAAATGTGCTTCCTAAGAATGGTCAAACATTCCCATAGACACCCTCCTAAACCTTGTGGACAGCCTTCCCAGAAGAGTTTAAGCTGTTATAGCTGCAAAGGGTGGGCCAACTCAATATTGAACCCTACGGACTAAGACTGGGATGACATTAAAGTTGATGCGTGTGTAAAGGCAGGTGTCCCAATACTTTTGGTAATATAGGGCCAGATCCACGTACAGCGGGCGCAACTTAAATATTGGGATTTAAGTTACACCGCCGCAAAATCTCTACCTAAGTGCTCGATCCACAAAGCACTTACCTAGAAATTTGCAGCGGTGTAACTTAAATCCGTCCGGCGCAAGGCGTGCCCAATCTAATGGGGCGAGTCCCATTTAAATTAGGCGCGCTCCCGTGCCGGACGTACTGCGCATGCTCCCGACGCGATTTTCCCAATTTTGCTTTGCGCGAAGTTACGTTGCGCCAAGTTTTGAGAATCGCGACGGGCGTAAAAGAAAAAAAAAGAGTTGAGGCGGGAAAAAAAAATAAAAAATTTGACAGCGACGCGGGAAAGAAGGGTCTACTTTTACATGGTGTACTAAGTTTACACTTTGTAAAAGTAGCCCTAATTTTGCGACGGCAAACTAACACTTACGGAAAAAAAACGAAGGGAAAAAGCTTTGTGGATCTCCGTAAGTGCTAATTTGCATACCCGACGCGGAATTTCGACGACAAATGCCCCCAGCTGGCGGCCGCGGTACTGCATCCTAAGATCCGACAGTGTAAAACTATTACACCTGCCGGATCTTAGGAATATCTATGCGTAACTGATTCTATGAATCAGTCGCATAGATAGAAACAGGGATACGACGGCGTATCAGTAGATACACCTGCGTATCCCTTTTGTGGATCTGGCCCATAGGGTATAATCATCAGAGGACTGAATGGGCAAAAGTTCAGGCATTTGTCCAAATGCCATAACAGCCAAATATTGGACTGAACCATTGGCCCATCCCTACACAACACTGCCTTCTTTTTTTAGAACAATGTTATACTTTACGATGCTTTGCCAGAAGGATTATTTGCACCCTTTTGACCCACCTCACCATAAGACGACTCGCTGTCCTGACGTTACATAATATAGGAAATTCTTCTTTTCTTACCTGGGTGTAACCATATAGATTCAGCAGCTGGGCCATTTGGAGAGTGGTGTCAGAATGGAGATCTCCAATGAAACCAGCCAGGGCACCCCGCTCCATACAGGAATAATTTGGAGCTTCCTTTGTATGTCCAGACAATATCTGTAGAACATCTTTTATAGCTTTATTCACATGTCCACAAGAATCATACACATGATATCCCAGAGTTATGTTGGGAAGAATATCTGGACTGCGGTTTATCTCATCAATAGCAAATATAAAAGCCAGGAGATGTGTGTATTCTCTCCGGTAAACTCTGCAGGAAATGGAGAGTTTTTCATTGGTCTACAGGACAAGGGTTCAAGCCGAATTTCTTTATGACAAAATGTAGAACACATTTCAACTGCAGATCTATGGTGGGATTGGTGGCCGTGTGTATTGCTCCATAGGACCAGCAACTTGAAAAAATGTAAACATGCTTATTATCATCAGAACATGACATGGCACGTAGCAATTGATACATAACTAGATAGTAAAACATTCACATATATATATATATACACATCACACAATGACATAACAACAATTCATATATGTACACATGGGTCATATAGTGGCACATAAATGTAGTTCTAGTGTAATCATATATGGGCATAGATCATATGGTGACATATTGCAGTACCGGTAATGTAAACCATAAATACCGGATATCATAAGATCAATTGGAAAAACAAAATTGCTGTATGAAGGTGAAAAATAAACTGGATGTTAGGGACATGACTGCATCCCATAAGCTTGGTGTGTTTTGTGGATCAACTCCACTTCTTCAGGAGCAGATACATAACAAGTTCTATGAAAAAGCAAAAATTACCAACATGATCCAATGAAAAGACCCAATAGGTGACTTCCTCAGGGGTCAAAGGTCAGATGTTGAGTGTCAGCTTTTTAAAACACATATGCGTGGTCACCTGATCTTTGACCCCAGAAGAAATCACGTAGTAGTGGCGATACGCGTTGGGCAGAGTTGGGTGACATAGCACAGGCAGCACACGGGAGCCACGACCCCGCTGGAGATAGAGATGGAATGCACAGTTTTTATCTTAGATGTGAGTGGATATTTTCAATAAATTCTGTGTGTTTTTAAACACTTCACATTGGGGGCTTGTTTGCTTTGATTGAGGGAAACGGATAAAAAAAATAAGTTACTCCACACGGCTCACATAAAGCCTCTAACATAACTCAGAGAGGGGAAAGGAGGAGAAGGACACACATACCCAAGTTGGGGAAGATGAGATCGGACCTACACAGGTCTATTATTGAGGTGATCGCAGTGGTGAATCGGTGTCGGGGATTGACGCACATGTATGCCGTATTGAATCCACGTAGGGTAAAGGCTACAGAGGGTCATATTAAAGGAGCACCGTGTGTAAGAAAATGTGTTACAAACTATATGTTTTCTTGTTACACTCTGAAGTAATGTGTATTGATGTCACTAATGCAGGATTGGGTTTTTATTTTGATAAGCGCAGCCAACACTTTTCAGTTGTGGGGACACAATATTTTAGTTGTTCGGCTGTCACACAAAAATATTTTGACATTGAAGGAGACAGCGCGGGATAACACATACTGTTATTCTTTAGTTTAACAAAAGAAACTTGGCAGGGCTGACACCATTTATTGTTATTTCTTGTTATTTCATTTAACAAATAGAAGTGTATTGTCAGTTCACAACAAGAACAGATCGATGGAAATTGTTCTGTGACTGCGTTGTCTTTAATCCTTTGAAATATTAAAATGCCTGATGATTAGATAAACCCCCCCAAACATTATATATTTTCTGAAAGCAAAGACCCTGCAGAATACAATGGTGGTCGTTTAAAATTGTTATGATATGAGAGGAGCTGTTTATCAAATACATATTTTCTGTAAAAAATACAATAAAAGTAATGTTACTGCACACAAACAAGATGCATTACCCAACGAGTTAATAGAAACCCAACATGTAAAGCCTTAAAATTGTTCATGCCGGTGAAAAGGTAAATGCAATTTCGGCCATCAGAAACAGAAATACTATATAATGTTATTGTGATGCCTTAAAATGCATGTCCAACCAAAACCTTTTTTCTTTGGGACAGACACTGTCCAGGGCTCCATTAGAGAGATTTCCCCTCACTTCCTGTCCTACAGATAAGAGTTTTACCGGACAGGAAGAGAGGAAAAATCTACAATAGGGACAGAAATACAAGACTGACAGGGATTCCAGACTTCCAGTACTTTGTGAATGGGCTATACGTGATTTTCACTAACACATTGAAGGATATACTTTGATTTTATATAAATGCCTTGTAACAGACTGAATGAGTCCTGCACATTATCACACATCTCTCCTAAAGACACAGCTCTGTAGATCAGATTGGAAGATTTACACTTCATATTTCACTTACGCTGAACACATGAGATTTTTAATAGGTCTTCCTTTCTCTCCCCACTCTGACACTGCAGAATGTACAGAGAATATCCCTCCTATAATGATGTCTCCATCCTGAGAATACTTGTACTCAAATGTATAATTCTTCATAGTCATATCACAGCGGTGAGCAGAGTTCTGGGTGTCAGATATGCAGGGGGTCACACACAAAGACAACAACCACAATATTCTAAGTGGATATCTGAAGACAACATGGCCGAGTCTCTGATAGACTCCAATGAGTTCTTCCTCTTCTCCCTCCTCATCATCACTGACAGCAGCCCAGGATCCTGACACTGACTTCATGAATCAGCTGAAGGCTGTGAGAGTGTCAGGTTTATAAAGAATAATTCTGTTATTTTTTTTACTGATAGACTGGAATATGAATCTGCTTATAGAGTAAGAAAAAAAAGGCCAAACCTAAAATACACAGAATCCATCTTTGTCAGCACTGTAGATAGTGAAGGTTATAACATTACCATTATGCCATATTGTACATGAAACTGTAAAAATGAGAAGTTTGATGGCCAAGAATGTCATGTTTATTATTATTATTATTATTATTATTATTATTATTATTATTATTATTATTACTCTATAAATACAGGTGTAGGGATGAGGTTTGGCAGTTACCATCGATTTGTGGGGAATCTCTGGGATTCTTAAAGTTTGTGAATCACAAACTTTTGGCTGAAAAGTTTGCAGGTTCTCCACCAAAATAGAGAACAACCTCTAATGCAGTACACAAGGAATGGATGAAGGAATGGATGACCTATCGATAGGCCGGTGGGGTCACAGCAGCTACAGTATATTATCTGTGTTTTTGGGGGAAGTTGACACTTTTGTGTAGGGAGAGATTTTTATTTTTTTATGTTTTCCTCTGTGCATGTCATCCATGACAGTGCATAAATCAGAACATAAATGTGATACTGCCATTCTGTTCTTTAAACTGCCTTTCCTGCGAAAGACTGCCACTGGATCATTTGAAAGACTAAGTGCAGAAGAGGCGCATGCACGGCAGTGTCCATGATGGAGGCTTAGCCCGGGAGCATCGATCCAGCCTTCTAGCCTGCACCGCAGCAGTCTGAGCCCTCGTTCTAGCGTGGCAACACCACCAGCCAACCATGGAGCAGCCGACTATCACCAAATGTTCACAGGCTCTTAGGAGGCCCTGTCCTGACAACATTGCAGGAACTGCTGACAATCCAGGATCCTTGGGAACAGGAGGCCCATGACCCCACTCTCACCCCCTCATACCTTCTCTTCACGATGGCTGAATTTCCGAAAATGCTAACTAGGGGACTGTCCAAAACTGCAGCCTAGATCACAGCCTCTATCCACACTGACTTACAGCAAATATGGACCAGGATAGAAGTGATTGAGAAGAAAGCAGACCAAACGGTCTCCAGAATTAACCAGAACTCTGCCATAATTACAGGATCTCCAGGACCAACTAGAATCAGCATTTTCCAAAATTGATGACCTTGAAAATAGATTGAGACGCTATAATTTCAGAATCATGGATCTACCAGAATCTGTTAGAGAAGTTTACCCGGCAGTTCAAGAAATTATTAAAAGTCTCATCCTTGACATACCAGCTCACAGTCTGGAACTGGATAGGACACCTAGGGCTAAATCCACAAAAGGGATACGACGGCTTAACTGCTGTTACACCGTCGTATCCCTGTTCCTAACTATGGAACTGATCCACAGAATCAGTTTTCCATAGTTAGGGAGAAGATCCGGCATGTGTAAGGGACTTACACTGCCGGATCGTAGGATGCAGTACCGCATCCGCCGCTGGGGGCATTTTGTGTCGAAATTCCGCCTCGGGTATGCAAATTAGCACTTACGGAGATCCACGAAGCTTTTCAGCTTCGTTTTTTCTCCGTAAGTTTTAGTTTGCATACGCAAAATTAGGGCTGCTTTTACAAGGTGTAAAGTTAGTACACCATGTAAAAGCAGACCTTTCTGTCCAGCGACGCGATTTCTTTTTAATTTTGAATTTTGTTTTCCCGACGCAACTTTATTGACCCGTCGCAATCCACAAAGCTCGGCGTAACGGAATTTTGCTCTATGCACGTCGGGAAAATGACATCATGAGCATGCGCAGTACGGCCGGCGCGGGAGCGCGCCTCATTTAAATGGGAATCGCCCCCATTGGAAGAGGAACGCCTTGCGATGGCGGAATTTAAGTTACACAGCCCAAAATTTCTAGGTAAGTGCTTTGTGGATCAGGCACTTAGGTAGAAATTTTAAGGCAGTGTAACTTAAATGGAAAAATTTACATTAGGCACGATCTTTGTGGATTTGGCCCATAGAGCTCTACAACTACCATGCTCTGCTGGTCTTGCTAGAGACATTATAGTAAAACCCCACTTCTATACAGTCAAAGAAGAAGTGATGAAGTGGTCCCGCTCCACTGATAAGCTGGAAATCATGGGCTGTCAGATTCAAATCTTTGCAGACCTGTCGCCATACACTGTCCAAAAGCAACCATCTCTTAAACCATTACTCCAAGTCCTGACACACAAAGATATCACATACAGATTGGCCTTCCTGCTTCGCCTAAACTTCTCATACTGTAACAAACCCTATAATTTCTCCTCCTTTCCAGAAGGCGAATGGCTACTCCTACATTTAGTCCTGATCACCCAAGAACTGCCTCAACCATCATCCAATAGAGGGGCATTGTCATCAAAATGGCCATCACCAACAAGCCCACTGACGTATGTGTGGCAGAAGCAAAAACCCAAGAGATCAAGGGAATCCCTCCCTCCGTGATGTGGACTGTGACGAGACCCCTTTGCTCGCCCAGGTCCTGCTCTCCCGACACTCCTCTGCTACCAGTGAGTCAGCTTGCAGATTGCAGCATCTGATAGTCCAGTCATCCAAGGTTCCGGGGTCCGAACTACAGCTATGTGCCGTTCAGACCCATTAAGAACAAACACCAGGCAGGCTGTATGTAAGTTCAAACAGGACTCTTTATTTTCAATTACACAGCACACTTTTATACAGAATTTTAGAACATCCCACTCCCAACAACCGCTTTCCTATTGGTCAATTGTAAAGTATGCAGTCTTCACTCAGGTCCTCCTTGACCATGCAAATGAGGACTTTAAATAGTCAACAGGGATTGGTCCAATAGCTTGGATAGAAAGACTTGTGTATTGAGACAGAAGCCCCAGGGGGTAATCAATGTACACAATAACCCGGTCTACTTAATTACTACCTCTGAGATGTTACATTCCTTTTAGACAATAGAATGCTAATTCAATACAGCTGACAGGCTTCTGACCTTTAGAACAATACAAAGTCCCTTAGCGTAAACACATACATCTTCAAACATACATAATAGATTCAATTAACCTTCAATCCCCAATTCTAGCCAGACGGAGTGTCTCCGACACCCGCTCTTAACCTGCAGAACACAATAAAAGATATTTCACAAGCTGGTTCCACTTAGCATTTCAAAAGCCGGTGTCCTTGCATTGAATGTCCCTCTCCTGTGTAACAGATGTCAAGTAGAAACACTTTAATATCTCAAGATCCATGACATTTGGACAATCAACCTTTAATACCAGTTCACCCTGCCAGTTCTCTTTGGAACTGTGCCTTAGGGATATCCTACCTCCTCGCAACTGACATTCCATTTATTCTGATTAACTTTTGGATTCAACCCCAAATTCCAAAAGGGGGACTTTTCCAAAGGGCTGGCCTCCTACAAGACTCCCCGTCTCCCCGTGTTACCTGGTTGTTTTCTTAGAGTAAAATATGTTTTTGAAATGTTTTCTTAATCTTTTAATTACCTATGGCCCGGGTTTCCTTTACATATTTTAACATCCTCATCGGACTTTGGGGATAAAGGAATCCAAGGACCACAGCAGCCTACCTTAGGATACATCCCCAGCTGGGGCGCAGACCTCCTCTTAAATAATTCAAGGGCCAGTCACTGGTGGCTGTCTCCTGCTCCTCCATGGCCGATAACAGGCCACACCACAAAGGCCCGGCTACTTTCTACAGCAATGCAAACGTTAAACGTTATGGTGGGGGCAACTGGATCAGTAGCAGTGCACCTCAATCTGACGCTGATAGGAGAGCTCCATTTTATTCTCCTGTATGAGTCAGATTACCTTGTCTTATCTAGAATGACTTGGTTTACTTTTGGGTAAAGGGTTGGGAAGGGGCAGTTCCCTCCCCAGCTCTAGTGGGTCTGGGATTGCATTAATTGGTTGGTTTTCTAATGCATCTTCTTCTATCTCCTTCACTTCTCATTATCCTCTCATCTTCCTACCCACCTCTCTCTACTGTCCTCCACTCCTCACAGGGCCTCTCTGGAGTTCCTACCTCAAAGCACACAGGATCAGGATGACATGGAATCAGGGGCGGACTGACAACTCATGGGGCCCCCGGGCAATAGAAGATTATGGGGCACTTGGGCTTACAGATGGCCACCACGCCAGGAGGCAGTGCAGAGGCTGGGCAGCTAAAATCTCGGGATTTTCACATCAAAAGCATGTCGGTTTCGTACATATCAGGGACAGATAAAAAAAAACATAGATTTTTACATACTGTCCCTGGTTTTACTGAGCCTGGCAACCCTGATGGGGCCCCCTAGTGGCATGGGGCCCTCGGGCAGTGCCTAAGTGACTCAATGGTCAGTCCGCCCCTGCATGGAATGTATGAATACTTCACTCTGCCAGGGAGGCTGTCTCCAGATCTTTTCCCACAATGTGCAGGGACTTAATTCCACAGTAAATAGATGCAAAATACTACAGCAGAATCACACACTAAAGGCAGATGTTCTACTGTTACAAGAGATGCACTTCACAGCTATATACAATCCCTCATTTCTCCACAAGATTTTTCCTCAATCCTATTTAGCAAATGCAGAGAACACGATGAGAGGAGTAGCAGAATGTTTCTCTAGCAGGGTTAACTTCTCACCTACTAAGGTACTTATTGACCCTGAAGGGCAATATTTACTGGTAACTGGCTCAATAAACAGGGGGATTTACACATTCATCTCCTATTAATTATACCCCTAACAAGGACCAGGGAATATTCTTTGAAGTTGTACTGCAGACTTCAAAGCCTCACTTCCTAGGCACAGTCATTCTAGGTGGGGATTCCAACACTCTCTTTGACCTCTCCTTAGACAAGTCCAACTCAAAGATACCAAAAGCCAAGCACCCCCCTAGGCGAAGCTTGAAAGTGGCACAAATTCTACAGACAAATGGACTGGTAGAAATGAACCCCCACACCAAAGATTACACACACTACTCCATTCCACACGGAACCCATCCCAGGATAGACAACATTGTTTCTGAAATCCACTGCCATTCCACTAGCAATTGCCTCTAAAGTCCATGACACTTCCATATCAGATCACTCCATAAGATGCTGACCCTATGAGCTACCTCTGGGTTAAAGGGTCCCTTTAAATTGTGCAGCAATGAGACTCCACTGAGTAACCCTGTCCATTGCATGGTCTTAGAAAAAGCTTTGAAATATTATTTTTCGGAGAACGATAATGAGTCGGCCTCACCATGGGCACTATGGGCAGCACATAAAGCGGTAATGAGAGGTAGACTCATTCAGCTTGCATCTCAAATTAAGTGTGAACATGGGGCCAAAATAAAGAAGTTGACAGAGGAATTTTGTATGCTCAGTATAAGCCACAAAAGTAACCCAACTCCAGACAACCTGACTCGGCTTGACTCGAGTCCAACTAAACTTATCCTTGACCACGTCAGCCGGAAAACACTTACAATGGATCGGGGTACGCTTCTACTACCAAGAAGCCAAACTTATCCCAAAACCACGCTCACTGGCCTTACCCAAAAATTACAGGAAATTTAACCCAGAATCCAGTGAAAATCATGGATTCCTTCCATGCCTTCTACTCAAGTTTATATAATAACCAACCCCATACTCACCCTTAGACAATATAATCAAATCTCCCAAAAATGAAACACTCTCACCAAGAGCTACTATATAAACCATTCTCCTTGGACGAAATAACGGAAGTTATAAAATACTTAAAGATATCCTCCTTCCCAAGGCCTGATGGTTTCTCAATATGCTATTACAGGAAATTTGGCACCCACCTAGAACACTTCATGGCACGTTTTTTTAACTCTCTTCGGGATGGAGCCCCTTTTCCCAACAATCTGAATTCTGCTTTCATCACAGTCATACCCAAACTAGGGAAAGACTCAGGTGAGGTTGGTAATTACCATCCCATTTCCCTCATAAATAACATCTTTAAGATTATAATGAAAATTCTGGCAATAAGACTTTCCAGTCTTATTGCTGGATACATTCACAAAGATCAGGTGGGCTTCATCCCAAGGAGACAAGGCTCGGACCAGATCCGTAGGGCAATATATCTGATCTCCCTACTACAATCTCATTGGGATGGGGGCCCCAACAGGAAGGCTTCCTATTACCAATAGACCTTCAGAAAGCCTTTGACTCTGAGTCATGGCCATACCGCTTTGATGTCCTTGAACAATGGGGGTTTGGACACAAGTTTCTAAGGGTTATCCACACCCTATACTCTAATCCAAATGTGCAAATTCGCTTAATGGGTCATTATTCCGACTTTTTTAATGTCAAAAGAGAGACTAGACATGGTTTCCCACTTTTGCCCTTGATCATTGCGATTGTGATTAAATCATTAGATTAACTCCCAACATTAGAGGGGTGAGATGTGGCCAGGAAGAGCAGTGTGCCCTCTTTGCAGACGACATGCTGTAATTTCCCACCTCTCTGCTAATATCTACCCCAATGTAGTTTGGCTGCTTCAGGAATTTGGCTCCATCTTGGGTCTACAGGTTAATGCAACCAAATCCATAGCGTTAAACATTTCTGCCCAAGCTAAACTATTAGACCAGCTCAAATAATACCTTCTATTCGTCTAGGCAGTGGACACGACCCCTTATCTATGAATAAAACTGACCAACCACATAGGTAACCTATACTTGGCCAACTACCCGCCAATGTTGGAGATATTCCACGAAACGCGTCGAGATTACAAACATACAATATAGCTGTCATGTCACAGTGAAGATGCCTACTATTATGAGCTTTATATTGTCTGAATCATCAATTGTGTTTTACTATTTATCATGGTTATATGTCATTCTGGCTCACATTGCTGGTTTCATTGTTCATCATGTGTTATTATGTTTGTTTATGTTACTATTAGAATGCTATATGATTTACCAATCATGCTTCTGTTATACATTGTAACTCATTTATTGATCTACCCTGTTTACCTACATTGCATTGTGCCCTAGCATGCCATTAATAAATATGTTTTATCATATTGATTGATTCACTATGCCCTAGTGTTCTGTTTCAATTAAAATCCCAACAATTTATTTTCCCTATTTCATGTTGCTGGGGATGGAGGCTTACGTGCCGGATGGCCATAGCCTCATTTAAAGTCCCACCCTATTAGGTTTTAAATTTAGCAATTTAAACTCCATATTCATATCAGGAATTTGGCAGAGTCTCCAGAAGGAACCGGGATCATCGGGAAAGCAGACCTCTAAATGCCGGCTAGGTAAGCTGTCCTTAAGCTTGCTATATTTCTGCCTTTCCTATGTATCCTATCTGTCATTTCTCAAGGAAACCAGACAACTCTCAGACCTATCTGGTTGGGTAACGTGTGTGTGTGTGAATGTGTTTGTGTCCTCCTTCATGGGTTGGACTGTGTGTAGATCAGGAGAATCCTCTGCAGTTCCCTGCATTGACATCTTGTGGGTGACCTAGGTCAGAGGCGTATGGTAGGGTCAGATAAAACCCACAGAGAAGAGGAGAGACGAGGAGGGTCTCTTAACCACTTAAGACCCGGACCAATATGCAGGTAATGGATCCGGCCACTTTTTGAGATTTGGCACTGCGTCACTTTAACTGACAATTGCGCGGTCGTGCGACGTGGCTTCCAAACAGAATTGGCGTCCTTTTTTCCCCACAAATAGAGCTTTCTTTTGGTGGTATTTGATCACCTCTGTGGTTTTTATTTTTTGCGCTATAAACAAAAATAGAGCGACAATTAAAAAAAATGCAATATTTTTTGCTTTTTGTGATGTCTACCTTAAATAGGTATTTATGTGAGTCTTAAATGCTGTCCCTCCCCCTGATCTAGCGACAAATTACCTGCATAATCACCGTAAGAAATAATTGCTAGCCAAGAATCGATGCCTTCCACACCCTCATGTCCCTTACCTCCCACTCACCCCCCTTTTCCCTCTTTCCCCATCTTTCTCTCTCTCTTTCTCTCTCTCTTTCTCTCTCTCTCTTATCTTGTCTTTGGTCTTTTCTATCCCCCCTATATAATGCTATTTTGTATAATGATCTTCAAATATTGACGTGACATTATTATCTGTGTTCTCAATTTATGACAAGGCTTGTTCTCTTTTGTATTGGTTTCTGTTGACACATCGGATGGACACCCAAACAGGTGACACTCTTTTGTTCAGTAGAAATTTATAACATGACATATGTTTGGTGTATTGTATGAAACAGTAAAACTGCTGTTGTATGCTTTGTTATCACCTTGTGATTTCTCAATAAAAATGTATTGGACAAAAAATATATATAGGTGACTTTCACAATTGAATTTAGAAATTAAAATTTAACATTTTAAATATAATAGAATATAATAAAATAGAAAGAATGTAGATGGTTTACAAAATTAGCATTTTAAATAGAATAATAAAATCTGTCTTCCAAAATTCTAATTTAAATTAAAAAAATAGAATTTTAAAAAATAAAAAAATAGAATAAAACAAAAAGAATGTAGCTGTCTTCTGAATTAGAATTTCAATTTTTGAATAGAATAGAACATAATAAAATAAAAAGCATATACTGTATTTATTGGGGTATAGCGCGCCCCCGCGTATAGCGTGCACCCCTAAAGTTGCCCAGAAATTCCTGTGGAAAAAAGGATTTTGTACTTACAGTTTTGGTGTCTTGCGCGGCGTCCATCGGCAGGCCCTCGTCAGGTCCGGCGTCCGTCTGCGGCTTCGGGTGTCCTCTTCGTCTGGTCCGGCATCCTTCTGCGGTGTCCTCTTCGCTCGTTTACCCGCTTTCCCCGTGCCGAGTTTGAATACTGCGCCGGCATATACGGAGCGCAGTACACTCGGGCAGGCTCGGCTACTGTCGCGCTCATGTCCTGCAGTCCAGGACGTGAGCGCGGGAGGAGCCGAGACTGCCCGACTATACACAAATGTACTGCGCTCGGTATATGCCGGCGCAGTTATCAAACTTGGCGCGGGAAAGCGGGTATCGGCGTATATCGCGCACCCACGATTTTGCCCTGATTTTCAGGGCAAAAAAGTGCGCGGTATACGCCGATAAATACGGTAACCCTCTTCTGAAATGCAAATTTTGCACAGAAAAGAATAGAAGAGGAAATAAAAGAATATAATTTAGTAAAATAAAAATAATATAATTTAATAAAATAAAAAGATTATAGCATTCTTCTGAAATTCTAAGTTTGAAATTTGAATTTCAAATGTTTAATACAATGGAATAGAAAGTATGTATATCATTAAAATCCATAATTTCAAATAAAATAGAATATAATAAAATCTATAGCCAAATTCCAAAATTGAATTTCAAACTTTGAATAAAATAGAATAAAATAGAAAGAATATAGCTGTCGTGCAAAATCCAATTTTTAAATATCAAAATTCGAATATTGAAAAAAAAATAGACTAAAAAAGATAAAATATAGCTGTCTTCCAAAAATCAAAAGTTGAATGGATTAAAATAGAATGGAATTGAATAAAGTAGATCAAATATAGCCATCTTCCAAAATGTGTATTTCAAATATAAAAATATATATCTGTGTTTGGAAATTCAAATTTTGAAATATGAATTTTGAATAGAAACAAATAGATTATACACGCAAACCCACCGATTTTTAGATTGCAATATTACCGATCCCTCTACAACAAGCCCTGCACCTCATAGGATGAGATTAGGGGGGCGGCCCTGTTTATATCCAATCACAGAGCCCTGGTGAATGTGGGGATTTCTGGTTATTATTTCGCTGTGCTCTCATGAGTAATGTTACACCAATTCTGTACACGTTCATGATGTTTAATCACCTTCTGCTTGATTGACATGTTCTTACAATAAAAAATGATTTGGAATAAAAAAATAAACAAATGGATTTGGATAAAAAGAAGGAAAATAGCCAAATTCTTACATTTAAATTTCAAATAGAATAAAATTGAGAAAATAAATAACTAACTTTCAAGATTTAAATTGTGAAGTTCAAATTTTGAATAGAAAAGAATAAAGTAGAAAGAATGTAGCCGGTTTCCAAAATTAGTATTTCACATAAAATAAAAAAATATAACTGTCTTTCAACATTCAAATTTTACATTTCAGAATTAGAATTTTGATCAGAAAAGAATGGAATATAATAATCATCTTTTGAAATGTAATCTTCCCATTTTGAATATAATAAAACACAATAAAATAGAAAGAAAATAGCTGTCTTCAGAAATAAAAAAATTGAAATTAGAATTTTGAAAGAATACAGCCATCTTTCAAAATTCGAATTTTTAATAGGAAAAAAATAGAGCAGAATAGAATAAAAAAAAGAAAAACATGTCAACCTTCTTACATTTTGAAATTTGAGTTTCAAATTTGAATACAATAGAATATAAACTATATCGTTGTCTTCTAACAATTCAAACATTTAAATGTCAAAATATTAATTTCAAATTTAGCATAGAATATAATAAAATAGAAAAAAAAAATAGAAAGAATATAACAGTTTTTTTCCTTTCGAATAAAATAGATCAAAAAAAGAAAGCATATATCTGTCCTTCAAAATTCTTTTTTTTTAATTTCATTTTAAATTCAAAACATAATAGAATATAAATAATATAGATATCTTCTGGAAATCACATTTCAAATAGAATAACCTAGAAAACAGAGAGATAGAGATGACTTCCAAAATGTAATTTTAAAATTAGAACTTTTAATTTGAATAGAATAGAATAAAAAGAGAAAGAATACAGCTGTTATCCAATATTCAAATGTCACATAGAATAGAATAGAAAACATATATAGCTTACTTTTAAAAATTGAATTTTGAAATTTTAATTTCAACTTTAGAATAAAATAGAAAGAATATGGCTGTTGTCTGAAATTCAAATGTTGAAATATGAATCTTGAATAGAATAGAATAGAATAGAAACAATAGACATCTTTTCAGAGTTAAACATTTGAATTTTGAATAGAATAGAATGAATATAATCATCTTTCAAAAGTCAAATTTCAAATCAAATTAAATAGAATAGAATAAAATAGAAACAATATTAGCCGACTTCCGAAATTTGAATTTCAAATCAGATGAAAATATTGAATATACAAAACAAATTCTAAAAACAAATGATTGTAAGATAAGAAATATGAAGAAATGAAATGAGGAATCTAATGAAGGAATCTGAAAAGAAAACAAAACAAATGTTTGGGCTGTGTAGATCTCTACTAACACCCTCCCACATAAAGCCCAGATTGGAGGAGGGGCTGCAGTGATGGACATCATTAAATCACCACACAGGATCTCTGGAGCTCAGTCAGAGTGACCATCGGGGTCACTTACTAAGGCCCTTCTCCCCCAGCGATTGGTGAGTTTGGTCAGGTGACCAGCTCTGGGGAGGAGTCCTGGGTGTGTCATTCTTCTTCCAATGTGAGAATTATGGAGGTCGCTGGGCTCTCGGCACCCTTCCCCCGATGATCTGTGCCTTGCAATAATCCTGTCTCTGAGCTCTGCAGGCACTTCCTGTGACCTCATGACCTTTGCTCTGATACAGAATACATTGTCAGCTGTGATCCCTTTTATAGAGAGGTGTGCGCCTTTCCAAATCATCCCCTCCCCCCACAGGTTCCAGAGTTGGGAGGAAGCTCCTGAGATAAATCCCAAGTGTTGATGTAAAGGGTGTGAAGACTTCTGCCAATGTGACATTTCACGTTTTCCTTTTCCATCCATTAGTAACATTTCTAATATTGTGATGTCACTTTGTCATTATGGGATGCTGAGCGTAGATGAATGAGAAAACAATGAATGGAACATCTGTAGTATCATCCGGGGGAGGGGAGGGGCAACATAACAACCCTGAGAGGAGTGAAGGGGGATTTATCAATCATCTGTATGAGGAGAAAATCATCCATTCACCAGAAAAATTGTCCTTTCATCATCTAAGACACGTTCATCTTATTTGTATTATAAGAAGATTTATTCCCAATATGTGACGTCTTCTAAGTTATAAAAGAGACATCCGACTTCACATGTTGTGTCTCTATGGACAGGACTGTGCAAAAGTTTTAGGCAGGTGTGAAGAAATAATGTAAAGTACAAATGATTTCATATCTACAGATTTACTTCTTTATTTTTATCCATTTATAAAATGCAGAGTGGGGGAGGAGAAGAAGAATCCAAATCCAATCAATATTTCAATCTTCCACATCCCATCTTTTCGGTCCCCTAATACACCCCCAGTCTATGAAGGGAATCAGTAATCCGGGTCACATACGCTGCAGCCGCGGCGCCCAGCATGGGGTCCGGTGCGCCCCGCCCACCAATTCAGGTGTGAATCCGATCCAAAATCTTTGTCTGAATTTACACCTGAATGGGAACCGAAGACACACAGGACCCTTTTTATATGTGGAGCGCGGCCGCCCCCGGAGCTCCATTGAGAGCCGGTCACACCCTCCTGACATGGGAATCGGATGCGGGGAAACCCACATATGTGTGACCCGGACTAATATTCAGCAAGCAATGACTTCACATATTGAGATTGTTTTCACATTCAATTCAATTCAATTCTAATTTGATTCCATTCAAATAATTTATTTCAGAAAAATTTGAATTTCATTTGGATCTCCGAATAACAGACATTTCCCCACATTCTGATTGTGAATGAAATGAAGCGCACATGTCTGATAGCAACCCGCCCACACCAGAAGGATCCAGGGAAGCCAATCATACACAACAATTTACACTCCATTATCTTTCTTCTGTAGAATTCAAGAGATACATGTGATACAATAAATAGTAAAAAGTAACAATAATAAAGAGAAAAAAGTAACTAAACTGATGAGAAATAAAGACTTGTAAAGTGTAAATGATGGACAATGAGTAATAAATCTTGTGCTTGTCTCAGGTAGAGATGAAAAAAAAAATTCCTTTTGTTTTAATGTGTTATTCTAGTTATTTAATTTTGTTATATTTGGTTGATTTTGTTAAATTCATATTCGGAATTCGTATTCAGAATTGGTATTGAAATTTTGCTTTATGGTGTTTTTTCAAATTTTCTTCAAATTTACAGATGTTTTCTATTTGAAATGCTAAATTTCTAATTTGTCAAATCAAAAATATGTTGTTTATTTTATTCTAATGCAGCAGCCAAAATGTTTTTATTTAAAAAATGCATTTTGATTACAATGACTCTTTAAACACCTTTGGATTAAAAAAAAAAAAAAAAACATTGGGCCAAATTCTCAAAAGAGATACGCAGACTTAACTGCTGTTCAGCCTGCGTATCCCTGTGCCTAACTTTGGAAACGATTCTCAAAAGGCTTTTTCCAAAGTTAGGCAGAAAATCTGACATGTGTAAGACACTTACACAGTCAGATTTTAGGATGCAGTACTGCATCCGCCACTGGGGGCATTTCTCATTGAAATGCAGCTTTGCGTATGCAAATGAGGACTTAAGCAGATTTTCAAAGCATTTCAGCACTTTGATTTCTGCCTAAGTTCCGCATTTGCTGGCGCAAAACTAGGGCTGGTTTTATAATGTGGAAAGTTAGCCAAACCTTGTAAAGGCCCGTTCCAGCGACGGCATTTGGTATGCATTCCTGAGGGAGAACTCCACGGCAATTTTTAAATTCAAAACCGGCATGGGTTCCCCCCAGGAGCATACCAGGCCCTTAGGTCTGTTATGGGTTGTAAGGAGACCCCCCCCACGCGAAAAAATTGACGTAGGGGGTCCCCCTACAATCCATACCAGACCCGTATCCAAAGCACGCTACCCCGGCCGGCCAGGAATGGGAGTGGGGACGAGCGTCCCCCCCCCTCCTGAGCCGTGCCAGGCCGCATGCCCTCAACATGGGGGGGTTGGGTGCTCTGGGGCAGGGGGGCGCACTGCGGGCCCCCCACCCCAGAGCACCCTGTCCCCATGTTGATGAGGACAGGACCTCTTCCCGACAACCCTTGCCATTGGTTGTCGGGGTATGCGGGCGGGGGCTTATCGGAATCTGGGAGTCCCCTTTAATAAGGGGGCCCCCAGATACCGGCCCCCCACCCTAAGTGAATGGATATGGGGTACATCGTACCCCTACCCATTCACCTGGAGGCAAAAAGTAAAATGTAGTAAACACACAACACAAGGCTTTTTAAAATAATTTATTATTCTGCTCCGGATGCCCCCCCTGTCTTCGTTATTAGCTCAATTAGCAGGGGGGGCTTCTTCTTCCGCTCTCCGGGGTCTTCCACTCTCCGGGGGTCTTCCGCTCTCCGGGGGTCTTCTCCGCTCTCCGGGGGGGCTTCTTCCGGACTCCGGGGGGCTTCTTCCATCTTCTCCCCTCTTCCGCTGTTGACTCGGCGAACCCCCGGTTCTTCTGCAGCTCTCCGGTGCCTTCTTCTTCAGCGCTGGCTGCCTGCTATCTTTGTGTGTTAGCTCGATTTCAAACAGGCAGCCGGCGCGGTCTTCTGTGACGTCATCTTCTCTTCTGTCTTCTCCCCTCTTCCGATGTTGCCTCGTCGCATCTTGTCGCTGTAAATGATGGAAGCGCGCCTTGCATCACATTTATATAGGCATCACCGTCCCATCATGCCCCGGCAGGTACCCACGTGGTGGGTGCACGTGGGTAGGCACCCACCACGTGGGTACCTGCCGGAGCATGATGGGACGGTGATGCCTATATAAATGTGATGCAAGGCGCGCTTCCATCATTACAGCGACAACAGGCGACGAAGGCAACATCGGAAGAGGGGAGAAGACCAGAAGGACCCTGACGTCACAGAAGACCGCGCCGGCTGCCCTGTTTGAAATCAAGCTAACACACAAAGATAGCAGGCAGCCAGCGCTGAAGAAGAAGGCACCGGAGAGCTGCAGAAGAACCGGGGTTCGCCGAGTCAACAGCGGAAGAGGGGAGAAGATGGAAGAAGCCCCCCGGAGTCCGGAGAAGCCCCCCCGGAGAGCGGAGAAGACCCCGGAGAGCGGAAGACCCCCGGAGAGTGGAAGATCCCCGGAGAGCGGAAGAAGAAGCCCCCCCTGCTAATTGAGCTAATAACGAAGACAGGGGGGGCATCCGGAGCAGAATAATAAATTATTTTAAAAAGCCTTGTGTTGTGTGTTTACTACATTTTACTTTTTGCCTCCAGGTGAATGGATAGGGGTACGATGTACCCCATATCCATTCACTTAGGGTGGGGGGCCGGTATCTGGGGGCCCCCTTATTAAAGGGGACTCCCAGATTCCGATAAGCCCCCGCCCGCATACCCCCGACAACCAATGGCAAGGGTTGTCGGGAAGAGGTCCTGTCCTCATCAACATGGGGACAGGGTGCTCTGGGGTGGGGGGGGCCCGCAGTGCGCCCCCCTGCCCCAGAGCACCCAACCCCCCCATGTTGAGGGCATGCGGCCTGGCACGGCTCAGGATGGGGGGGGACGCTCGCTCGTCCCCACTCCCATTCCTGGCCGGCCGGGTAGCGTGCTTTGGATACGGGTCTGGTATGGATTGTAGGGGGACCCCCTACGTCAATTTTTCGGCGTGGGGGGGTCTCCTTACAACCCATAACAGACCTAAGGGCCTGGTATGCTCCTGGGGGGGAACCCATGCCGTTTTTTTCTTTGAAAAATTGGCATGGAGTTCTCCCTCTCAGGAATGCATGCTGAGCGACGCTGACATTTTTTTTTATAATTATTTGTTTTCCCGGCGCGTCTTTTTTTTTCAACCCGTCGCAACTTTAGTGTCCCGTCGAAATTCTCAAAGCCGACCGGCGTTAATTACGTTCGCGCGCTGCACGTCGGGAAAATGACGTCACACGCATGCGCAGTACGGCCGGCGCGGGAGCGCGCCTCATTAAATTTTAAACGCCCCCAGGAGAGGAGGACCGCCTTACGAAGGCGGCACTTAAGTTACACAGCGTGTAATTTCTACCTAAGTGCTTTGACGATCAGGCACTTAGGTAGAAATTTTAAGTCAGTGTAACTTAACTGCTGAAATTTAAGTTACGCAGAGTTTTTGAGAATTTGGCCCATTATTTTGAAATGATATTCTAATAACACACACAGCCTTTATATCACAAATATTTTTTCAGTTCAAATTCAAGTTTAGTTTGATGTAAAGTTTATTTCTGAAATTTAGAAAAATCTGAACTTCAAAACTTGAACATTCGAAATTTAGAAATTAAGAAAATCTGAAATTCGAAATTCGTAAATCCGAAAATCCAGAAATTTGTAAATCCCAAAATAAGAATGAAATCCCAAACATTTTAAAACCCGAAAATTTGAAAATCTGAAATAAAAACTAACTAATAATAACTTAACTATTACTAAATATTAAATTATAGGTACTGAAATGTCCTTTCAAATTTGGCTGTTGGTGAACGTAACAAATACAAATGTATCTCAAATTATGAATTATCCGAAAAAACGAGTGCTGTTTCTAAACAAGTGGAAAGTAACAAATTAATAATAACAAATTATTTTTGTGAGCACATCGAGGCCTTTTGGGTAATGACTGCGCTCCCAATAAGCATTTTTATAAATCAATAAATAAACAAATAACAATAATTATACTAATAATAATATAAAGTATTATTATGTATTGTTTTGTTCCATTTCATTTATTTAGATGTGGCATTCTTTTTTCGGATAGTTCATAACTTTAGATAAATTCGTAGTCATTCTGTTCACTAACAGCCAAATTTGAAAGGAAATTCTTAAATGTTTTGATATTTTTTTCTTATTTTTGATTTTCCGAATTTTAAAATTCTGAATTTACATGTTTTCGAATTGCCGAATTCATGAATTTACAAAATTACAAATTCCGCAGTTAATCTAAGTTCATTTATTATGAATTCCAAACTTTCAAATTTATAATTTTTTTAAGCATTTATTATGCATTATGAATTCAGAATTTCCAAATTTTCACATTTCTGAATTTCCAATTCTACAAATTTACGAATTCTGAATTTTCACATTTACAAATTCCGAATATTACGAATTTACACAATTTTTAAATTATTAATTTTACGAATTTATAAGTTCCGAAATTACTAATTTTCTCATTTCTAATTTACAAATTTTCTAATTTACACATTTTTGAAGTGCATTTATTCAGAATGTTTGAATTTACAGATTTACGAATTTACAATTTTTCAAATTTAGAAATTCCGAATGTTCAATCTTTCGAAATTTCTAATTTTATGAATTTCCGATATTTTCGCATTGCGATTTTTAGAATTTTCACATTTTATAATTTTATACATTTTTGGAAAACTAACAATTTTTTTTAGCAGTGCACTTGTTTCTAGTTTCAGGGACACACAAACATTTATATCATGACATGTTGGGTATTTACTGAACACAATATCATATTTTATTAATAATTGGGTAATATATTTCATCTGTGTGCACTAAGATTTACATTACTGTAAAACATGCTTTGGATAAACTGTTTCATTAAAAACATAAAGTGACATACAACTACCAACATTTTATTCTCCGGGGTCTCTGCTATCACACAATATAGAATGTTTAGGGGGGTAACTAATCTTCAGTAAAAGTGATGAAGGTGATATTGTAGAAGAAATGGCGCACATTTGTAGGATGAATGTTGTATTTCTATATTATGGAGGTGTGATGTGATTGGTCAGGAAATGGTCAGGTGGTGTGCGGTGATGACGTCACAAGGAATCTCATTCTGTACTATTTTATGGAATGAAATCTCTTTTGATGTCCTAATCATTAGAGGTGAACCTTGAGTGAATGAATTCTCATAAGATGGAGATGGTGATTTCCAGAATAGGTAATACACGGTCACATGACAAAGGTCACATGACAAAGGATAACACTTTCCACTGACAAACATCACCTGATATTACAAAGTTCAATCCCATTACAACTTTATCAGACAAGACATGAAATGACATGGAGTTGGGTAAAAGGTTTTCCTAATGACACGTCAGCCTTACATTACATAGACATATTATAATAAGAAAATATACAATTAATAATTATCTTATCATTTCATAAATTCTTCCTCATTACCTCTATGACATTCAGGAAGGGATTCCATCTACTTTATCAGAGCCGCCGATCCCTACAATCCCTCCATTAATCTCTCCCTGTGCACTTTATATCTTCCCTATCACAGATAAATCACATGTGACTATGGCCACTGTGACCTCACCCTATTATAGAGGGGGAGGGGCCATCCAAAACCTTCCTTATTGGCCTTGTAAGTTCAAAGGTCAGGAAGTGCATTATGATAATAAAGACTTTTGTCTGACAATTCCCGGTACTGATGAGGGTTGTGCTATTCTGGGATGTCTGATTGTTTCATTCTAATCACATTACAAATAAAATAAAATCCTCCACATCTTACAAACTCTGCCAGGGGTGTGTAGACTTATGAGCACAGCTGTAGCTCCGCCCCTGTACATTATATACATGTAATATAGAGAGAGCTCTGTCTGTACAAGATTACATCATAGGGGATTATGGGGGGGACAAGAGGACCCTTGTAGGGGATATTCTCACCGTATTTCAGGGGTCCAGATACCCCAGGGGGCAGCAGTGAGGCCCGGTAATGTCACCCCCTCCTCTTGGAAACATTGGAAGTCGGGGCTCAGGTAAGTATTTGTATTTTTTTCAGCAAATTATT